>NC_072382.2:7582500-7862500 GCF_028885625.2 Pongo pygmaeus | reverse complement strand
TTCTTGAAGCTATTCTTAAAACCAAACTATGGAAAATACCAATCTAGATGATATATTAACATAGCAATAGCAATATTTTGAAATTGTACAGTGTACATTTCAAAACACTTCATGGGCTAGGCACTGTGGCTTGGTACCTGTAATCCCAATACTTTGAGGGGCCAAAGCAGGAGGACTGCTTGAGCCCAGGAGTTCAAGACCAGCTTGGGCAACACAGCAAGACCTCGTCTCTACATACACAAATTTGCCCGGGTATGGTCGCTCACACCTGTAATCCCAGCACTTTGGGAGGCCGAGGCAGGCAGATCACACTGAGGTCAGGAGTTTGAGACCAGTCTGGCCAACATGGCGAAACCCCGTCTCTACTAGAAATACAAAAATTAGCTGGGTGTGGTGGCAGGTGCCTGTAATCCCAGCTACTCGGGAGGCTGAGGCAAGATAATCACTTGAATCCAGGAGGCGGAGGTTGCAGTGAGCGGAGATCACGCCATTGCACTCCAGCTTGGGCAACAAGAGCAAAACTCTGTCTAAAAAAAAAAAAAAAAAATTGGCCAGGCATGGTGGTGGTGCACACCTGTGGTCCAGCTATTCGGGAGGCTAAGGTGGGAGGATCACTTGAGCCCCAGTGGTCGAGGCTGCAGTGAGCCAAGATCATGTCACTGCACTCCAGGCTGGGCAACAAAACCCACAAAACACTTCGTGTACATTATCGCAGTTTATCTACACAACATACCTGTGAGAGCAGGTGGTATAAAGCCATTTTCTATACTGAAGAAAAGATTTCATCACCACTAGTTGATGGCAGAATTGGCCCTAGAATCTATGTTCTCCCTGACTCCAGCTCCAGAATCCTTTTGAGCTTATCATATATTACCTTCCCTACCAGGAAAGCATCATGGTGCCTTGTGGTAGAAAATGTTCTTCTGGCTTGCATTTTTAATACAGTCCTGGAAAAAGCCAGCCAGTTTTAGGCTGCTTCCCATAGAATTCTGAACACTGAAAACAAAGAATAATCAAGAAGGATTTTCTCCAGGTGACCTGTAAATTTGGCCTCCTGTGCCTGCTGCATTGGGATCATTAAATGGTGGCCTATTGTTTGATGGCATAATTTTTTTGCCTGTTGCTCTCACATGTTAGCTTTTCTGAATGAGGCTGAGCAGTGGTGCCTGTGGTTACTTTAACAGAGATAATCCCCCATTTAAAAGGACCTCATACCAACAGTTCTGTGTCATCTCTGTGAATTTTAACCTTTTCTTTACCACAGTACATCTGAAAGCACTGTCACAACAGTGATGTTCACGTAGACGTAGAGTAGGGTTAGACACACTCTATAGGACCTTTGCTTCTCCCTTTCTCCTCTCCTTTGGGAGTCACTGGGATTGTTGTTTATAGTACATGGTATATATTTCTGCTATGAATTAAACAGGATCCCTTATTTGTTTCTTTAAAAAATAATGTCATTCTCCACCTTAATTTTCCTGAGCTTTCTTAGATTTATAAGTGGGAATTAGGTAGGTGTGTAAGTTGCTGGGAGATTTTGTCTAAAAAAGGTAATTATTTGTGGATATGTAGGGGTCTCTTCTTCCAAGAGGCAACTTTCCCACTCCCAGTCCTGACTCAGAGCACATGAACAGCAATCTTGAAGTAGTTATCCTCGCTCATGGTTAATCCTTGGATAATGCAAGCCTGATACCATGTTCTGAGCCCTACTGAACATTTCTAAAGAACTCGGATTCCTCAGAAACCAGTGTTATCATTCCTGAACTACTGTGATAATTTGTACACCTCTGTTTAGCTTGATTCTGAGGGCCTGCAGTATCTCAGTCATTGTACTCCGTATTGGATTTAAAAGAAATTCATCAGTGTATTAGTAAACAAGTGTCTTAAATCTTACACATCTGGTAATTTTTTTTTTTTTTTTTTTTTTTTGAGACGGAGTCTCGCTGTGTCACCCAGGCTGGAGTGCAGTGGCGCAATCTCGGCTCACTGCAAGCTCCGCCTCCCTGGTTCACACCATTCTCCTGCCTCAGCCTCCCGAGTAGCTGGGACTACAGATGCCCGCCACTGTGCCCAGCTAATTTTTTGTATTTTTAGTGGAGACGGGGTTTCACCATGGTCTCGATCTCCTGACCTCGTGATCCGCCCGCCTTGGCCTCCCAAAGTGCTGGGATTACAGGCCACATCTGGTAATTTAAGACTAGCTTTTGAAGATGCACAGTGAGGGGAGGTAGGTATAGTGATAATTTTACCTTCTCCTTCCCCTTAGGAGTCTATACTTTGCTCACAACTCATCTCAATGCCATCCTTGTGGAGAGCCACAGTGTAGTGCAAGGTTCCATCCAATTCACTCTGGACAAGGTCTTGGAGCAACATCACCAGGCTGCCAAGGTAATAAGGAATTCACAGCCTCTTTTCTCCTATTCTATAAGAAAAAGATAGCAAGCATATATGGCAGGCAGGGCCCAGGAGCCCTTCCTCCCTTAATGCCCCTTCCTCTCCTCTTCTGTCACCTGGGTGATCTTGTAACACTGCATCTAGCCTACAACTCAAACTTTAGCTTAGATGGATCACTGTAACCAGCTTGCTTAGTCTTACCTCCTAGTAGGTGTGTTTGGGTAAATGGGGAAATAGTTAATAGGGAAAAATGGCTGATAACACACCTCTTCCTTACCCATATAATTCCTCTTCCCACACAGACTTCTGGAGCTGCTACTTTGCTGTGTCTTAGATTCTTCCCCCATTTTCCTAATTCTTTACACCACCACTTTCTCTCCTTACCTGATTTTCTAAATCCATCCATCCTGTGTACTTTTGCTAACACATTTCTTACCTCATATGGCCCCCTTTTCAGGGAAAAACCAACCACACTAAGAGAGCAGAACTAAAAGCTTTTTTTTTTTCCCCCAAATAGTGTGTCTGTTTTCTTGACCAGTGTCCTATTGCTTGTCTTCTCTGAATGTGTCTGTGTCAGTAAGTCACCTCTGTGAAATGTAAGAACATTTTAAAATTTTATTTTAATTCCCTAAGTGTTATGATGTAAAAATATGTGAGGATCTCAGTAACTTTTGTTGATGGATAGGAAGAATTGTTGAAATCCTGCTCTGATGGAAATGTGTGGGCCCTCTGGGATTCTCTAAACCATATCTTGTGATTCATGCAGTCTCCCCCTTACTTGTTATGTTCCCCAGGCTCAGCAGAAACTACAGGCCTCACTCTCAGTGGCTGTGAACTCCATCATGAGTATTCTGACTGGAAGCACTAGGAGCAGCTTCCGAAAGATGTGTCTCCAGACCCTTCAAGTTAGTAGGAGATTGGGATTGGGGATGCTGAAAAGTGCCAGGGTTTTGGCTGGGTATGGTGGCTCATGCCATAATCGCAGTACTTTGGGAGGCCAAGGTAGGAGGATTGCTTGAGCCCAGGAATTTGACACCAGCCTGGGCAACACAGAGAGACCCTGTCTCTACAAGTAATTAAAAAATCACCCAGGTGGGGTGGTACAGACCTGTGGTTCCAGCTCCTCAGGAGGCTGAGGTAGGAGGATCAACTGAGCCCGAGATGTTGAGGCTGAGCCGTGATCGCACCACTGCACTCCAGCCTGGGCAACAGACTGAGACCTGTCTTAAAAAAAAAAAAAAAAAAAAATGCCTGGGGCAGTGGCTCATGCCTGTAATCCCAGCACTCTGGGAGGCCAAGGCGGGTGGATGACCTGAGGTCGGGAGTTTGAGACCAGCCTGACCAACATGGTGAAATCCTGTCTCTACTAAAAATACAGAATTAGCCAGGCATGGTGGCAGTTGCATGTAATCTCAGCTACTCGGAAGGCTGAGGCAGGAGAATTGCTGGAACCCGGGTTGGGGAGGTTGCAGTGAGCCGAGACCGTCCCATTGTACTCCAGCCCAGGTGACAACAGCGAGACTCCTCTCAAAAAAAAAAAAAAAAAAAAAAAAAGAGCCAGGATTTTAATGACACTCTACTGCTTATCTTTGTAAAATGTACAGTAT
Organism: Pongo pygmaeus; assembly: GCF_028885625.2. Classification (NCBI taxonomy): domain Eukaryota; kingdom Metazoa; phylum Chordata; class Mammalia; order Primates; family Hominidae; genus Pongo; species Pongo pygmaeus. The sequence continues at coordinate 7,858,499 of NC_072382.2, read as the reverse complement.
TTTTAGAAACATTACTTTATTTGCTCCACTGTGATGCTACATAGTACCAGGCTTAAGTTTTAAGAAATATTTGTTGAATAGTAGTATGTATACCATTTTACAAATGAGAAAACAAGTTATTTAAGATTTCTGCTTTCTTTAGGTCACACAGCTAGTTAAGAACAGAGCTAGGGCTGGGTGTGGTGGCTCATGCCTGTAAATCCCAGCACTTTGGGAGGCTGAGGCGGTGGATTGCTTGAGGTCAGGAGTTCATGACCAGCCTGACCAACAAGGTGAAACCCCGTCTCTACTAAAAATACAAAAATCAGCCAGGCGTGGTGGTGCACGCCTGTAGTCCCAACTACTCAAGAGGCTGAGGCAGAATTGCTGAAACCTGGGAGGTGGAGGTTGCAGTGAGCCAAGATCACTCCACTGCACTCCAGCCTGGGTGACAAAGTGAGATTCCGTCTCAAAAAAGAATAAGAAAAAAAGAACAGAGCTAGGACTAGATCACTGATTCCTCATCTAATTCCTTGTTGAAAAATGCTATCTCATGGTGACAGAATACACTGGAAATAACTGAGCAACCTTACCTATTACGTGTATGTGGCAATGCGGAATCAGAGGCTCAGGTTCAAATCCTGACTCACTTACTTATTAGTTATGTTTAGGCCTATAGTTCTGAGACTTGTCTACAAATTGGAAAAAGTAATAGTACCTCACAGAGTTATTATGAAGGTGAGAGCTAAATGTGTGCCATGGTATGAATGTTTATATATCCCCAAAATTCATATGTTGAAATCCTAACCCCCGAACTGATAATATTAGGAGGTATGAGGCCTTTGAGAGGTGATTTAGGTCATTAGGCCCTCATGAATGCGATTAGTGCCTTTATTTTTATTTTATTATTATTTTTTGAGTCGGAGTTTCACTCTTGTTGCCTAGGCTGGAATGCAATGGCATGATCTTGGCTCACCACAACCTCCGCCTCCTGGGTTCAAGCGATTCTCCTGCCTCAGCCTCCTGAGCAGCTGGGATTACAGGCATGTACCACCATGCCCGGCTAATTTTGTATTTTTTTTTTATTATTATTATACTTTAAGTTTTAGGGTACATGTACACAACGTGCAGGTTAGTTACATATGTATACATGTGCCATGTTGGTGTGCTGCACCCAGTAACGTCATTTAACATTAGGTATACCTCCTAATGCTATCCCTCCCCCCTCCCCCCACCCCACAACAGGCCCTGGTGTGTGATGTTCCCCTTCCTGTGTCCATGTGTTCTCATTGTTCAATTCCCACTTATGAGTGAGAACATGCGGTGTTTGGTTTTTTGTCCTTGTGATAGTTTGCTGAGAATGATGTTTTCCAGTTTCATCCATGTCCCTACAAAGGACATGAACTCATCATTTTTTATGGCTGCATAGTATTCCATGGTGTATATGTGCCACATTTTCTTAATCCAGTCTATCATTGTTGGATATCTGGGTTGGTTCCAAGTCTTTGCCATTGTGAATAGTGCCGCAATAAACATATGTGTGCATGTGTCTTTATAGCAGCATGATTTATAATCCTTTGGGTATATACCCAGTAATGGGATTGCTGGGTCAAATGGTATTTGTAGTTCTAGATGCCTGAGGAATCGCCACACTGACTTAATTTTGTATTTTCAGTAGAGATGGGGTTTCTCCATGTTGGTCAGGCTGGTCTCAAACTCCCGACCTCAGGTGATCCACCTGCCCTGGCCTCCCAAAGTGCTGGGATTACAGGCCTGAGCCACTGTGCCCAGCCGGATTAGTGCCTTTATAAAAAAGGCCCCAGGCCGGGCGTGGTGGCTCATGCCTGTAAGTAATGCTAGCAATTTGGGAGGCCAAGGTGGGTGGATCACTTGAGGTCAGGAGTTCCAGATCAGCCTGACCAACATGGTGAAACTCTGTCACTACTAAAAAAAAAAAAAAATACAAAAAAAATTAGCCAGGCGTGGTGGCAGGCGCCTGTAATCCCAGCTACTTGGGAGGCTGAGGCAGGAGTATCACTTGAACCTGGGAGGTGAAGGTTGTAGTGAGCTGAGATCGCACCATTACCCTCTAGCCTGGGTGACAAGGGCGAAACTCCGTCCCCCCACCTCCCAACCAAAAAAAAAAGGCCCCAGAGAGACCCTTGCCCCTTCTGCCATGTGAGGACACAGGGAGGAAGTAGGCAGCCTACAGCCCAGAAGAGGGCCCTCACCAGAACCTGACCATGCTGGCACTTTAATTTCAGATTCCCTGCCTCCAGCACTGTGAGAAATCAGTTTCTATTGTTTATAAGCCACCTAGTCTACAGGAATTTGGTATAGCAGCCCGAATGGACTAAGACAGCGTCAAAGTGCATAGCATACGGTAGATTCTCAATAAATGTTAGTTTCCCTTCCTTTAGGAACGTGTGCTGACCAACTGGTATTATCAATGGGCAACTTATCATTCCATATTTGTTGCTTCTTTTTTTTTTTTTTTTTTTCCTGAGACAGTGTCTCGCTCTGTCGCCCAGGCTGGAGTGCAGTGGCGCCATCTCGGCTCACTGCAAGCTCCGCCTCTCAGGTTCACGCCATTCTCCTGCCTCAGCCTCCTAAGTAGCTGGGACTACAGGCGCCGGCCACCACGCCCGGTTAATTTTTTTGTATTTTTACTAGAGACGGGGTTTCATCGTGTTAGCTAGGATGGTCTCAATCTCCTGACCTCGTGATCTGCCCACCTTGGCCTCCCAAAGTGCTGGGATTACAGGCGTGAGCCACTGCGCCCCGGCCTGCTTCATTTTTTTGGTATAGTTTTCTTGAAGAGCTAGTATAACACAAAAACATTTTAAAATAATAACTAATAAAATTTATCACTATAATTTTTACTCATTATCTCATATATAGTTGTAACCAAAGCGTTCTATTTTCATATATAATTTGACATTTTCCCCATTTCAACAGTCTTAGAATTTTTAGTTAATATCCCACTGTATTGTTTAAATCTAATTTAATAAACCATTCCTCTGTTAGACATTTGTTTACATTCTTGCTTATATAGTAGTTCAGTTAATACCTTTATGTAATATCTTGCTTCTTTTGAATTATTTTCTAGAACAAATTTCTATAAATGGAGTTATGAGTCAAAGTGTATAACACATTTATAAACTAGTGCATTTTATCATAGCTTCAACTTTCTGGGTCATGTGGATAGCACAAGGTAGTGAAAAGAACACTATACTGGGAATTCTAAGGTATCCATTAAAGCCCTAACTTTTGTACTAACTAGCTGTGAGATCTTGGGTGGGTCACTTCTTTTTTAATTTTTTATTTATTTATTTATTTTGAGACAGAGTTTTGCTCTTGTTGCCCAGGCTGGAGTGCAGTGGTGCAATCTCGGCTCACCGCAACCTTCGCCTCCCAGGTTCAAGCGATTCTCCTGCCTCAGCCTCCCTAGTAGCTGGGATTACAGGCATGTGCCACCACCCCGGCTAATTTTGTATTTTTAGTAGAGACGGGGTTTCTCCATGTTGGTCAGGCTGGTCTCAAACTCCCGACCTCAGGTGATCCGCCCGCCTCGGCCTCCCAAAGTGCTGGGATTACAGGCATGAGCCACCACACCTGGCTTTTTTTTTTTTTTTGAGACGGAGTTTCGCTCTTGTTGCCCAGGCTGGAGTGCAATGGCACGATCTCGGCTCACCACAACCTCTGCCTCCCAGGTTCAAGCGATTCTCCTGCCTCAGCCTCCCGAGTATCTAGGATTACAGGCATGCGCCACCATGCCTGACAAATTTTTTATTCTCCTGCCTCAGCCTCCCGAGTAGCTGGGATTACAGGCATGCGCCACCATGCCCGGCTAATTTTGTATTTTCAGTAGAGACAGGGTTTCTCCATGTTGGTCAGGCTGGTCTCAAACTCCCGACCTCAGGTGATCCACCCGCCTTGGCCTCCCAAAGTGCTGGGATTACAGGCGTGAGCCACCGCACCCAGCCCACTTCTCCTTTTTGAATTTCAATTTTCTCATCCATAAAATTAGTGTGTTGTATTAGGTTATTACCCTGGTTCCCTTTAATTCTAACATCCTATAATTATATATTTAAAAGTAGAAAGCTGTTACCTATTTCCTGTGGGTGCAAACTGTATTATTTTGTTCCTCTCCTCCCTAAAAGACTCATCAGAAAAAAAAAAGTCTCATATCAGCCTCAGTTATGCAGTAGAACCTGTGCTGTCTTGGAAACTCTTCTTATAGAAGAGCAGTTTATATAACCCCTTCACGAACAGATGGATCTTCTGGATAATCATCTCCTACAGAGATGGGAGAACAGGCCGGGCGCAGTGGCTCACACCTGTAATCCTAGCACTTTGGGAGGCTGAGGCGGGTGGATCACCTGAGGTCAGGAGTTCGAAACCAGCCTTGCCAACATAGTGAAACCCCATCTCTACGAAAAATACAAAAATGAGCTGGGTGTGGTGGTGCATGCCTGTAGTCCCAGCTACTCAGGAGGCTGAAGCAGGAGAATCACTTGAACCTGGGAGGCAGAGGCCGCAGTTAGCCAAGATTGTGCCACTGCACTCCAGCCTGGGCGACAGAGCAAGACTCTGTCTCAAAAAAAAAAAAAAAAAAAAAGAGAGATGGGAAAACAAAGACCTTCTTTGAAGGATCTTGCTTAGATGACAGAAGTGGGAAGACATATAGGAGCCACAACTGCCTGTCTTATACCAAGTATCTCAGGCCTTCTTTTTTCCTCTACTGCCTTTATGAAAACTAAGAAAACTCCTAACTTTAATGGCTTGCCTACTGTCTGCCTCCTCATCTCCCTGTATAAACTTTCTGTGAGAACTTCCCCCCTTGGTTTCCAGTACTGGAACTCAGTATGTTCTATTTCTGGCCCATTTTAGGCAGCTGACACACAAGAGTTTGGGACCAAACTGCACAAAGTATTTCGTGAGATCACTCAGCACCAATTTCTTCACCACTGCTCATGTGAGGTGAAGCAGGTAAGTGTAAATAATCGGTACTTTGGTGGGAATCTTCCATTTTGATATTATGGGAATCCTGAATTGAGGGTGGGTAGGTACAAGTGTTTCAGACTGCATAATCTGAGGTCAGCCTTTCAGCAAGGAAGTCTGTGAAACAAAATCATCTGTTTTCTGTCTCTCAGGAATGACTATCCCCCTGGTTGCCTGTTGTCCAATGTCTTGAAAACCGTTGTTTCATATGTTGTATCCAGGATTTTTGTTATTTCAGGCAGGAGGGTATATTCAGTCCCTGTTACTCCATCTTGTCCAGAAGACACTGTAGGATAATTTCATCTTTAATTTCTCTTATTTATTCATCCTGCATTTTTAGTTCCAGATAAGTCAATTGTACTGACCGGAGCCAAGAGAGCCAGAAAAGTGGGCTTCAGTTAGGCAACTACTACCAGCTACACCTGGAATCTGGAGAAACAGAATTTCCTGCTAGGATCTCATTAGAGGAGACCATCACAAAACCAGTTAAAAGCTATTTGACCTCCTTGAGGGTAAAGACCCCAACTAAGGAAATTCTAGATCTCCAGCATCCAAAAAGGGAAAAGATAAAAGTGTGTGTGTGTGTGTTTTTTTTTTTTTTTGAGATGGAGTCTCGCTCTGTTGCCCAGGCTGGAGTGCAGTGACATGAGCTCGGCTCACTGCAACCTCTGCCTCCGTCTCAAAAAAAAAAAAAAAAAAAAAAATTAGCTGAGGCCGGGCATAGTAGCTCACGCCTGCAATCCTAGCACTTTGGGAGGCCAAAGCAGGTGGATCACTTGAAGCCAGGAGTATGAGACCAGCCTGGCCAACATGGTGAAATTCTGTCTCTACTAAAAATACAAAAATTAGCTGGATGTGGTGGCACATGCCTGTTGTCCCAGCTACTGGGAAGGTTGAGATACAGGCCGCGTGTGGTGGCTACACCTGTAATCCCAGCACTTTGGGAGGCCGAGGTAGGTGGACCACCTGAGGTCAGGAGTTTGAGACCAGCCTGGCCAACATGGTGAAACCCTGTCTCTACTAAAAATACAAACATTAGCCGGGTGTGGCGACCTGCACCTGAAATCCCAGCTACTTAGGAGGCTGAGGCAGGAGAATTGCTTGAACCCAGGAGACAGAGGTTGCAGTGAACCAAGATCACACCACTGTACTCCAGCCTGGGCGACAGTGAGACTCTGTCCCAAAAAAAACAAACAAAACCATAATACAGGGGGGCTGGGAACGATGGCTCATGCCTGTAATCCCAACACTTTGGGAGGCCGAGGCAGGTGGATTACTTGAGCCCAGGAGTTCAAGACCAGCCTGGGTAACATGGCAAAACCCCATCTCTACAAAAAAATAGAAAAATTAGCCAGGCGTGGTGGCACATGCCTGTAGTCCCAGCTACTCGGGAGGCTGAGGTGGAAGAACTGCATGAGCCCAGGAGGCAGAGGTTGCCGTGAGCTAAAATCATATCACTACACTCCAATCTAGGTGGCAGTGAGACCCTGCCTCAAAAATAAATAAATAATAAATAAATAAACAAACATAAAACTAATAGAACTATAAGGAGAAATAGACAAATCCAAAATTATATTTCGAGATTTCAATATAATTCTCTCAATAATTGATAGTTATGATAAGCAGAGACAGTCAGAACAATGCTTTCAATCACTTTGACCTAACTGGCATTTATAAAAACACTCTGTTCAACCACAGAAGAATATGCATTATTTTCAAGTGCACAAGGCACTTTTAGCAAGATAGAACGTATTCTAAGGCATTAAATATGTCTCAATACATTTTAAAGGATCTAAGTCATAAAAGTATGTTTCTGACTATAATAGAATTATTACAGCAAAATCAATAAAGCTATCTAGAAAATCCCCAAATATTTGGAAACTAAATGACACATTTATAAATAATCTATGAGTTAAACACAGAAATCAAAGGGATATTAGAAATATTTTAATTTAATTAAATGGAAAAGCAAATTATCAAAATTTGTGGGATGTAGCTGATGTAGTATTTAGAGGGGAAAATGCCTGTGTTAGAAAAGAAAAAAGGCTCAAATCCATGACATCAATTTCCAACTGAAACTAGAATAAGAAGAGCAAATTAAACACAAATTAAACAGAAGAAATGAAATAATAAAGATCAGAATGGAAACCAGTAACACAGAAACCAGAAAAACAATGGAGAAAAATCAATGAAACTAAAAGGTGGCTCATTTAGAAGATTAATAAAATTGATAAACATTTAGCCAGACTAATCAGAATAAAAAGAATGAACACAAATTGTCACTATCAGAAATCAGAAAGGTAGCATCAGATATTAAAAGGATTATCAGAATATTTTGAACAAGTTACAGTACATTTGACAACTTAGATGAAATGGACAAATTCCTTGAAAGATACGAAGCTCACTCAAGAAGAAGTACCCCTATGTACCTGATAGCACTGTTATCTGTTTTAAAAATTGAATGTTTAAAAACCTTACCATAATATCCTCAATATATAAAGAACTCTTAAAACTCATTAATAAGAACACAACTCGGTTTTTTTAAATGGGCAAAATATTTGAACATACTTCACGAAAGAAGCTACAGATACACAAATGGCAGATAAAGACATAAGATGCCCAACATCATCAGTCACAACAAAAGTTCAAAGAAGAACCACAATGAGATAATCATTTCATACCACTGGAATAAAAGGACTGACTATACCACATGTTAACAAGCATGTGGAAGAAAGAACTCACATACACTGTGGAAATGGAAAATGGTACAAGCACTTTGGAAAACAGTTAGCAGTTTCTTAAAAAGTTAAATATATACCTATCATATGACCTAGCTCTTTCACTCCTAGGTATTTACCCAAGAGCAATGAAAGCATATCTCCACACAAAGACTCATACACAAATCTTCATGGCACTTTTGTTATAGCCCCAAAAATGAGAAACAACCCAGTATCAACAGGTAAATGGATAAACAAATTGTAGTAGATTCATATAAAGGAACACTATGTGGCAATAAAAGGAAAGAACTATTGATACACACAGTGACATGGATGAATCTCTGAATAGCATGGCGAGTGAAAAAATCGAGAACTAAAGGAGTACATACTGTCTGATTGCACTTACATATAATTCTATAAAATGCCAACTAATCTATACAGGTCAGTGGTTACTAGAGGATGGGAGGTGGGAGAGTTGGAATGATTATAAAGGGCAGCAGGACACTTGCAGGGAGATGAATATGTTCATTATGTTGATTGTGTGATGGTTTCACAGGTATGTACATGTGTACTTAAAAATTGTACATTTTCGGCTGGGTGCGGTGGCTAACGCCTGTAATCCCAGCACTTTGGGAGGCCGAGGCGGGTGGATCACGAGGTCAAGAGTTCAAGGCCACCCTGGCTAAGATGGTGAAACCCCATCTCTACTAAAAATATTTAAAAAATTAGCTGGGCGTGGTGGCAGGCGACTATAATCCCAGCTACTTGGGTGGCTGAGGCAGGAGAATTGCTTGAAGGCAGAAGTTGCAGTGAGCTGAGATCATGCCACTGTACTCCAGCCTGGGCAACAGAGTGAGACTGTCTCAAAAAAAAAAAGAAAACAAAAAACTGTACATTTTCTATGTACGCAGTTTACTCTGTCAGTTTATATCTCAATAGTTATAAAAACTATGGACACTGTTTCTTTTTTTGAGACAGAGTCTCACTCTGTTGCCCAGGCTGGAGTGCAGTGGCGCCATCTCGGCTCACTGCAAGCTCCACCCCCTGGGTTCACGCCATTCTCCTGCCTCAGCCTCCTGAGTAGCTGGGACTACAGGCGGCTGCCACCATGCCCGGCTAATTGTTTTTTCTATTTTTAGTGGAGACGGAGTTTCACCGTGTTGGCCAGGATGGTCTTGATCTCCTGACCTCGTGATCCTCCGGCCTCGGCCTCCCAAAGTGCTGGGATTACAGGCGTGAGCCACCGCACTATGGACACTGTTTCTGAGAAAATGAGTAACAGGGCCTTTGGTGCCTCCTCTGCATCTGCTCTGCCCCTTGTACTTCTGCTTGTCTGATTGGGTGGGGAAGTTTAGGTGCCCAGGCACCTAAGGATCAAAGCATCTTATGGACTTGACCATCCTCCTCTTCAGTGTGACTAGAGAGGCACAGAGCAGCAGTAAAGCCGTCAGTGCTCGCTTCACCACACCGCCCATGGCTGGCTGTGCCTTCTAGGATGCACTTCCCAGGAACGCATCCACTGTTCCTTTCAGCTGCTTCACCGCAAATACTCTTGCCAGTTTCCCTCGGACTTGGAAAGCCGCTGTCCACGCCTTGAGCAAATAAAGCTAAAATCCATTGTATCAGTTTCCTGGGATGCTGTCAGAAATTAACATCAACTTGAAGGTTTAAGAACAATCCAAATTTATTGTGTCACAGTTCTGGAGGCCAGAAGTCCAAAATCAAGGTGTTGGCAGGGCCACACTCCTTCCAAAGTTTCTAGAGGAGAGTGCTTCCTTGTCTTGCCTCTTCTAGCTTCTGATAAAAACTGTTCCTTGGTTTGTTGTAGTTTGCATAACTCCAAACTGTAACTCCATCTTCACATTGCTTTCTCCCTGTCTCTCAAATCTTTCTGCCTTTTTTTTTTGAGACCGAGTCTTGCCCTGTCGCCCAGGCTGGAGTGCAGTGGCAATGATCTCGGCTCACTGCAACCTCCGCCTCCTGTGTTCAAGCGATTCTCCTGCCTCAGCCTCCCGAGTAGCTGGGATTACAGGTGCCTACCACCATGCCCGGCTAATTTTTGTATTTTTAGTAGAGACAGGGTTTTGCCATGTTGGCCAGGCTGGTCTCGAACTCCTAGCCTCAGGTGATCTGGCTGCTTTGGCCTCCCAAAATGCTGGGATTACAGGCAGGTAATAAGGGATTTAGGGCCCACCCTAAATCCAGGCTAATCCCATCTTTCGATCTGGAATTACATGTGCAAAGACTTTTCTCAAATAAGTTCACATTCACAAATTCTGGGGGTTAGGATTTGGACATATTTGGGGTGGGGGAGAATGCAGTTCACTACAGCCATCCACATCTTCAGCTTTCTAGGTTCAGGGTAAGGCATGTGCCGTTATTATAGGACCCAGGATATATGCGCAGAGGGACTCCTCAGGATCTAGGAGTGTTTCAGCCTCTGAAGTACTTTTACTTGGGCCTCTGTGGTATCCCAGTAAGACCTAAAAAAGATAATCTGGGCCAGGTGCGGTGGCTCACTCCTGTAATCTCAGCACTTTGGGAGGGCAAGGCAGGTGGATCACTTGAGATCAGGAGTTTGAAACCTGCCTGGCCAACAGGACAAAATCCTGTCTCTACTAAAAATAAAAAAATTAGCCGGGCCTGTTGGCACACCCTTGTAGTCCCAGCTACTCAGGAGGGTGAGACATGAGAATCGCTTGAATCTAGGGGGCGGAGGTTGCAGTGAGCCAAGATCATGCCACTACACTCCAGCCTGGGCGACACAGCAAGTCTCTGTCTCAAAAAAAAAGATGATGACCTCTTTTACCCTGTTCTTTTGCTATAGTCATGGCTTATAGCCTCAGGGCCATTCATAGCCCAATTAATTTGGCATATGGCTAGTGAACTCAAGGTCTTACCAGTAGTCATAGGTCTTGGAAAGAAGAAACACTTACTGAATCCCTAATCTGTGCCAAGATTTTCATTTTAATCTCTGCAAAGATGTTATAAATTAGGTCATAGTTTTCCCATTTTACAGATGAGGAAACTGATCACAGAACTTTCATAATTTGCCCAGAATCACAGTCAGTAAATAGCAAGGCTAGAATTTGTACTGAGGTCTCCCGGCTCTGAGACCTGGTAATATTGTTAACACAGAGGACTGGGTTGCAAGCCCACGGCAGATGAATGATCCAGGTCATTGAGTAGAACCCATAATTCTCCACTCAACATCCTCTGGTAATGGCCATTTAGTGATAAATAACTTGTTAGTGGTACAAGAGTGGCACCCAGTGGCTTCAGCCAGAACTACAAGACTAAGGATGATAGGTCAAATTCTTTGACCTCTGGGCCATTCTGTTTCCATTTCTAAACAGGAAAGATAGAATAGCTGACCTCTTGGGTAACAGGGAAGAAAACCATCCATTATATGCTTTATTGAGAAACTGAAAAAATGAGGGAGTGTGTATTCAGAGTGAATATATTCAGGGAAAGGTCATGCAGGAATGGAGAGGGTATTATTTTTGTTTTTATTTTTTTAGAAACAGGTTTCCGCTATGTTGCCCAGGCTGGAGTGCAGTGACTCTTCATAGGTGTGATCATGGTGCACTACAGCCTCGAACTCCTGGGCTTAAGTGATCCTCCTGTGTCAGCCTCCTGAGTAACTGGAACTACAGGCGTGCATCACTGCACCTGGCTAGGAGTGGTATTTTAAGCCTGAATGTTGGAACAGAGACAGTGGGCCAAGAAGGAGTGAACAAGATAGTACTCCAGGGTTTAGTGTCATAGATGTATGTAGGGACTGAGAACTTAAACCCAGAATGAGTAGTAGTAGTATCAAGGAGGCAATTTTCTAAGGAAAGGCATTGTTTCCGGCAGGTAGGGGGAGGGGGTAGACTAGAAATAAATGTCCCATAGAATGTTAAATCCAAGGTGTATCCTGAGGTCAGGGCTGTCTTATCTGGGGGACCAGGTGATGAATGAAGGGTGTGCAAGGCTCCCAGAGAGGCCCAGAGCTTCATATCTCAATGTGGGTAGTTCCTTGATAAGACCAATTTCAAGATAGGAGAAAGATTTATCTATGACACAAGATTTTCCAAGCTAAAGCCAAAAAAAAAAAAAGTTCTCTTAAGATAAAAATGTTTAGAAAATATCCTGTTTCTTTCTTTATGTCTTTAGGATTATTTTTGCCCCTCCTGTGTTCCTTGGAATATAATTACTTGGGAACTAAAACTTGTTTTAGTAAACAATATATGATAGATCTCTCATGGAGATAATTCATATACCATAATATTTACCACTTTAAAGAATATAACTCATTGATTTTAAGTATACTCACTGTGCTGTGCAGCCATTGCCACTAAATTACAGAACATTTCCATCATGCCATTAGCAGTGCCTACTCGCAGTGAGTCCCAGTTCCCCTCTCCCTTCAACCCCTGGCAACCACTAGTATACTTCCCATCTCTGTGGATTTGCCTATTCTGGACACTTCATATAGATGGGACCATACAACATGGGCCTTTATGTGCCTTCTTTCATTTAGCATGTTTCTAAGGCTCATCTATGTTGTACCATATAACAATTTCATTCATTTTTTTATGGCTGAATAATAGTCTGTTGTATTGATATACCACATTTTATCCATTAATTAGTTGATGAACACAAGTTTTTTCCACTTTTCGGCTATTATGAATATGCCGTTATGAACAGCGTATTTGTGTGGACATGCTTGTAACTCTCTTGGGTATATATCTAGGAGTAGAATTGCTGAGTCATATGATAACACTATGTTTTAACTTTTTAAAGAACTTTCGAGCTGATTTCCACAGTCTGCATCATTTTACATTCCTGCCAGCACTGTGTGATGGTTCCAATTTCTCTATACCCTCATTAACCGTTGTCATTTTCTTACTGCCATTCTAGTGCATGTGAAGTAATTTAGTGATTTTGATTTGCATTTCTCTAGTGAATACTGATGCTGAGTATCTTTTCCATGTGCTTATTGGCCATTTGTATATCTTCTTTCAAGAAAGGTCTATTCAAATCTTTAGCCCATTTGTTGTTGTTGTTGTTGAGACGGAGTCTCACTCTGCTGCCCAGGCTGGAGTGCATTGGTGCAATCTCGGCTCACTGCAAGCTCCACCTCCCGGGTTCACACCATTCTCCTGCCTCAAGTAGCTGGGACTACAGACGCCCGCTACCACGCCCGGCTAATTTTTTGTATTTTTAGTGCAGACGGGGTTTCACAGTGTTAGCCAGGATGGTCTCGATCTCCTGACTTTGTGATCCGCCCGCCTCGGCCTCTCAAAGTGTAGGGATTACAGATATGAGCCACCGTGCCTTGCCCTCTTTTGCCCATTTTTAAATTGGTTTGTTAAATTACTGAGTTATGAGAGTTCTTTACCTTGGGCCAGGCAAGGTGGCTCACACTTGTAATCCCAGCACTTTTGGGAGGCGGAGGTGGGAGGATCGCTTGAGCCCAGGAGTTTGAGACCAGCCTGGGCAACATAGTGAGACCTCGTCACTACAAAAAATATAATTTTTTTTTTTTTTTTTTTGAGACGGAGTCTTGCTGTCACCCAGGCTGGAGTGCAGTGGAGCAATCTCAGCTCACTGCAACCTCTACCTCCCGGGTTCAAGCGATTCTCCTGCCTCAGCCTCCTGAGTAGCTGGGATTACAGGTGCGCGCCACCATGCCTGGCTAATTTTTGTATTTTTAGTAGAGACGGGGTTTCACCATTTCAGTCAGGCTGGTCTCAAACTCCTAACCTCATGATCTGCCTGGCTCAGTCTCCCAAAGTGCTGGGATTATAGGTGTGAGCCACCGTGCCTGGCCTATAAATAAATTTTAAAGAGTTCTTTAATTTGGGTAAAAGTACCTTAGCAGGTATGATTTGTAAATGTTTTCTCCCATTCTTGTGGACTGACTTTTCACTTTTGTTCATGGGAAGCACAAATTTTATTTTTATTTTTTTGAGACAGAGTCTCACTCTGTTGCCCAGGCTGGAGTGCAGTGGCGTGATCTTGGCTCACTGCAAGCTCTGCCTTCCGGGTTCACACCATTCTTCTGCCTCAGCCTCCCGCATAGCTGGGACTACAGGCGCCCGCCACCACACCCGGCTAATTTTTTTGTATTTTTAGTAGAGACGGGGTTTCACTGTGTTAGCCAGGATGGTCTCAATCTCCTGACGTCATGATCCGCCTGCCTTGGCCTCCCAAAGTGCTGGGATTACAGGCTTGAGCCACTGCACCCGGTCGGGAAGCACAAATTTTTAATTTTTTTTTTTTTTGAGATGGAGTCTCACTTGTCACCCAGGCTGGAGTGCAATGGCATGATCTCAGCTCACTGCAACCTCCACCTCCCAGGTTCAAGCAATTTTCCTGCCTCAACCTCCTGAGTAGCTGGGATTACAGGTGCCCACCACCACAGCCAGCTAATTTTTTATTTTTAGTACAGGCGGAGTTTCACCATGTTGGCCAGGCTAGTCTCGAACTCCTTACCTCAGGTGATCCACCTGCCTTGGCCTCCCAAAGTGCTGGGATTACAGGCATGAGCCACCGCGCCTGGCTATAAATTTTTAATTTTGAGGAAGAGGATATCTATTTTTATACATCTGTATTCTTGAAAAGGAGCTGGGAGGATTGGGTTCTGGTCTCAGTAAGAACCTCTTTTTCTCTGTCCAAATTATTGAACTAACCAGTGTGGCAGGGCTCTAGGAGGCTACAGATGACTACAGAATATACCCTGTGGCTTCCCAGGTTTGACTTTCTCAGTCAAACTTACCTTGTGTAAGGCACTCTGCTAGCTGTAAAGTGATAAAGGCATGACGGCCCTTGCCTTTGAAGGGATTTAGGGTGTAGAAAATGGACATATGCACATTACTTGATGAATGGGCACACAGGATACTTGCAGAGTATGCAGAGCCCGAGGAATGGGCAGGCAGTAGCCAAGAGACTGGAGCTCAGAGAAGAAAGGATATGCCGTGAGTGGCCAGAGTGGAGAAGGATCCACAGAGGGAAACCTTGAAGACTGGAGGGTGGGTAGGGGGATTCATGAGCCAGGAGGAAGAGGGAGTTCCAGGTGAGGGCAGATAACCTTGTGAGGTCAGTGAAGCCAACAGGCACACTCCTGTTTCACTAGGGCTCGTTCATGTTTCTACAAAACTCACTTAGGACTTCTAATTTTTTTAAGCAGCTAACCCTAGAGAAAAAGGACTCAACCCAGGGCACTGAGGATGCACCTGATAACAGCAGCCTGGAGCTCCTAGCAGGTAAGGTTTTAGCTTTTCAAGTGAGCCCTGGACTGCAGCTGAGTAAGGAAAAAACGTGAGTTCAAACTTTCAAACTATTCCACTGTACCTTCTACTACAGCGGCGTCCTTCTGCAATTTAGTGGGCTATTGCTGCCACTGTGGGTCTTCAAGGCAGCAGCAGGTCTTCCCTCCCCAAGATGTTAGGACAGGACTAGAAATTTGTATTAAAGTCTGTGCAGTTACAGATAGCTGCACATGATGGGGTGGGGGTAGGTAATACGCAGATTCAGGGCCCTGAATTTTATTTTATTTTTTTGATACAGAGTCTCCACTCTGTCGCCCAGGCTGGAGTGCAGTGGCGTGATCTTGGCTCACTGCAAGCTTTGCCTTCCGGGTTCACGCCATTCTTCTGGCTCAGCCTCCCACATAGCTGGGACTACAGACGCCCCAGAAGGAACCAGTTGGTTCCTTCACATCTTTTCTTGATCACTGGGGTTGATGCTGCAGCTCCCCCCATTTTGGTTAATACTATTTGGGATTTGGAGGCTGCTCCCAGGAGCAGGCACCACGTCACTCTTTTTTTTTTTTTTTTTTTGAGACAGAGACTCACTCTGTCGCCCAGGCTGGAGTGCAGTGGCGCCATCTCGGCTCACTGCAAGCTCCGCCTCCCGGGTTCACACCATTCTCCTGCCTCAGCCTCCCGAGTAGCTGGGACCACAGGCGCCCGCCATCACGGCCGGCTAATTTTTTGTATTTTTAGTAGAGACGGGGTTTCACCGTGTTAGCCAGGATGGTCTCGATCTCCTGACCTTGTGATCTGCCTGCCCTGGCCTCCCAAAGTGCTGGGATTACAGGCATGAGCCACCGTGCCTGGCCTGGCACCATGTCACTCTTAATGTGTGTTATGGGGAAGTGTCAGTGCGTGTGTTGTGATTGCAATTATACTGAAGTCTTTTCTCCACACGTCTCCTGCAATGCTTAAACAGCCTTCCCAGCCCGCAGCAGCAGGGATACAGCAGCTCTCACATTCAGTCACTAGCAGAGATGCCAGGTACTATTCTGAGCTTTTAAAATGTACTAATGCTCTTAGTTCTCAAAACTATCCTAGGAGCTATAGGTACTGTTATTA
Organism: Pongo pygmaeus; assembly: GCF_028885625.2. NCBI lineage: Eukaryota > Metazoa > Chordata > Mammalia > Primates > Hominidae > Pongo > Pongo pygmaeus. The sequence continues at coordinate 7,842,436 of NC_072382.2, read as the reverse complement.
ACTCTCATTTTACATATGAGGAAATTGAGGCCCACAGATATCAATAAATTTACCCAAGGCTACACAGCCAGTAAATGACAGAGCCAGAATTCAAACCCAGGCAGCCTAGCTCTGCTGTCTCTGGAAGAGCCGAATTAGCAGGGATGCCCTCCTACAGATCCTGTGTCCTTCAGATAAAACAGTATCTGGGTCAAGGGAAGTTGGGGATTGTGACTTCAGCACCTATGCTTGGTTGGTAAATCCCTCTTTCTGGGGTCACAACTACAACACATACGCGTTTATGCTTAGGCCTAAGATGTGTCCCTGAAATCACTGTCAACTGAACCATGTTTTAAATGTTGTGGGGGCTGTTGCTACTGAAAAGAACCCTGCTGTGAATGCTTGTATAAAGCAAAGAATCTATTTTTATAAATTTAGATTTGGAGATTTTAAAAAATGCAAATATGATACATACAATTCAGTATTTATGCAGTCAGAAGAGACAAAGGAATAAGTATCTTCCCATACAAGGAAAAAAATTAACATTTAATTCAGTACCTTCTGTGGACCCTGGGGAGATGCTGGGGTCTTCCACAGCCTTATCTCATTTAGTCCTTACAGTGCCCTTCTGGGGGGCAGGGGGAGGCATGGATCCTAACAAACCAGAGGACCCAGGCTCAGGTCAGGCAGAACGCTTAGCAGGAGGTAATGACTTTCAGCTTGCCGCCTCCAAAGCCCATGTTTTCTCCAATGTGCAACATGAGCTTTAAAATCTAGGCATTTATAACCTGGTAGAACCCCTGGAGGATGGCTTGGGCTGTTCTGTCCTACAGACCTGTGGCTCTCATCAGCATCCATTCTACGCCTCACATGGGCAACCCTGCTGAAGAAAATCACCAAACTATGTGTTGATGCCACCATCCATCGGTGGTCCACTCACTCAGGAGCCTTTGGTTTGTCAGTCCTTCCCCTTGCCTTTCTGGCCTTTGCCCCTCAGTGGCTACTCCATTCTTTAAAAAATCTACCCAGTTTCTGCCTCCTGCTTCATACTTACTGATCTCTTTTCTCAGTAAACTCACCCAACTTGCACCCTCCCACTGCAGAACCTCATCGGTGTGGGGACCCATCTCCTCCAGGCTCATGGTGGGATCGTCCCTCCTGCTTTCTCAGGACCTGCTTGCATCAGTTATCACTGCTGCACCTTCAGCCTTCCCCTGAGTTCCTTTCCCTCAGCAGGTCAAGCTCTCACTTCGTCAGAAGAAAATCTCCCATGACCTTGAACTTCCTCCACTTATCCTCAACCCCTCTCCGTCATCACATCTCAGCCACTTATCCTCAACCCCTCTCCATCACATCTCAGCCACTTCTCCTCAACCCCTCTCCATCACCACATCTCAGCCACTTCTCCTCAACCCCTCTCCATCACCACATCTCAGCCACTTCTCCTCAACCCCTCTCCATCATCACATCTCAGCCACTTATCCTCAACCCCTCTCCATCATCACATCTCAGCCACTTATCCTCAACCCCTCTCCATCACCACATCTCAGCCACTTATCCTCAACCCCCTCCATCATCACATCTCAGCCACTTATCCTCAACCCCTCTCCATCATCACATCTCAGCCACTTATCCTCAACCCCTCTCCATCATCACATCTCAGCCACTTATCCTCAACCCCTCTCCATCATCACATCTCAGCCACTTATCCTCAACCCTTCTCCATCATCACATCTCAGCCACTTATCCTCAACCCCTCTCCATCACATCTCAGCCACTTATCCTCAACCCCTCTCCATCACATCTCAGCCACTTATCCTCAACCCCTCTCCATCACATCTCAGCCACTTATCCTCAACCTCTCTCCATCACATCTCAGCCACTTATCCTCAACCCCTCTCCATCACATCTCAGCCAAGGATCTCAAAACCACAAGCTGCATGCACCCTGTCTCCCTTTCTTCCTCTCATTCTCTCCCTCACTTAGGGTACTTGCTTTTTCTGTGGCCTCTGAAACTTCTCCCCTTAGGGAAGGCCTCTTAATTACCAAATTTTGCATTTACCTTCATTGTATCTGAACTATGTGCAAAATTTGGCACTGTAAGGCTATGACTCGCCTGGTTTTTCCCTCTCTGGGCTTTTCTCTTCACCTGCTTTCCTCTGGTCATGCCTAAATAGTGCTCATTCTGCTCTCCCACCCAGCTATCTTCCATCCCAACTGTTGACCACTGCCTCTGGGCTCAAGACTCTCAAATTGGTATGACCAGCCAAGGCCTCTGCTGAGTGCCAGCTGGGAGATTCATTTGCTCACAGGCAGCTCCTCATGGAGGTCCCATTGGTACCTCAGTTTCCTCTTTCCTGACTAAAGAGACTTTAGTCTCTGTCATGATTAATCCAATTTATCACATCTGAAATCTTGGATTCATTCAGGAGGCCTCTCATTTTTTTTTTTTTTTGAGACAGAGTCTCCCTCTGTTGCCCAGGCTGGAGTGCAGTGGCATGATCTCAGCTCACTGCAACCTCCCCGCCTCCCAAGTTCAAGTGATTCTCTTGCCTCAGCCTCCGAGTAGTTGGGATTACAGGCGCCCACCACCATGCCCAGCTAATTTTTGTATTTTTAGTAGAGACGGGGTTTCACCATGTTGGCCAGGATGGTCTAAATCTCCTGACCTCGTGATCTGCCCACCTCAGCCCCGCAAAGTGCTGGGATTACAGGCGTGAGCCACCGCGCCCGGCCAAGAGGCCTCTCTCACATCCAGGCGCTCACAAAGGCCTATCACTTAGGCCTGATGAACACTTCTGATTCCTGGTGACGCCTCCATCCCCACTGTCTTCACTTGTCACTGGGCTCTTAAGGTCTTCCTGTCTCTAGTTTGATCTAAGCCACACCTTTGAAAGAACAATCTTTCTCAAGTACAAAATTACCAATATATTTCACCAGTGCTTAAAACTCTTTATTGGCTTCCTGTCTCCTACAGATGAAAATCTGTTTCTAGCCAGGCAAGGTGGTGTGTGCCTTTAGTTCCAGCTACTCGAGAGGATGAGGCCAGGAGTTCAAAGCTGCAGTGAGCTATGATCGCGCCACTGCACTCCAGCCTAGATGACAGGCGAGAGACCCCATCTTTAAAAAGTAAAAATTTATATAGGAAGTTGTTTCATGCCTTTGCATAAAGTTTACTTGCGTTAACTTTCAGCAAGAAATTCCCTTTCTCTCCCTTGTCTGGCATATCACTCTTCATCCTTTAAAACCCAGCTCTGGGGCAGGAGTGGTGGCTTATGCCTGTAATACCGTCACTTTGGGGAGCTGGGGCAGGAGGACAGCTTGAGACTAGCCTGGGCAACACGGTGAGACCCCTGTCTCTACAAGAAGTAAAAAAAATTAGCCGGTGTGGTGGCACGCCCCTGTGGTCCCTGGTACTCTGGAAGGTGAAGCTGAGGCAGTAGGATCGCTTGAGCCCAGGAGGTCGAGGCTGCAGTGAGCCAGGATTGTGCCACTGCACTCCAGCCTGGGCAACAGAGCAAGACCCTGTCTCAAAAAAACAAAAGGCCAGCTCAGGTTTCCATCTCCTTATGGAAACCCTTCTTCACATCCAGAGGTGGTCGGCTTCCTTCTCTATTCTAACCCTGGGCTTTGTACACAGGTCTGCATCCCCTCCTACCATCTGTGAGCTTCTCTCAGGGAAAAGCTCATTGATCTGCATCCCCAAGACCTGCTGGGAAAGAATCTATCCACCTAAACTCGCTTTTATTTGACAAATGAATCAGTTAAGAGTAGGAAAGCTGCCTATGGGCACTGCTCAATGCAACGTGAGCAACAAAGGGAGACAGAACTGAGGCCAGAGAGGTGAGGCGGGGACAGAGGCTGGCAGGGAGGGGAGCTTGTCAGTGCAGACTCCAGGAAGAATCTGTACAGAAAGCTACTGAGCGGCCTGAGTCCCCCAAGTGAGGGCTCGGGACAATCTCCCGCCCGGGTGAGAGAATAGGGAGGCCCTGAAACGTCTCTGCAGCCTCGGGCTGCTCCAGAAGCGCCCACAGCTGCAGGGTTTTGGTGTGGATGGGACCTGCTGACAGGGATGCGGTGGGAAGAGCCCCTCGGCGCCCCTTCTCCCAGGCTTCCCCTTGCCCAAGGGTCCTCCTAGCACAGGGCCATGAAAGTAAGATGAAGGAGGCTTGTTTTCTCCTAGATACCAGCGGGCAAGCAGAAAACAAGAGGCTCAAGAGGGGCAGCTCCCGCATGGAGGAGATGCGAGCTCTGCGCTCCGCCAGGGCCCCGAGCCCGTCAGAGGCCGCCCCGCGCCGCCCGGAGGCCACCGCGGCCGCCCTCACTCCTAGCGGAAGGGAGGCCCGCGAGGCTCACGGCAGGGCCCTGGCGCCGGGCAGGGCGAGCCTCGGGAGCCGCCTAGAGGTAACTGGGCGAGGGCCGCGCAGGGAAGGGCTCAGCAGGAGGTGCAGGCCACGGGCCGCTGCTGAGGGGTCCTCACCCCGGGCCCCCTTGTTCCCGCAGGACGTGCTGTGGCTACAGGAGGTCTCCAACCTGTCAGAGTGGCTGAGTCCCAGCCCTGGGCCCTGAGCCGGGTCCCCTTCCGCAAGTGCCCACCGATCCGGAGGCTGCGGGCCGCCGCTGTCCCGTGGTTTAATAAAGCTGCCCCCGCGCTCACCAAGTCCGCCTCCGCGTCTGCTTCCGCGTCGGGCCCGGGAGGGGCGGGGCCTGGAGCCGCGCCGCGGCCTGACGTCACCCACACCTCCCTGGGACTGCGTCACTGGTCCGCGCCGCGGGTCAGGGCGCAATGGCGGCGCTGGGCGGGGATGGGCTGCGACTGCTGTCGGTGTCGCGGCCGGAGCGGCCGCCCGAGTCGGCAGCGCTGGGCGGCCCGGGCCCCGGGCTGTGCTGCTGGGTGTCGGTGTTCTCCTGCCTCAGCCTCGCCTGCTCCTACGTGGGCAGCCTCTACGTCTGGAAGAGCGAACTGCCCAGGTGCGGGGGCTGCGCGCGGCCGGAACCCGCGCCCTGCGGGCGGAGCTTGGGCGAGCCGGGGGCGGGGCCGTGCTCATGGGCAGCCGCGGGCCCCCTGAACTTACTGTCCCCTCCGTAGGGACCATCCCGCCGTCATCAAGCGGCGCTTCACCAGCGTCCTGGTGGTGTCCAGTCTCTCACCCCTGTGCGTGCTGCTCTGGAGGGAACTCACAGGCATCCAGGTGCGAAGGAGGCGGGGCAAAGGGCAACGGGGGCGAGAGCTCAGGGGTCTTTGGGGGCGGAAGCAAAACTGATGCCTCCTTTCCTGTGGCTCAGCCAGGCACATCCCTGCTCACCCTGATGGGCTTCAGGCTGGAGGGCATTTTCCCAGCGGCGCTGCTGCCCCTGTTGCTAACCATGGTGAGTTCTCCTGCTGTATTTTTTCTTCTGGTCTTTGTTATCAACCTGATGCGCAGTGCCATGGACTCCTATTGATTGTATTCGGATTTTGGCTGATGGGAGACAGGACTTTTGAGATGGCCCCAGGGTCCTCCGGTATGCGTGGTCTGGAAATCGTGGCTGAGAGGATTTCAAGCTTGGAGTCTCAGGGAGCATGGGCAAAGGTCTGGGCAAAAGCGGTGGGTTTTGGTGAAAGTGTTTTCTTGCCCTCAGATTCTTTTCCTGGGCCCACTGATGCAGCTCTCTATGGATTGCCCTTGTGACCTGGCAGATGGGCTGAAGGTTGTCCTGGGTGAGTCTTAAAGGCTGAAGGGAAAAGTAGGCACAGGCAGTCCAGGGCAATGGGGCAGGGAGTCAGTGGGCTCGGGATGTGATCTGGACACGTGAAATCTCATCTCTCTGGGTGTGTTTTCTCATCAGTAAAATGGAAACGTAGAGCTAGGTGGTCTCTAAGGGTTGATTCCCAACGTCCAAGGAGTTCCCTGGGAACCCCCAGCAGTATTTGGTGTGGATCAGAGAGCACTGTCCCCTGCTCCCCCAACCAGACCTGGTCTTGGTTAAATTTTGGTGTCTCCAGAGTTTACTTCCAGGATGCCCTGCCTCAGCTAATGTCGTCCCTTCAGGTCATCTCAAGACATTGGGTTTATGTTGGGTCCACACCCCCGTCCTCAGGAGTATTGATGCCTAACCTGAGTTTGGCCAGGGTAAAGTTGTGGGAGAGGAATCCTTGGAGCCTCTGGGGTCTCATTGTCCGATAGGCCGTCACTCACAGCTTGTCCTGAATTCCCTCTGCAGCCCCCCGCTCTTGGGCCCGCTGCCTCACAGACATGCGTTGGCTGCGGAACCAAGTGATCGCCCCGCTGACAGAGGAGCTGGTGTTCCGGGCCTGTATGCTGCCCATGTTAGCACCGTGCATGGGTCTGGGCCCTGCTGTGTTCACCTGCCCGCTCTTTTTTGGAGTTGGTGAGTCTGGCCAGATTGGTCCTGGTGTGTTCTCAGCATGAGAGCTCAGAAGGGGGCTTGAGGTGAGGGGCAGTCCTAGAAGGGAGGCTGGGAGGAATGACTGTGATGTGATTGTCACCTTTTTCCCAGCCCATTTTCACCATATTATTGAGCAGCTGCGTTTCCGCCAGAGCAGCGTGGGGAACATCTTCTTGTCTGCTGGTGAGTCCTGGCTAGCTGGCCTGGGTTAGATTGTATGATGATGTCGCTAATGGCCACTCTGGAGAAGGAATTGGGAACTGAGGGCTACAGTATTGGAGAGGCCACTGACCGTGGGAGTTGGGGTGCAGGACAGCTGTAGGTGGTGGGGCAGGCAGCTACTGCCCCAGGGGGAGGGGATGGTCGGTCTTTGGCTGATGGGTGTGTAGTGCGGGGGCAGGAAGGGCGTGCAGGTGTGGTCACTCGCGGCCTCCCCGTCTCCAGCGTTCCAGTTCTCCTACACAGCTGTCTTCGGTGCCTACACTGCTTTCCTCTTCATCCGCACAGGTTGGTCCTCAGTCCCTCATGGGTCCCTGGGGGCCCACAGGAGCGGGTGGGAGACTGGGAATACTGTTTGTTCTAGGAACAAGTTCTACTCGAGTCCTTGAGACAGGCTGAGCCAGGGCCCTCAGCCTGGTGAGGTCTGAGAGGTGGAAAGGAGCAGAGGCTGTGGTGTGTGGGTGGATGGCTGGGGTAGTGGGATCCTGATCTCCTGTTTCAGGGGATGAGGATCACTAGCCGTGGAAGGGCCAGAGGAGGTGGTAGGGCTGCTCCCTGAGCTGCTGTCTCTTTTCCCCAGGACACCTGATTGGGCCGGTTCTCTGCCATTCCTTCTGCAATTACATGGGTTTCCCAGCTGTTTGCGCGGCCTTGGAGCACCCGCAGAGGCGGCCCCTGCTGGCAGGCTATGCCCTGGGTGTGGGACTCTTCCTGCTTCTGCTCCAGCCCCTCACGGACCCCAAGCTCTACGGCAGCCTTCCCCTTTGTGTGCTTCTGGAGCGGGCCGGGGACTCAGAGGCTCCCCTGTGCTTCTGACCCGTGCTCCTGGATACACTACGAACTCTCACTGGCTCCCCAGCCCTCCCCACCAAGGGGTACTGCAGGGGAAGGGCTGGCTGGGGTCCCCGAGATCTCAGGAATTTTTGTAGGGGATTGAAGCCAGAGCTAGTTGCATCCCAGGGACCAAGAGAAAGAAGCAGATATCCAAAGGGTGCAGCCCCTTTTGAAAGGGGTGTTTACGAGCAGCGGTGAGTGAGGGGACAAGGGGCAGGTCCCAGGAGCCACACACTCCCTTCCTCACTTTGGACTGCTGCTTCTCTTAGCTCCTCTGCCTCTGAAAAGCTGCTCGGGGTTTTTTATTTATAAAATCTCTCCCCACCCCAACCCCCCAACTTCCTGGGTTTTCTCATTGTCTTTTTGCATCAGGACTTTGTATTGGGATATTAAAGAGATTTAACTTGGGTAACATGGCCTTGGGCCTTTGGGAGTCGGTCTATTTGGGATCTTGTGTGAAGACTAGGCAGCTCTTGGGAGTGTGCCCACCACCTGTCCCAGCTACCTTGAACACTGACATCTGGGCGGTGCATCCCGGCGGGTAGTTCCCTGGAGTACAGGATGGGCTGGGAGCTCTGGTTGCTGGGAGCCTGGAGCCATGCCCCAAAGTCCTAGTGTGGTTGGGTCTGAGACTGCGGGTACCAGGTGTGAGCCCAGCTCATCCTGGGGCCTGTGCCTTGGCTGACGGGTCAGGGAGTGGGAACCATGGCCCTGGCCCTGACCTCAGCAATGGAGCCTCCGACCTGTCTCCTCTGAGGGGAAGATGATTGGCCTGAAGCCTCTGCCAGGGTCTCCACAGTCTACCAGCCTTGTTTTTCACAAGAGGAAATAGGTCCCTGAGTCACCAGAAGTAGAGGCTTTTCTGGTTCTTTCCACCTCTGACCTCTGCCCCAGAGGAACCCAGAACACAGGCTGCAGCCCTGAGGGTGGCGGGGACTTTGCCAGGCAACATGGTGACTCCAGGGTCCTTCTCAGCACCTGCAAGTGTTCTGCCTGCTCTCCATCATTTTTGGAAGGGCTCTCGTTTCCCTGCCTATGCCCCTTTTAAAATTAGATTCTTGAAAGAGTATTAGCCCTGGATTACTTGAGGTCAGGAGTCCGAGACCAGCCTGACCAACATGGTGAAACCCCGTCTCTACTAAAAATACAAAAAATTAGCCGGGCGTGGTGGCAGGAGGCTAAGGCAGGAGAATCACTTGAACCTGGGAGGCAGAGATTCCAGTGAGCCAAGATCACACCACTGTGCTCCAGCCTGGGCGACAGAGCGAGACTCCATCTCCGGGGTCGGGGGCGGGCAGGATGGGGGAGGGAAGAGTATTAGCCCTTTAGGTCTCATTCCCCGATCAAGGAGGTTGTCCCAAGGTCCCTTCTCTGAGGCTGGCCACTGAGGGAAAGAAAAGGATGTGCAGTCACTCCCCCGCGATGCCTGCCGGCTGGCCGTGACCACGACATCCACCCGGATGGAAAGGGCAGCATCGCAGTCACCTGCCTCCTAGGGTACATCTAGGACCTGGCGGTCCAGAAAGGAAGAGGCTCAAGCCCACTGTGACTTGCCCATCCCAGAGGTTGGACTGGCACTGGGAGCACTGGGCAGAGGCCCGCTGGGTGCTTCCCATTCAGAGGCCGATTTCCTGCATGGGCCTCCCCATGCCCACCCTCCATCTCAGGAACTGCCCAGCCTCCTGCTCCCTTCACCATCCTCCCCCTACCTGTGGGCAGGAGGGCAATGGTGCAGGCAGGGTTACTGTCCCCACTGCAGGAAAGGGAACTGAGCAGGAGTCTGCAGGGGTGGTCATGGGGAGTGGCAGGGCTAGAACCTGAGACCCTGGACCCGGTGCTCCCCCTCACCTCCCGCCAACATTCTCACATCCAGAGCACACACAAGACTGCCGGATCACCATTCCCGAGGGTCTCACCCACTGCCCAGAAGGTGGTACTACCTGCTTGCATTTACCTGCTAACTGAGGTGGGACGCTGGCCTTGGGTTTTAGAAAATAAAGCAGCGGGGCTGGGAGGCGAGTCTGCCAACGGCCTGGGTTTCATCTCTCTCTCTTACTACTTGTGGAGTCCTGGACAAATTATTTAATCTTCCTGTGACTTGATTTCTGTGTCCATAAGAGGATGAAGATTAATTCCCTGTGTTAATAGGTGTTAAATACTTAGAACAGGCCCCACCCCTCAAGCAAGTTCAGTACTACAAGTCCTGTTTGGGGAGTATACACAGTAGGCATCCAATAGTGACTTTAAACAGGGCCACGATGGTCATCCTCACTACCCTCTGAGGAGGACGACACAACTGACCTGCCCACCCATGGGGAGCTTGAACGGCAGCCCTCCACTGCCGAGTGGTGCAGGCTGGGGGCTGCACAGGATCCAGCATGGAGGACAGGGGAAAGCCAGCTTTATTGCGCAAACTTCCCAGGACCTGGGACATCTTAGATCTCCCCTTCCCCCAGGAGATAGGACCCCTAAACCTCCCCCGGGTCCTAGGACCACCTGACCCACCACTTGTAGTCTCCAGTGAGGAGGGGACCCTTATTTGGCAAGAGATGAACATGTGAGCAGCTGTCCGCCGGAGGAAAGGACGATGGCTGAAAGGAATGAGCCGCCGCAGGCGGTGTCTCTCCTGTCCAGCTGTGGACAGGACCTCCACGGCCCGGCCTTCCTGGCCTCGGGCACTGGCTGGCCTGGGCCTGCCGTGGCAGCACAGCTTCTGTTGGAGGCTTGGGGATGGCCAGGCTGCCAGTCTGGGGCAAGATCACTCAATCTCCAGGATGAGGTCGTCACCTTCCAGTGTCATGTCCTTGGTCACATGAACCTTGCGGACAGTACCCTCCATGGGTGAGGTCACCACAGTCTCCATCTTCATGGCACTGAGCACACACAGGGGCTGGCCCTTGGCCACCTTGGCCCCTGCCGCCACTTTGATGTCTATCACCTTCCCGGGCATGGGCGCCCCGATCTGGCCCTTCACGTCCTTCAGGGCCTTGGGGTGGAAGTGCATCTCCTGAAGACACGGGGCAGAGGGGACGTGAGATCCTGGGCCCAGCCAAGCCCCACCGCCCGGCTGGCCCTTGGGGGAGACAATACCTTCATGGCCTGGGTGTCCTTGACCAAGATGGACCGCAGCTGCCCGTTGAGCTCAAAGAAGACCTGCCTCTGGCCGGCCCGGTTCAGGTCGCTCACGGCCAGGGCTTTGATGTGCAGTGTCTTGCCCCGCTCCAGCTCCACCTGCAGGGAGGGTGTGCAGACTCAGAGCTGGACGCCAAGGTGGGAGAGCAGTCCCCCGGCCCTGGCCGTAGGAAGTCCCCACACTGGGCCTTGGCTCCTCATTCCTAAAGGCCTAGCTCCCGGTCTCAAGGGTCCTTTCTGCTCCCAAAGCTTGCGAGGCTGGGTGACAGCCAAGCTAAACTCCAGAGCTCTGGGGCAGGGGGCCAGGGTGGAGTATGGAGAAGCGCCAGAGCCACTGACCTCAAACTCCTCTGCGATCTTGGGTCCCTGCAGGAAGAGGCGAGTATTCAGGCTATCCAGGGGGCCAAAGGTGGCAGTGAAGTCCTTGAAGTGGGCAAACACATCGGGGTACATAGCTGCTGAGAGCACATCTTCCGGCGTCACCTCCTCCCCATGCCGGTCTACCAGCTCCTTCTCCAGTGCCTGCAGATCCAGGGGAGGGAGGGAGGCTCCGGGCCGCCCCTCCACCCTCGGCAGGTCCTTCAGTACCTGGGGAGCAAAGCGGAGGATCAGTCCCAAGTCCTGCATCCAGCCCCCACCCTCACACCATGCTGGGCCTTCCCTACCTTAGAGCGAAAGGGTTCGGGGAACCCCCCATGGGGGACACCGATGTAGCCCTGCAGGAACTCCACCACGGAGCGGGGGAAGGACAGCTCTTCCGCCTGAGCTTCGGCCTCTGCCCGGCTCAATCCATTCTGCACCATAAACTGGGCCAGGTCCCCCACGATCTTGGAGGAGGGCGTCACCTGAGGAGAAGGCCCTGGAGGTTAGGGTGCCAGGCACCTCAAGGAGGCCAGCGGCAGGTGCATGCAGGGCTGGGTCAGGTAGGAGCGCTGAGCTGAGCTCACCTTGATGAGATCGCCCAGCATCTGGTTGGCCTCCACGTAGGCCTTCTTGACCTCCTTGAACTTGGAGCCGAGCCCCATGCTGTGGGCCTGGAAGTGCAGGTTGGTGTACTGGCCCCCTGGGATCTCATTTTCATACACGTCCGAGTTGCCAGACTTCATGGTGGCCGTGCAGTCGAAGGCCGCGTACAGTCCCCGAGCCCCCTCCCAGTACTCACTGTAGTCAAACACGCACTCCATGGGCACCTCTGCAGGGAGGCCAGAGTCAGAGGAGGCCTTAGAAATGTGTGACTCCTCCGGGACCCAGGGCTAGCTCAGGTCCCATGTCTGACTCAGGTGACAGAAGGCGGCAAGGCCAGAGCAGGGCATCTGGATCCTACGCAGGTCCAACACTACTGGGACTGGTGGTGTTTGCGGCTTTGAGAGGGGTGTGGCCACGGGCTGCTGTTCTTCCTACCTGTGTCCAGGGGAGTCCCTCTGGTACAGGCCACCAGGGCCCCCATGCTGGGCTGTGAAGTCATCCCAGACATGGAATCGGCTGCCACATCCACCACATCAGCTCCAGCCTGGGCACAGGCCAGCATGGCTGCCACGCCTGCCCCTGACGTGTCGTGGGTGTGGATGTGCAGTGGGAGGTCGGGGAAGCGGTCCCGGAGGGAGCTGACCAGCATGGTGCAGGCCGTGGGCTTCAGCAGCCCGGCCATGTCCTGGGGGAAGTGGGAGAGAGAGAGAGAGAGATGGTAGACGGGGCAGGATGTGTGCCTGTGGGTGGTGGGGACATGGCCAGGGCAGAGAGGGAGGGATGGACAAGTGGCCCAGGCACCTTGATGCACAGGATGTGGGTGCCAGCTCGCACCAGCTCCTCGGCCAAGCCCATGTAGTACTGCAGTGAGTACTTGGTGCGGCTGGGGTCGGCCACGTCGCCTGTGTATGAAATGGCAGCCTCCACCACGCCTCCGGCACTTCCTGCCGCCTCCATGCCCAGCAGCATGTTGGGCAAGTAGTTGAGGGAGTCAAACACGCGGAAGACATCCATGCCATTCTCCTTGGCCACTTCACAGAACCTGCGAGGGTGAGAGAGCCCAGGGCTGAGCCCCACCCCACCTCCCTCTGAACAGTCTTCCCTCCGGACCCACTCTACTGCCCCCGGAGAATGAGATCTGAGGATCTGGCCTGGCAGGGGGTGTGGCATCCACCGGCGGGGGTGGCCACACAAGTGTGGACCAGGCCCTGGAGGATCAGCTAGGCCAGTGGCAGGCTGTGGAAGAGGGTACTGAGCAAGGAGTCCTGAGGCCTGGGTTCCAATCCCAGCCCTGCACCGAGTGACCCAGGCAAGTCTCAGGCCTTCCACTGCCCCAGGAGTGAGGGAGTAATTTAGAAGCCTGTCCGGTTCTGCAACTCCCATCCTACACTTCTCGATATTTCCAAACAGCAGCCCCTGCTGCGTGTGGCCACAGAGAGACTTGGTGTCAGGCCGACTGTGGAGAACAGAGGCCATCACGACGTGGCTCAGTACCCTCTGGGCCACACCAGGTAGCGTCTGCCCACCCCACCCCAGGCTCACTTGAAGACCACGTTGTCTGGGTAGTTGGTGTAGCCCACGGCATTGGCCCCCCGCAGCAGCATCTGGAAAGGGATGTTGGGGATGAGCTCCCGGAGCTCCTGCAGCCGCCGCCAGGGGCACTCATACAGGAAGCGCATGGCGACATCAAACGTGGCTCCTGCACAGGAACCGAGAGGCCCAGATCAGCTCTGCGTGTCTGGGGAACTCCACCAGGCCTTGGAGCCAGCTCTGCAGCCTGCTAGCTGCAGTCCTGCTCATCTTCGCTGTGCCTGTGTTCCCTGCTCCAACCCCCACAGATTTTTCCCTTGTCTGATCTCTAAGGGGGAGACCAGGCTCATTTGTGTCCCTTCTATGCCCCGTTTATAATCCCGTCTTCTCCTCTACGTCTCTGTGCTATAATTAATAGACAGGTGTCTCCTCCTGACCCTGGGCCTCCCAGGATGCACCTGGTCTCAGCTCTGCAACCTCGTGCCAGCACCAGGCCTGGACGGAGAGGGCGCTGTGCCTTCTGCAGTCCTTCCTCTTTGGTGTTCTTCGTGTTAACGTCTCTAGCTTGTCCCCAGTAGCCTAAGCCTGTGGGACTGGCCACAGAGTGGGCGCCCATTCCTGCCAGACGCTGCGCAGCATGCCAGCCTACCTCCCCAGTTCTCCATGCTGAAGAGCTTGCTGAAGTTGTGGGCAACATAGGGGGCGATCTTTTTGAGATCGTGGGTGCGCACACGAGTGGCCAGCAGTGACTGGTGGGCGTCCCTGAAGGTCGTGTCCATCAGCAGCAGCCCCGGGTGGTTCCGCACAGCTCGAGCAAAGCCCTCAGGCCCCTCTCGCAGCAGGATGTCTCTGAAACCAGCCGGGGGCGGGCCTAGGGTAGACAGGGGCATTGGTGCCCATTCTGCAGGCGGCAACCTCCTGTCTCCCCCATGAGTTGACAGAATGGATCTCACCTACCTATGGGCACTGCAGGGACAATGGGGTCCGTGGGGCTGGGGCTGGCCTTGACGGGAATCGGGGTGGTTGGGCCGTTCACCATGACATGGCCTGGGGAGAAAGCGGGCAGTGGGTCAGGGTGGGCTGGGCAGAGGCTGAGTCGAGGGCAGCAGTGACAGTGGCTGGGCTCAGGGACAGGGACACATCCCTCCAGGATCCCCGGGCTTCCAGCTGGCCCCTGTCCTCTCCAAAGCCAGGGCCTCCTGGGTACAGGCAGTGGGGACCTCTTGAGGGCCACGCGGATGGAAAGGTGGGGTCTCTCAGATCAGGAGCAAGGAGAGTGGTGAATGGGAGGGTGCAGGACAAGAGGATGCAGGGCCAGAATGAGGGCAGGGGTGAGGGGCAGGGGGCACTAAGAAGTTCTTTGGTCACGGGGAGTGGCAAGGAGGCAGGAGCAAGGGATAGGGCAGGGCAGGGCGGGGCAGGGGGCAGGGGGCAGGAGGCAGGGCAGGGCAGGGCAGTCTCGGGCCAGACCGAGGTAGTGCAACAGCTTTTGGGCCCGGTTCTGCGCAGGCCGCAGCTGGAACAGCTCTGGGTTCTCGTCGATGAACTGGGTGTCCACGGTGCCTGCCAGGAACTGCTGGTTGTTGAGCACATTCTGCAGGAAGGCGATGTTGGTCTGCAGGACAGAGGCGGGTGGGAGGGCGTCACCATGCAGCACAGGCAGGGAAGGGAGAGGAGAAAAGGCTGAAAGAGAAAAGGCTGAAGGTGCTGCCCTGGGCCAGCACAGCTTCTGGGCCTCCCTGCAGAGGGGCACTTCCCCGTCCCTCAGCCCTCCCCTCACTCCGGCAGAGCCCCCTAAGCTGTCACGGGCTGGGCCTGCTCCCTCCATACTTGTTTACATCAAAGCATGTGCTGAAGGCCACCCCTCCTGCCTCCCCGAAGCCTAGAACAGGGCTCAGCCTTTTTCTCCAGCCGCGTGGCCCACAGCAGTCACCCTTGCCCCCGTCCACGCTTCCCGAAAGAGGGCCTTGACCGCAACAGACCACACTCTGGCACTCTCACTAAGTCACTCCTCCCAGCTGAGTCCAGCAGGCACGCTCCCGCCTTGCTGCTCGTTCCCTGGGCTTCCAAGCCATCTGGCTCTCCTGTCCTCTTCCTCCCCAGCTCCTCACACACCACACGCTCCCCAGGAGGCCCCGTCCCACGGCTGCGGCGCCAGTGACAGGCTCTGCCTCCAGGGCAAGACCCAGAGGTGCAACTGCCTCCCGGGCCTTTCCTTGTTCACCCCTCGTGTAAGTTCGGCAAGTCCAGGGCCAGCTTCCTGCCTGCGCACCCAGTCCTCCTGTGCCCAGTGGGTGCCCCACTGTCCCCCCAGTTACCAAAACCTGCATCCCATCACCCTCACCACCCACTCCTCCCATGTCACTGGTCCAGCCAGAGGATTCGACCGCGGCCATTTTGGGACCTTGTGACCTCTTCTGCATCTGCAGGCCACGCCCTCCACCGCCTTCCTCATTGCGGCCACCTCCAGCCACATCAAACTTGCCTCGCGCTCCACACCTTCGCACCTGCCTGGGAAGCTCTCCCTGAACTTCTCAAGGGCCTTCGCCCTGTCCTCACCCCCTCGGCAGAGCTGATGCTCACCTTTCCAGCAGTCCCCTGAGGAACCCACTGTGGGCAAGCGCACCCGTCGGCTTCATCCTCTGCTTGTCTGCCTGGGAACCCTTGGGGGCAGGTGCTGCCTGAGGCATGTGTCAGTGTGCTTTGTGCACAGGAGCCCTCGGTTCCACTCATTAAATGCCTGGGTGACAACATGAGGCTGGGCCAGGGCGAGTATGACTTAAACGGCCACATGGGGACATGCGGGCCAGCACTGTGGGAGGTGCTCCAAGACCTGTGAAAGCATGGCCTGTGGCCGTGTAGCGACAGCCCTGGCTTCCACCGCGGAGAAAACACCTCCATGTGTCACTTATTTATGATCCCTGTCGGCACCTTCAGCAGGGACTCAAGGCCACCCGGACCTCCCTGAGCTCGCCCTCCCTCCTGGGCTCCTATAACCTGGAGGCCTGGACAGGAAAGGTGCCTCCCCCACCAGCCTGTCAGGTGCTCACCACAGAGTGGGGCCCCGCCAGCAGTGCTGTGCCTGTCTGCCCCTGAGCCTCGCCCCTGCCTCTCCTGAAGAGATGCTGAAATTTCACCTGGGCCAAGGCATGGCACTGGAGAAGGGAGACAGCTAATGAAACCATCCAAAGAGCCCCGAGCACGCAGGGTGAGAAGGACCCTTGGAGGCCTTTGCCCTGTCCTCACACCCTCGGCAGAGCTGATGCTCACCTTTCCCGCAGGCCCCTGAGGAACCCGCACGAGCACGGCTGAGCGCAAACCCGCACTGTTGCTGGGACCCTTGCGTTCACAGACACATGCTGAAGGTCATAACCGTTCTGCATCACCAAGTCACGTGGAGGGTCCCCACTGAGTCTCCCCTTTGTGATTGTCGGGTTGCCCATCCTCTCCTCCATACTGTAAGCTCTGTGGGGGCAGGAACCAGGCCCATCTGCTTCCTGATGAACCCAGCTCCCAGCACTGGGTGGCCATGGTGGACGCTGGTAAACATCTATATTTACAGTGAATGAAAACTTTTTTTTTTTTTGAGACAAAGTGTGTCGCCCAGGCTGGAATGCAGTGGCGCAATCTCAGCTCACTGCAACCTCTGGCTCCCTGGTTCATGCGATTCTCATGCCTCAACCCTACAGACGTGCACTACCACGCCCGGCTAATTTTTGTATTTTTAATAGAGACGGGGTTTCGCCATGTTGGCCAGGCTGGTCTGGAACTCCTGGCCTCAAGTGATCCACTCGCCTCGGCCTCCAAAACTGCTGGGATTACAGGCATGAGCCACTGTGCCGGGTGGAAAACATTTTTGACGGGGAGAAGAGGAACAACAACATAGCTGGTGCCACTGCACATCAGAGTTGACCTGCACCAGGACTGAATCCCCCTCATTTTACAAACGCCACAGCTGAGGCCCAGTGAGCGGTGATAGGATGGCTTCTGGCTGCCCGTAAGCCCCTCACAAGCTGCAGCTGTCCTCCCCCTCTCGCCCCTAGGAAATGCTTAAGTATGTACCATCCAACTCTCCTGGCCTACAGGAGGAACTTGTTCTCAGTGGTCAGATAACGTGCCCAGGACTACACTGTTGTGCCGGCAGGATCAGAATTCCAATCTTGGGTTTCCCCGAGTTTCCTGCCACCTGGCCCATGGGGATCAGGGCTGGAGGGAGAACGAGGATGGCTGAGGTTTAGGTGGCTTAAGGACCAGGAGACACGGGGAGGTGGTGACTTCCTCTGTTTCCCAACTGGGCAGACCACTGGTGGTGGCGGGCACAGCTGGAAGGAAACCAGGCTCGCCGAGCCACCCAAGCCCCACCTTTCTCAACCAGGAAGCAAGGAACCTCCCCCACCTCACGCCGGGAACCCTTTCTCTGAGCCGAGCTGGTTCCGAGCCGCTCTTCCAGGGAAATGGCCCGGCGGCGACAGAGCGGGAGGGAGGGGCCGCAGGCGCTGCGAGGACGCACAGCTTCCCACTGCGTGCCCCCGGCGGTTGGGAAGCCGCGCCGCGCAGACCAATCCGGCCCGAGGCGGAGGCCGGTTGGCTCCGGAACGCCTGGCCGGCGGGGCGGGCGAGGCAGCTGGGGAGGGAGGGAGAGGCAGCGGGGACAGGGCGGGGCGGCGGGGGCGGGGCGTCTGCCCGGAGGCCGAGCCCTCTCGGCCCCACCCCTCAGCAGCCCTGCCAGGGGCGCCGCCCCAGCCCCCCCATGGCCGAACCCCGTGCCGGTTGGGGACCCTCCACGTGACTCGGTGATGCAGAACGGTTATGACCTTCAGCGTGTGTCTGTGAACGCAAGGGTCCCAGCAACAGTGCGGGTTTGCGCTCGGCCCTGCCCGTGGGTGCAGGGACGTGTGGGTGTGTGGGCATGTGTGGGTGTGTTGGGGAGGGTGCCCAGCGACATGTGACAAAGACGCCCGTCTCCGGGAGATGGTGAAGGGGCCCGCGAGCAGGCGCTTTGTCTGGCTGTCTGCAGAGTGAGGTTCGCGCCGCGGCGGCGGGCGCCCGTGCGGTGCAGGATGCCGGGGCGCCAGGGTGGCCGGGGGCGCGCGCGCCTGTGCCAGGGTGAGTGCGCTGCGGCAGCGCTGGGGGACAGCGCGGCGGGCCCGCGCCGGCCCGGGCCTCGGGTGTGACTTGGCGCCACCCGTGGGCGCTGCAGCGGCAGCGTGTCCCCGTGACCTCAGGAGCCGACCTGGACCCGGGTGGATCCCCGCGCGCCCCTCCCCGTCCGCCCTCCACGTGCGTGTCCGCGGCGCGCGCGCCCGCCGGCGCGCACCCGCTCGCCTGTCGCCGCCGCCACCGCGAACCGCGCCGGGAAAAGGTGCCGGGAACCGAGCGAGCCGGGGCCGCGGGCCCGAGCGCCATGGGCCCGAGGGTGGGCGGCGGGCGGCTGGTCATCCCCGGGCCTCGCCCCCGCGGGAGAGCGGCCAGGAGTCGGCGGGGGCCGGCCGGGCTCGCAGGGAGGCCGGCCCGCGCCCCCTGAGCGACGGACACCAGGTGAGGGGGCCGCCGGGCGCAGCGCGGGGGCCGGCCAGGGAGGGGCCACGGACTCCACGGGAGGTTCGGGGGGCGCCTTCTCTGGCGGGGGAGGGTATGGCGCGGAGGGGGGAGGGGGCTGGCGATTCCTGGGGACGCCTGGGAAAGGAAGTTCCGGGACCCTCCCTGCTCTCGGTCCTCCTCCGCTTCCTGCCTCATGCCTCACCTTGTCCCCAGCGCCTGGACTCCCCCTTAACTGCTTGGGAAATGTGACCTTTGCTCTGGGGGGCCTGGCCCTGCAGGCCCCAGCCGTCCCTCATCTCTGGCGGCCCTCTTGGGCCTCTCACCCAGCCCCTCCCCGGGCCAGGCTCACAGAAGCTGGCTTCTGGGACTGTCCTGGGCTCAAGTGGGCACCTGCGCCAGCCCCACCTGTGCCTGGGCTGTGGCCCTTTCCTACAGGGCGCTCACCATGGCCCCGCCGCTCCTGCTGCTGCTGCTGGCCAGTGGAGCGGCCGCCTGCCCGCTGCCCTGCGTCTGCCAGAACCTGTCCGAGTCGCTCAGCACCCTCTGTGCCCACCGAGGCCTGCTGTTTGTGCCTCCCAACGTGGACCGGCGCACAGTGGAGCTGCGGCTGGCTGATAACTTCATCCAGGCCCTGGGGCCCCCTGACTTCCGCAACATGACGGGGCTGGTGGACCTGACACTGTCTCGCAATGCTATCACCCGCATTGGGGCCCGCGCCTTTGGGGACCTCGAGAGCCTGCGTTCCCTCCACCTTGACGGCAACAGGCTGGTGGAGCTGGGCACCGGCAGCCTTCGGGGCCCCGTCAACCTGCAGCACCTCATCCTCAGCGGCAACCAGCTGGGCCGCATCGCGCCGGGGGCCTTCGACGACTTTCTAGAGAGCCTGGAGGACCTGGACCTGTCCTACAACAACCTCCGGCAGGTGCCCTGGGCCGGCATCGGCGCCATGCCTGCCCTGCACACCCTCAACCTGGACCATAACCTCATTGACGCACTGCCCCCAGGCGCCTTCGCCCAGCTCGGTCAGCTCTCCCGCCTGGACCTCACCTCCAACCGCCTGGCCACGCTGGCTCCGGACCCGCTTTTCTCTCGTGGGCGTGATGCAGAGGCCTCTCCCGCCCCCCTGGTGCTGAGCTTCAGCGGGAACCCCCTGCACTGCAACTGTGAGCTGCTGTGGCTGCGGCGGCTGGCACGGCCGGACGACCTGGAGACCTGCGCCTCCCCGCCTGGCCTGGCTGGCCGCTACTTCTGGGCAGTGCCCGAGGGCGAGTTCTCCTGTGAGCCGCCCCTCATTGCCCGCCACACGCAGCGCCTCTGGGTGCTGGAAGGTCAGCGGGCCACGCTGCGGTGCCGGGCCCTGGGTGACCCCGCGCCTACCATGCACTGGGTCGGTCCTGACGACCGGTTGGTTGGCAACTCCTCCCGAGCCCGGGCTTTCCCCAACGGGACCTTAGAGATTGGGGTGACCGGCGCTGGGGACGCTGGGGGCTACACCTGCATCGCCACCAACCCTGCTGGTGAGGCCACGGCCCGAGTAGAACTGCGGGTGCTGGCCTTGCCCCATGGTGGGAACACCAGTGCCGAGGGGGGCCGCCCCGGGCCCTCGGACATCGCCGCCTCGGCTCGCACCGCTGCCGAGGGTGAGGGGACGCTGGAGTCTGAGCCAGCTGTGCAGGTGACAGAGGTGACCGCCACCTCAGGGCTGGTGAGCTGGGGTCCCGGGCGGCCAGCCGACCCAGTGTGGATGTTCCAAATTCAGTACAACAGCAGCGAGGATGAGACCCTCATCTACCGGTGAGGATGCGCGCCCCACACCCAGCTGCACTCCCGGCGCCCTTCCTCTACCCTCTGCTCCCCACAAGGCTTTGCTTCCACCCCTCCTCTCTCTGGGGCTGACACCCACTCCCCGACCATGCCTGCTGGACTCTTGGAGGAGCAGTGGCCTGGCCTGGCTGCCTGAGGGGGCTGGAGCTCAAGGGGCGGCAGGAGGACCCCACCCCATGAGATGTCCCAGGTGTCACTGAGCTGTGCAGGCCTCCCCAGCAGCAGGTGGCGGTTGGGTCTGTCTGAAGCACATGGCCCGCGCCCGCGTGTTATTTCTGCCTCTGCTGGTGCCATCCCCCCACCCCATCCCCCTCGCTTGCCTGGGTCCTGTGCCAGTGCACACACCTATCTCCTGGCCACACTCTCCAGCCCGTTCGCCTTCCTGAGTGAACCCAAGAGCCCAAGTGGCCCCAGGGGGAGGGCTGTTTGGAGCTGGGAGCACGGGAGCGGGGAGGTGAGGATGGGGCTAGACCCCAGCCCCGGGCTCTGACCATCTGCCCTTGCCTGCAGGATCGTCCCAGCCTCCAGCCACCACTTCCTGCTGAAGCACCTGGTCCCTGGCACTGACTATGACCTCTGCCTGCTGGCCTTGTCACCGGCCGCTGGGCCCTCTGACCTCACGGCCACCAGGCTGCTGGGCTGTGCCCATTTCTCCACGCTGCCAGCCTCGCCCCTGTGCCACGCCCTGCAGGCCCACGTGCTGGGCGGGACCCTGACCGTGGCCGTGGGGGGTGTGCTGGTGGCTGCCTTACTGGTCTTCACTGTGGCCTTGCTGGTTCGGGGCCGGGGGGCCGGGAATGGCCGCCTCCCCCTCAAGCTCAGCCACGTCCAGTCCCAGACCAATGGAGGCCCCAGCCCCACACCCAAGGCCCACCCGCCGCGGAGCCCCCCGCCCCGGCCGCAGCGCAGCTGCTCCCTGGACCTGGGAGACGCCGGGTGCTACGGTTATGCCAGGCGCCTGGGAGGAGCCTGGGCCCGACGGAGCCACTCTGTGCATGGGGGGCTGCTCGGGGTGGGGTGCCGGGGAGTAGGAGGCAGCACCGAGCGGCTGGAAGAGAGTGTGGTGTGATGGACGGGCAGCTTCCTGTGTGCTCCAAGGGACGAGCCGCGTGGGGCAGAGGGCCCGGGGCGGCCGCCTGGCCTGGGAGTCCCTCCCTGGTTTTTATTCTCGGTACCTCAGGCTCCCCTGTGTACTTGGCGGGGCAGGGAGCCCTTTCCTTGGTTCTGGCCTCCAGACTAGGGTAAGGGGCAGGCCCCTCCAACAGGTGCTCACAGCCACCAAGGCAGGGGCTGCAGCCACCCATTGGGAGTCTTGTTTTTATTTATAATAAAATTGTTGGGGACACCTCAGTGCTAGTCTCTGGTGTTGTCTGGCTAGGTCCCCCGAGACGAGAGGACGGGACACGGGCCGCTGGTGGCACACAGACAAGGGCAGGGCTACCAGGCCCAGTGGGGGCAGCCAGAGCAGCCTGGGGCCTCCTGGCTTCCTGTCCACAGGGGCGGCCCAGGGCCACGGCCAAGGGCTGTGCCTGGTGTCTTCTGACCTGCAGGAGCATGGGCTTGGGCAGGCGGCCTCCCCTCGCCTGTAAGTGCAAAGAACACCCCTTCCTGCCAGGTGGCGACAGGACGCCGTATCCAGTGTAAAGCCTGGGGATCACGTGTGAGCACCTTCCTAATGGCGCTTCAGGGTCTGCAGGGCAGACACAGAACTGGACTAAGCAACAGGAGGAGGTGGGGGATGGTACAGCCCTCTGGGAGAAGGGACCTGGGCTAAGCGTACAGTGAAAAGTCGTCATGGCTCCAGGTGCTGACAGCTGTGTCTGCACCTCCCAGGGCATCTTGTGGACTGGTAAAACGCCATCCCAAAGGGACTGGAAGGGCAGGGAACCCCACTACTCTGCCATCAGCCCGCGATCCTTTGGAACGTTCCTGTCAGAACTGTGGTCCGAGCAGGACGGCAGCTCCCAGCTCAGATGTGCTCTGGGCCTTCCTGGGAAGGTGGCCTTCACCCTCCCTTGCTGCAGGGAGGCAGCCGGATGGGCACGAGCCCTGCTTTTTCTGCTGGGACCCCTGGCCCAGCCCCTGCAGCCTCCTGAACTATCTGCTTCTAGGCACTGGCTGGGGGGCATGCGCAGACGTGGCCCTCAGCCCTGCAGAGGGTCAAGCTCCCCCAGGTGCTGTATGAAAACTCAGAAGGCGGCCCTGGCACCCCAGGCCACGGCAAACACGCCACACAGACTCCCTGGTGTTTTCTGTGTGAGGGGCAAGGCGCTGCCGCCAGGCAGCCGAGGTGAGGCAGGCGCTCTAAGGCATACGTGTGTTCATGTGTGCATGGACCTGGCTCTCACACGTGTGCCTGCCCTCCCAGCCCCAGAACATGCAGCTAGAGGTGGGCTTCAAGAGCCTGGTTTAGAGGAATGGGAGCAAGGTCCTCGACACAAAGGTGTGGGGAGCGAACACCATGGAGGAGTGGGCAGGGACGCGGGACAGGGTGGGTGGGCACAGACGGCAAAGGGACAGGAGGGCCAGGGCTGCCACGCTGGGCGCTAGCATGAGGCTCGGGGCGGCTAGAGCCAGCGGCCTGGTCTCGGTGCACATTTGGGGAGGACTTGGCACCCCCAGACACCAGAGACACTTATCCTGCTGCTGGCCCCGTGGTCACAGGCTCTAGTGCCCCTTTCTCCACCTGGGGGGCGGGGGACGGTCTAAAGAGGAAGATCTTTCCAGGCCCTCCAGGGTGCAGTGCAGGCACAAGGTTCTATGGCCCAGGGACCAGCTTGGCACGCAGGGAGCTGCTGAGGGGGAGGAGGGAGCAGAGGAACTGGGCACAACCCCGGGAGCCAGCCAGGACCACAGAGCAACGGGCAGGGGGAGGTGAGGGGGATGGCCTGGGTCACCCCTGTGCATGGCCGCGCATCCCCTCAACACCGAAGCAGCCGCAGGACATCCCCGCCAGGACACCAGGAGCCGCAGCAAGGTGCAGGGAGAGCGCGTGATGTCGACAGCTGATGTCGCGACACACCTCTGCCTATGTGCACGACAGGGACCCCCAACAGGGAGGCTGAGAGGCTCGCCACGGAAGAGTGACACCCCCTGGCCTCTAGGAAGTGCACTGTTCCCTCTTAAGGTGGGAGACAGGCTGGCCACACACACAGGCATGGGCCCAGAAGCCACCAGGGGCTCTTGCGACCAAGCAGCCATGTGGACACGTGAGGGGTGACCGCAGGACCCTGAGGGGACAGCACGGCCCACGTGCCCCCCCATCCCCCAAGCAACTGCGCCTCGACGACAGGCAGGGCTGGAAGAAGCTGCAAGGAGGACACGAGGCCAAGGCAGAGGGGCCGATGCCAGTGCCCAGCACAGCCCGCCCTGTGGGGACCCCCAAGAAGAAGATGGGGTGGTAATTCCCGCAGGGGCTGAGGGCCAAAGCCCCTGTCCTCCGGCTCTT
Source organism: Pongo pygmaeus (assembly GCF_028885625.2). Classification (NCBI taxonomy): domain Eukaryota; kingdom Metazoa; phylum Chordata; class Mammalia; order Primates; family Hominidae; genus Pongo; species Pongo pygmaeus. The sequence continues at coordinate 7,818,573 of NC_072382.2, read as the reverse complement.
CTTGCCGTTCTGAGGGTGGCACCCATGGGACACATGCTGACTTCAAAGGCCGAGGCGGAATTTCCTGGCTATGGATTCCTCTCTAGCTACAGACAACAGTAACAGAGCCCAGCAAAGGGCTCTTTAGATCCTAAATACCCATTTAGAGTCCTCATGCCAGGCAGGGCACCCCCCAAGGCCACGCAAAGACAAGCCGAGCTGCCAGCCCTCCAAGGGCAGGGCCGCTTGCCTCCTAAGCCTCCTGCTCATGTCTCTGGCTGCGCCCCCACCCTCGGCTGCTCCTGAAGCACCCGACACTGTGTGCACCAGGCCAGGTGAGGAGAGCAGGGGGCTGGCGGGGGCCTGACTCTGTGCAAAGTGACCGCATCTACACGACTTGGGCTCTTGCCCGGGGTGGGGATCCACATTTTCCAGAAATTAAGAATTATCTGGGAGGCCAGGCACGGTGGCTCACACCTGTAATCTCAGCATTTTGGGAGGTCGAGGCGGGTGGAACACCTGAGGTCAGGAGTTTGAGACCAGCCTGGCCAACGTGATAAAACCCCATCTCTACTAAAAATACAAAAATTAGCTAGGCATGGTGGCGGGCGCCTGTAGTCCCAGCTACTCGGGAGGCTGAGGCAGGAGAATCGCTTGAACCTGGGAGGCAGAGGTTGCAGTGAGCCAAGATCGCGCCACTGCATTCTAGCCTGGGCAACAGAGTGAGACTCCATTTCAAAAAAAAAAAAAAAAAAGAATTATCTGGGGAACATGTTCAAAACACAGGTTCTGGCGCCTCTACCCAAACCTGTGGGATCAGGATTTCCAGAAGGGAAGCCTGATGATATTTAACACACATTCCAGGTGATTCTCACCCCAGGGGGGCAGGACACAGTGTGGGTCTCCCCAGAACAAGACTAGACAGGAGGCGTGTGAGGAAGAGCTCCGGCCAGGCCACTCCCAGGGACTCTGGCAGCGGGGTGCCCAGGCGCCTGCAGACTCTGAAAACAGCTGGAGTCTGGCGTGCAGCTGCAGCCGAGGAGAGCCACTGACCTTGACCCATCAGTCAGGGGGGCAAGGCTGAGGTGAGGCCATGTGCCAGGCCCTTGGTGGGGAAGTGAACGGCTAGGGGACCTTCCAAGGGCCGGGAGCAAAGACAGGCGGGGGCTGCAGGCTCTCACCTTCACACCTCGGACGCGGAACTCCGCAAGGGCTCTGCTCATCTTGGTGGCAGCTGTGGGGTGGTCTTTGCCGTGGGCAATGACTTTCACAAGCAGGGAGTCATAGTGGGGTGAGATGACAGCTCCTTGGAAAGCGGAAGCATTATCCAGGCGGATGCCCATGCCCTCTCCGCTCCGGAACACCTGTGGGAAGGGTGGGGTGTGAGGACCTGCGCCAGAAACTGCGGTCAAAAGTGCCCCACCCACCCCGAGGCTGGCCAGGTGTGCACCCAGCAGCTGCTGAGAGCAGAGCGTGGGGTGTCCGCAGGTGAATCCCAGCTCTGGCTGGTCAGGTTTTGCTCTGTTTCTGCCACCAAACCCAGGAGTGCGTCCCTTCTCTATATGTCACGCAGTCACTGCTACTGGCTCCCTGTGAGGAGCTGGGAGGGGGCAGAGGAGGAAGGGAATGCCTGCCGCAGAGCGGGAGAGGGGCCCGGGCAGACCGGGGCCAGCCCTGCCTCTATTCACACGGACCTGCTGCACCTGCCTGAGCAACCCTCTGGCCTTTCAGACTCATCCACGTGTCCATGCGTTCGTTCCACAACACGGATTGAGGTCTGCTGACCCAGCCGCTAAAGGGCCTCGCCACAGTCTCCCAGACAGCGAGGGGACACACAGGCCGGCGACAGGGCCTCCAAAGGACAATGTGCGAGGCAAGAGGCGCACATGACCAGGGGATGTTTTTGTTTTTAACAGGGTGGTGGGGAAGGCCTCAACATCCACCCATGCTCCCTTCCTTTCCTTTCCTTCCAGAAGGGAGGATGGGAGGGAGAGGAGGCAACGAGGAGGAAGTGGGAGAGGAAATGAAGGGAAAGTGCCAGAGGCAGGAGAGTACCTGCCCAGGGGTCCACACCCATCAGGGAAGCAAACCAAGGGCGAGGAGAGGGCAGCGGGGCAGCAGGGCAGCGGGACAGGGCCACGGCCAGGGCCAGGGCCAGACGGCAATGGGAGGAGCAGCGGAGAGGAGGAGACAGAGGCGCCGACACTCACACACACACAGGTGGCTCGTGCCGCCTGAGCTCCCGAAGAGAAAGGCTCTCCGGAGGTGGGGGACCTGTCAGGCCCAGGTAAGGAAAAAGGGGAGTGGGGGGACCGCCCAGAGGGGCTCGGGACACCCACTGCCAATTTCCGCTTCTCGGGGGCAGAGGCCTGTGTTCAATAAAAGGAACTTAATAAAATATTTAAGAGTGAACACTCAGCTGAGAGCAGAAACTGTCGGCTAAAAATACTCTGTGGTGAGGCAGGCTCTGAAGAGCCAGGCCTTGGAAGTGGGGATGGAGGGAGGCAGAGAAGTCAGGGGCCGCCGGGCAGCACTCAGCCTGGGGCTGCCCCCACCTACAGACTCTTCTAGAAACAGAATGCAGGCGGCCAGCTCCCTGCTGAAGCCACAAGCTCTGCTGCTTCCAGAATCCAGAGAGCTCTGGTCCCTACCCCCAGCCTCCCCAGCCTCCCTTGTCTCAGAAACCCAGAGCCTGGCCCAAACTCATGTTTGCTCCCCTCACCGCCCCGACACAAGCCCGGGGGCCTCAGCCTTGGACTCTGGAGCAGAGCTGGAGCTCCATCAATGTCTTGCCTCCTTTGGGGCTCAGGCCCCTGGATAGGGAGCAAGTCCCTAGCACAGCTGGCACGGTGCTGGCAGCACCTGCAGGGCTGGGAACAGGCACTGAGCAGGCCACAGGGCTCCTTCCCACAGCTGGGACCAGAGGCGGGGGAGATGGGTTTCGGAGGCCAATAACTGGGTCCCGGTGCTGAGAGGAGGGAAAGTATAGGGAGCCCTCCTGGAGAAGGCGCGAGTCTTGCTGTGTTGGGGAGCCTGCCCTGGGCCGCCTCTGCGCCCCTACACCAGTTCTCTCCCCTACCAAGGCTGCCATCTCACAGCCCCGAATCCGCCTCTCAGTCTCCCTCCTGTGCCGCCATCTCCAACTCCCTCCCCCATCCTTGATGGGCCCCTGAGCTTGGCTCAGACTCCATTGGGACCTCTGGGCCCAGTCCTTTGCCGCCTCCACCCCCAGGTCCTGCCTTGCCAGCCCCTTCCTCAGATGGGAGGTGGAGCTTGGGCTCCGTTGGCAGCAAGGCGTGGGGCTTCTGTGGGAGCTGGAGGGTCAGGGGCTGGCTTTGTGTCCGGGTCCCTGCGTTTTGCTCCACCAAGCCGGCCTGCTCCCCACTCCCACCCTCACAGCTTCCTCCTGACCTGGGCGCCCAGCAGTTTCTTCCCCTGGGAGGCGCCACCCCTCCTCTGGGCACTGCCTGCCTCCGTGTACTCTATGTCCACTTCAGAGCCCACATGCGGGTCCTCCCTAACTGCCGGGCTGTGGCAACTTGGCGCTGCAGCCCCAGGCACTGGGCAGAACCTGTGTGCAGGTGAGCTGGCATCTCCCTCTGCTCGAGCGCCACCCACCTCAATGCGGCCGGTGTCGGGCTGGAAGCTGCGCGCGGGGTCCTCGGTGGTGACCCGGCACTGGATGGCACAGCCGTTGATGCGGATGTTCTCCTGCCGCAGGCCCAGGTCGGGTAGGCTCCTGCCCTCAGCCACGTGGATCTGAGCATGGACCAGGTCTACACTGTGGGGCGTTGGGGGGAGGGGGGAAAGGACGGGAGAAGGGGGGAAACATGAGGTGGGCGATAGACGAGGGGCACCGCAGCCAGGGGGGCGTCCATACACAGTGCGACTCCTGCCCATAGGCTCTAGGCCAGCCTGAACAGCCAGCTCCTCCCAACCAGTGGCTCCACCGGCCCCTGCCCTGCTCCCACCATGAGCAGACTAAACTACACAGTGCCTGGCAGCTGGAGAGGGCCCGCTGAAATACCAGGACCACCTGCTCCTGCACCCCTGACTCATGATGCCGTCCACGCAGCCCTAAGCTGCTCCTCCCTGTACTCTGCCTCCTTCTTCCTTGAGGTCTGTTTTCCCCACTCCCCTAAACTCCCCCTTGGTAAAGCCTAGATTTGAAGCCTCAGCAGATCTCTAGGTCAGAGGGCCAGGATAGCACATTCTTGGGGCCATATGTGCTATGCTGTGTGGGTGGCTGTGAGGGGGGCAGTGTGCAAGAGAACAGGTGCTGTGAAGGCTGGGCTCCTCGAAATGGCAACCACAGCTGTGAGAGGGTTGCACAGTGGGTGCTGGGTCAGGACCTGTCTTTCTGGGGCCTGTTTTCCTGCTGGACTTGTGCCCAAAACCCCCTAGAGATGCTTGGAGAGTGCAAGCTTCTCCACCTCTGCAGGGTTTTCCAAGCTCAGCCTTACTGCTCCTAAGGGCAGTCACAAGTCCAAGTGGAACAGCTGTTTAAAAAAAAAAAAAAAAAAAAAAAAAAAAAAAAAACCCAGGCCAGGCACAGCAGCTCATGCCTGCAATCCCAGCACTTTGGGAGGCCAAAGTGGGTGAATCACACAAGGCCAGGAGTTCGAGACCAGCCTGGCCAACATGGTGAAACCCTGTCTCTACTAAAAATACAAAAATTAGCCAGGCCTGGTGGTGCACGCCTATAATCCCAGCTACTCGGGAGGCTGAGGCAGGAGAATCACTTGAACCCGGGAGGCGGAAGCTGCAGTGAGCAAAGATCGCACCACTGTGCTCCAGCCTGGGCGACAGAGCAAGACTCTGTCTTAAAAAAAGCCACTCAAGGTTTTACATGTATTGCCACTGAGGCTTGTGGTGAAGGCGGCCTGGAATCTATGCTGGCAGGAGTTCCCCGTGTTCTTGCTGCCTGCTGGACCACTTCGCAGCAGAGATGACAGCTCCCACTCGGTGCCACGGGCCAGGCTGCGCTCCTCCCATGCTTCATCTCCACGACAGTGCGCTGAGAGCCCTGTCATTCCCGCCAGAGGAGGAGCTCGAGGGTCAGAGAGGCTGGAGCTCACCCAAGCTCCATGTGGCTCGGGACCTGAGAGCACCTGAGCCCCAATCTGTCTGACACAAAACCCGTGCTCCAGAGCAGACAGACTCCCATCCCTAATAGGAGGCTCTAGGCAGACCCAAGACCGAGGAGTTCACAGCAGCTTGAGGGGAAAAGTCTCACTCGGCCAAAGTGTTGGCCTTGTCTGTAAGCTTCTCCTAAGGGGAGGGAGGGGCCTCCATGCCCCCGGCGGGCCACAGCAGCCACCCCGACAGCATCCTGTCTCAGGTGGGGTCGGGGCTGGGGACAGAACTGGGGTCAGGGATGCTCCACAGTGAGATGGGCTGGCCCAAAGCCAGCGTCAAGAAATTACATGGCTCAAAGTAGAGACCTTGAAAGGGTGAGGGCCATCGGGACTGTCATTTAGAAACCAGGCGGATTTTAAAAATGTCATCCGCAGTGCCTGCAGGGAGCACGCTAGTGCCACCTCTCTAGAGGGCTGTTCCAAGGGATGCTGCTTATCCTTCAATCAGATAATCCCGTTGAAGGGTTTACCCTCAGAACTCTTCAGAGCTGAAGCCAAACATTCGGGCACACAGATAATAACTGACACGCTTAATAACCACCAAAGCCAGACACAACCTAATTGCCTAACAATCGAGGACTATGTAAGTTAAGAAATATACACAAGACAGAATAGTACGCAGCCACTAAAAGTATTCAGAGACAATTATGGCCTGGGGAAATACCTTCAACAAATATTAAATTTGAAAAGTAGAATAAAAATTCTATATAAAACATCTCTATTGCATCAAACTATGTCTCTAGTAAAGCAGGTAAACCGGGAAAGGAGCAAACCAAAGACAACCGGAGATGCCTGGGTTCCAGCGCCAGCTGTGTGACCCCGAGCAACTCTCCAAATGTCTCTGAGCCTTGCTTTCCTCCTCTGACAGATGGGAGCACCTGGGCCTGAGCAATCGGGAGTGTCCTGACAGAGAGGAGGGCTGTCAGTCATTTTTATTTGCTCCTTTGTGCTGATTTTTATAATAACCATGTAATGCTTTTAGAATAATGACTTTTAAAACACTAAGTACCTGGATCCCCATTGCTCTCCACCAACGTGGGGAGTGAGCAGGGCCCCTGGCTGCCCCCAGGAGCCACTTTGCCTGCACTTTATGCAAATCCTAGAAGCCACGCCACCCGCCCCGCCCACCCGCCCGCCTGCGCTCACTCGGTGATCTCCTCCGTGACCGTGTGCTCCACCTGCAGGCGGGAGTTGACCTCGATGAAGTAGTGCTTGCCGTGCCTGTCCACCAGGAACTCCACGGTGCCTGCATTCTCGTAGCCCACCTGTGGGGGCGGCCGCGTGAGCAGGGGGAGCACAGGCAGGGCCTGGGCGAACTCACTGGACACAGGACAGGGATTCCGTCCCACCCACTGGGTTGGTTCCGTAAAAGAATGGCCTGTGGCAAATCCTGCCCCTACAGATGGCAGGCAGACCCCAGGGCCCGGGTCATGCTCCTGCCTGGACACATCCCCCAAGTAGTCCACTGGGCTCCAGGGTTCCCGGAGCCACAGATGGCTGCACAAAGCTCATCTGGGACGAGACATGGGCAGAAGCCCCCGCCCACCCCAGGCTCGGCACCTTGCCCTACTGCCTCCTGGGCTTGCCTGCCAAGGCTGTGTCATCCACTCAGACCCAGAGACCCAGGCCTCTCCCAGCCTCTGCTTCTGCTTGGAGGTGTTTTCAGAAAGTCCCCTTCTAGTCTACTGCGCAGTCACCTCTGGCCACCACCACCCAAATAAATTCATTTGAGAGGTACCGACAGATAATGACTCTAACTCAAATTTCAGCCCTAATTCCAGTTTCACTTTTGGTCTCACCAAAACAACAAACCAGACTGAATCACCTCCCTTAAACCTGTTATGGAATGTGAAACAGTATAAGCCAGTAAATAAGACCTGACTTCAGCGCAACTCTGGTCAATGGCTCACATTAGCTGTGGCTGAGGCCTTGCTGCAGAGTGCGCACCCCGGCCTTCAGCCTGGGGAGGTGACACATCCTCCGCTGCCTGTAGGCCGGGGAAGAAGAGGGGGCAGGACCCCGCTGCACGCCTGGCCACAGCAGGTGCTCTCCAGGCCAATCCTGGGGCAGGTCGCTGTGGGGAGATAGCTTGCCACCTCAGCCTCCTCCACAACCCAGGACCCCCCGACCAGAGCTCCCAGAAGAGCAGAGATGGGCAGAGGGTGCAGAGCAGGAAACAGATCATAATAAACATGATGTAGGAGACAGAAGCACATGAGGACTGCCTTCATAATGGTCCTCAATCTTGACAGAATCCACGGAATCTCATTCTCCTGATGACAGGGATGAGCTGGTGCCACAGAGAAGCCAGGTCTGTGTAGCAGCAGGGCTGAGGAGACAGCTGGGGCTCCTTCCCTCCCTCTTCCCAGCCATTCTGGACTCTAAGCTTGGCCTCTGGGCCAGTTGCCTCAACTGCACATGGAAAGGATGCCACGGACCCACTTCTGGCCCCCAAGAGAGTCCTTCACCCTCTTTTCCCCATCCCCAGTCACTCAGGGTTCCCTTCCCCCACCAGCGCCCCACTGTGAGGCCTGCTGGCCTGTGAGCACAGGCTCCTGTCCCAACACGGGAAGCCCACCCTTCACCTGCTTAGCGAGTTTCACAGAGTCGCCAGTGAGCCGAGTCCGAAGCTGCGGGTCCAGGTGGGCGGCGGGGGCAATCTCAACCACCTTCTGGTGCCGCCGCTGGATGGAGCAGTCTCGCTCGTACAGGTGCAGGATGTTCCCATACTGGTCCCCTGGGGAGGGAGGTAAACTGGGCTTAGCTTTTACTGGAATCTACACGCCTCCTAAATGCCCCTGTCACCCCCACATAACCACTGTGGCCAGTCAGTGCCGGCTGCCAGCGGTACAGAGGCTGCCAGGAGAGACACCAGCACCACCAAGCCTGTGAGGACCAACTGCCAGCTCGGCCCCTAGAGCCCACTTTCCAGAGTCCTCTGGAAAAGCACCCGACAGGCCCCAGGGCTGTCCCCAAGTCCAGCCGCTGTGACCCCACCAGGACTGGGCCTCTCAGCTCCCGCCTCCAGCTGCCCCAGGCGGGGCGTTGGGACCACTCACCTAAGATCTGCACCTCGATGTGGCGCGGCTTCTCGATGAACTTCTCCACGAACAGTGCCCCATTCCCAAAGGCGGCCAGAGCCTCTGAGTAGGCCCGGGTGTAATTCTCCTCCAGCTCCTGCGAGGGCGGGCAGGGGCCAGGCAGACATCAGACCCCACAGTGCTACCTCTCCCCTGCCATGAACCCCACCCACTTTCCAGATCCCTTGAGTGGTCCGCCCCTGCCCCCATGGCAGGCTGCCCTGCTCCGCTCCCAGCCCTGGGCATCTTCACTCACTTCGTAGCTGTGCACGACCCTCATGCCACGCCCTCCACCCCCATAGGCCGCCTTGAAGATAATGGGGAAGCCGTAGGTGTTGGAGAACTCGTGGGCCTCATGCAGGGACGTGATGGGGGCGTCTGTGCCAGGGACAACGGGAACACCTGTTGGGAGAGAGGTGTGGGGGAATCTCTGTAACAGGCGGGAATCACTGCCACCCCTCCCTGCTGGACCCTCTCCAGGCTGTGGGGCCACCCCTTGCTTGCCCGTTATATTCACCCGCAGCAATGGCGATGGCCCGGGCCTCCACCTTGTCTCCCATCTTGCGGACCACTTCTGGGCTTGGCCCAATAAACCGGACCCCTGCATCCTGGCAGGCCTGGGCGAAGTCTGCTCGCTCAGAGAGGAACCCGTAGCCAGGGTGCACTGCATCTACGTTGTTCTCCTGCGGGTGCGGGTCAGAGAGAGGACGGTACCCTTCAGTCCCTTCCAAGGCCTCGGCCAGCCTCTTCCCCTGCCTAACCTGCTGAGCTGCATCCATTTACCCACCGACGCACAGAGGCGCTGAGCACGCCAGCCTCAAGAGACCCCCGCGGCAACTAAGACTCCCTGGTCCCTGCTGTCCAGGCCCAGCCAGGCTGCTGGGCTCACCTTGGCCACCTTGATGATGTCTGGGATGTGCAGGTAGGCCTGCACGGGGGCCAGGCCGCGGCCGATGAGATAGGCTTCATCTGCTTTCTGCCGGTGCATCTGGCCCGTGTCCTGCTCAGAGTAGATGGCTACGGTGCGGATGCCCAGCTCCGTGCAGGCCCGGAACACACGGATGGCAATCTCACCTAGAGGGCAAAGAAACGAGAAGTTAGATTCCTAGGTCCTAGGAGAAGCAGAAAGGGGAGTGGGGAGCCAGGGCCTGGAGGCAGTGAGTGGGAGAACACCAAGGCTGGGGCTGGCCACAAGGCTCTTCTCACCAGCCCCACTGGTGCTCACCTCTGTTGGCCACCATGACTTTCTTGATGGGCTTATACTCCAGGCGCCGGACATTTGGGGAGGCAGCGGGGGCGGTGGAGGTTCGGCGGATTCCCAGGAGCCTCAGGCCCCCATGGACTGTTCGGAACTTCAGCATCTGGGGAGGGAAGTCAGAGCCCAGGTTAGTGCAGACTCAGCACTGAGGCTCCCCAGAATGAGTGAGGGCCCTTCCCAACCCCACAGTGGCACACACAGAAAGGCTAGCACCATCTACCTCCTGGATGCCTGGCCAAGCCCAGCATTTCCTGGCTCTAGAGAAGGGAGCAAATCCAACCCCAAATGGAGCCCCCAGCTCACCCTGATATCCTTAACTGTGATTTTACTGTTGTAGAGACAGGGTCTCCCTATGTTGCCTAGGCTGGTCGCAAATGATCCTCCCACCTCAGCCTCCTGAGTAGTTACGACTACAGGTGTGAGCTGCCGTGCCCAGCATAATATGCACTATAACTTTTAAAAGTATCAGGTCGGCCCATCCTGGCTAACACGGTGAAAACCCCGTCTCTACTAAAAATACAAAAAAAAAAATTAGCCGGGCATGGTGGTAGGCATCTGTAGTCCCAGCTACTCGGGAGGCTGAGGCAGGAGAATGGCATGAACCCAGGAGGCAGAGCTTGCAGTGAGCCGATATCATGCCACTGCACTCCAGCCTAGGCGACAGAGCGAGACTCCGTCTCAAAAAAAAAAAAAAAAAAAGTATCAGGTTGGGCGCGGTGGCTCATGCCTGTAATTCCAGCACTTTGGGAGACCGAAATGGGAGGAGCACCTGAGGTCAGGAGTTCAAGACCAGCCTGGCCAACATGGTGAAACCCCACCTCTACTAAAAATACAAAAATTAGCCGGGCATGGTGGCACACGCCTGTAATTCTAGCTACTCAGGAGGCTGAGGCATGAGAATCGCTTGAACCTAGAAGACAGAAGTTGCAGTGAGCTGAGATTGCGCCACTGCCCTCCAGCCTGGGCGACATCAAGACTCTGTTTCAGAAAAAAAAAAAAAAAGTATAATACTTCAGGTTGGGCACGGTGGCTCACGAACCTGTAAACCCAGCACTTTGGGAGGCCAAGGCAGGTTTGTGTGAGCTCAAGAGTTTGAAACCTGCCTGGGTAACATGGTGAAACCCTGTTTCTACAGAAAATACAAAACTTAGCCGGGCATGGTGGCACACACCTGTAATCCCAGCTACTTGGGAGGGTGAGGCAGGAGAATCACTTGAGCCTGGGAGTTGGAGGTTGCAGTGAGCTGAGATTGCACCACTGTACCAGTCTGGGTGACAGAGCAAGACTCCATCTTTAAAATATATATACATTTTTTATATATATATATTTTATATATATTATACACATATATATAATAATTATATATATACATATATAGTGTATATATATTATATATATACATATATAGTGTATATATATTATATATATACATATATAGTGTATATATATTATATATATACATATATAGTGTATATATATTATATATATATTTAAATCAACCGACAAGCAAGACTCCATCTTTAAAATAGATATATTTTATATATATTATATATATTTTATATATTATATATAATTTTATATATATTATATATATTTTATATATATTATATATAATTTTTTATATGTTATATATATTATATATTCTATATATATTATATATTATATATTATATATTATATATATTATATATTATATATTCTATTCTATATATTATATATTCTATATATTCTATATATATATTTTATATATTCTATATATTATATATTTTATATATATTCTATATATATTATATATATTTTATATATATTATATATATTATATATTATATATTATATATTATATATTATATATTATATATATTTTATATATATTATATATATTATATATAATATATTATATATAATATATAATATATTATATATAATATATTATATATAATATATATAATATATTATATATAATATATTATATATAATATATTATATATATTATATAATATATTATATATTATATATTATATATATTATATATTATATATTATATATAATATATTATATATATTATATATTATATTATATATTATATATATTATATATTATATATTATATATATTATATATATTATATATTATATATTATATATATTATATATATTATATATTATATATATTATATATATTATATATATTATATATATTATATATTATATATATTATATATATTATATATATTATATATATTATATATATTATATATATTATATATTATATGTTTTATATATATTATATATATTATATATATTATATATTATATGTTTTATATATATTATATATGTTTTATATATATTATATATATGTTTTATATATATATTTTATATGTTTTATATATATTATATATATGTTTTATATATATTTTTTATATATATATATATTTAAATCAACTGGCGAAAACTTATATCCCTGAATGCAGAGAGGCTTCAGAGGTTGGCCAGTGCTTCATTTGTAAAATGAAGGAAACCAAGGTGCAGTGGAGACTAAAAAGACAGCTGCCCAGCACAGAGCCCAAGCCAAACCAGATGCAGTCTTTTCACCCCTGCATCTGGGCCTCATCTAACCATCTGATTCATTTCTTTTTTTTGAGGTGGAGTCTCGCTCTTGTTGCCTAGGCTGGAGTGCAATGGCACGATCTCCGCTCACTGCAACCTCTGCCTCCCAGGTTCAGGCAATTCTCCTGCCTCAGCCTCCCAAGTAGCTGGGATTATAGGTGTGCACCACCATGCCTGGCTAATTTTGTTTTTGTTTTGTTTCTTTTCTTTTTTCTTTTTTTTTTTTTTTTTGAGACAGAGTCTTGCTCTGTCACCCAGGCTGGAGCGCAATGGCACGATCTCGGCTCACTGCAACCTCCGCCTCCCGGGTTCAAGTGATTCTCCTGCCTCAGCTTCCCGAGTAGCTGAAATTACAGGCACCCACCACCACGCCCAGCTAATTTTTGTATTTTTAGTAGAGATGGGGTTTCACCATCCTGGCCAGGCTGGTCTCCAACTCCTGACCTCAGGCGATCCACCTGCCTTGGCCTCCCAAAGCGCTGGGATTACAGGTGTGAACCACCACGCCTGGCTGTATTTTTAATAAAGATGGGGTTTCACCATGTTGGCCAGGGTGGTCTTGAACTCCTGACCTGAGGTGGTCTACCCGCCTCGGCCTCACAAAGTGCTAGGATTACAGGTGTGAGCCACCACAACCGGCCCATCTGATTCATTTCTTAGAAAAAGTTTAAAACACTTGACTCAGCCATTTTGTTTTAAGTAAGGAACATAAAAACCTACTCAAGAAATGAAACAAATATTGCAAAAACCTTAGTGCCATATTATAGCCAACAACCTAGAAAAGGGGAAATAAAGACAGAAGAAAAAGAAAAGAGAAGAAACAAGGAAATAAGTAGAAGAAAGAGAAGAGGAGGAGGAGGAAAGACCCACAGCCAGGGGAGGAAAACAGCAAACCCCACTAGGGGCAGACCCTATGCCAGGTACAGTTCTAGGCCTTAGGAGTCGAGAACACGACAGTGAAGGGTTCTGCTCATGGAAGATAAATGGCAGTGAAAGGAACAAAGAAAAGAAAAACAAGACACAAATAACATTTCAGATCACAAGTGCCTGGAAGATAAGAAACAGGTGACATTTTGCGAATGATCTGGGGCGGGTGCAGGGGTTTGGGGGCTGGATATTAGAAAAGGCCTCTCTGAGGAGGGGACACAGAAGCTGGGACCTGGATGGGGAGAGGAAGTTGGCCACGCACAGATCCGCAGAGAAAGCTCCAGGAAGAAGGGACAGCGATTGCGAAGTTCTCAGGAAGAACAGGCTTGGTGCTGTCCCGAGAGAGGGAAGTGTGAGCCCACGGCCTGAGGTGGGGCTGCAGCCACGGAGAGGGCCCAGTGGTTGAGGCCTCCCTTGAGCCATGGACAGGACGGGAGGGACATGATCGATGCACAGTGGAAAGGATCTCTCTGGACTGGTGAGCAGCGGGGCTGACAGACAGCGCATGTCTGGGGCAATTCGGAGCCTGAACTGAGAGACACGGAGCCTCTGACAGGCAGAAGCCGTGGGGGTCAGGGTGGGGCTTAGGAAATGTCTGGGCTATGACAGACAAGATTCGTCGAGAGACCCACCATAGAAAGCAAGGTAGAGGAAGAAATCCTGCATGGGTGGGCGGAGATGACTTTTCCTGCTATAAGAAGGGCAAGACAGAAAAGGCAGGGCTGGGAGTGAGGCAAGCTCACAGACGGGAAGAGCAGGGCCAAGAACCTGGGTGGCATCACAGGGGTGGTGGTGCCTGAAGCCAGGGAGAGAACAGCCTGGGAGAAGTGGGTCAGGCCTGCGTCTTTGGGCCCACTGGAGTTGAGAGTCTGGCCGAGGAGGAAGAGCCAAGAAGGAACCCGGGGGGATGCCTGGAGGAGGGAGGGACGCACAGGCCGCTGGGCAGAAGCGAGCGGCTCTCAGGAGGATGGGGTGCGAGCTGGGCAGAGCATGACTCCCAGAGGCAGGGTAAGATGGGGCCACTGCGGTGACCAGGAGGCACAGGTCACACCCGGCTATGGTGAACATGGGTAGAGTAATCTTGCTGGGCTCTGGGCTCCTCCTCTTTCTAAAATATACCTTGTCCTTATTAATTGTACAGTGGAGAAACCTAGCGGACACCACGGTGACCGAGAGATGAAGGTTAACATCACTAGCACCGAAGAGACACCACACACCTCCTGATGGGGTTCCCGCCGCCGTGCACGGCCTGAATTTAATCAGGAGAAAGCAAGGGGCAAACTCAAATTCAGGGAAATTCCACAGAATAACTGGCTTGGACTCTTCAAACATGTCAAAGGTCGTAAGAGACAAAGACGCAAGAACGGTTTCAGATGAAAGGAGACCAAAGCAACAATGGCGAGAGCCACACACGATCCTGGATTGGATCCGGGTTTCTCTTGCTAAAAGGACATCAGGGGACAACGATACAATTTAAATAAGGTCTGCAGGTGAAAGAGGATTGCGTTGATATCAATTTCCTGATCTTGATCACTGGACAGTGGTTATGTTAGAGAACATCCTCATTCTTAGGGAAAAACACTGAGGAACTCAAGGGTCCAGGAGCACCACGTCTGCAATTTACACACACTCACATGTTCAGGGAAAAACAGGAACAATGAAGCAAATGCTAGTATTGGGGGAGCTGGGGTCAGGGGCATGAGAATTCTTTCTTACTCTTGCAACTTTACGGAAAAGTCTGAAATCATTTCAAATTGACAAGTGAAAAAAACCATACCCACCGCTAATGCCGCTGGAGGAGATAACCTTAGGGAGTGCATGGCCCAGCACCTGCTGCTCAAGAGGTGCCGGGAGCACCAGCGAGGAGCTCAGGTGTGGAGACACACCCTGCTCGGAGCAGGATGAACGTCAGACATTATCACCCTGCTATCTCCCACACGCAGATCTACAATCCTTTAAGCCCTGCTCCAGGCGGGTTATCTGATGCTGCCCACGAGGAGGACAGGTCTTTCCCAGCTGGGAGCAGGCGGCACTGGCATCCGAGAGCAGGTGTGGGGTGTAAATCTCACCCTCCTCCTGGGCACCAAATGTCTACTCTGCTCAGTGCTGGGAAAGGCCATGTCAAAAGAGCTCAAGTTACCACATAGGGCAAAGTCAGAAGAGGCGAGGGGAGCCTTCGGGACAAGCACAGCAACAAAACAGCAAACACAAGTGGCTCTTGAACCCATGAGAAAGCAAGAGATTCAAAATACAACCATGAGGTGCCACTCCTGCCTGGGAGCTTTGTAAATGCAGTGCTGAGCGCTGGGAAGGCCTTCAGGAGGCGGCCCGCAGGCACTGCTGAGCATCGGGGCAGCTTCTCCGGGAAGCTGTTTGCAAAGCTTATCAAGAGTCTTTAAGATATTTATGCCCAGCCAGGCGTGGTGGCTCACGCCTGTAATCCCAGCACTTTGGGAGGCCGAGACAGGCGGATCATTTGAGGTCAGGAATTCAAAACCACCCTGGCCAACATGGTGAAACTCCGTCTCTACTAAAAGTACAAAAATTAGCCCAGCATGGTAGTGGGCACCTGTAGTCCCAGCTACTCGGGAGGCTGAGGCAGGAGAGTTGCTTGAGCCTGCGAGGCGGAGGTTGCAGTGAGCCGAGGTCGCGCCATTGCATTCCAGCCTGGGAGATAGAGCGAGACTCCATCTCAAAAACAAAACAAAACAAAACAAAAAAAGCTGGGCACAGTGGCTGACGCCTGTAATCCCAACACTTTGGGAGGCCAAGGCGGGTGGATCACGAGGTCAGGAGATGGAGACCATCCTTGCTAACACGGTAAAACCCCATCTCTACTAAAAAACACAAAAAAATTAGCTGGGCGTGGTGGCGGGTTATGCCTCTGAGCCTAGTCATTGCTATTCCAGAAATCCAACCCCAGGAAATATTCCAAAATGAGAACCAAGATGTACGCAGAAAGATGTTCAAAACAGCATTATTTACAACAGCAAATCATGAGAAGCAATTTAAAGATTCCACACCCTGGCTCCCACAGACATTACGTAACCATTAACAATGATGTGTTTGCACAGGTTTTGATGACATGGGAAATGCTTGTGATGTAATGTGAAGCCAAGAAAATTTAATGGTAAACAACATGATCTCATGAAGTTTTTTTAAAGCAATGGCAACAACTGTAGGACTGCTCGCATGCCACCCTCCTCACTCCCACGTGCTATGGAATTGCTGTAGAGTTGTGTTTTCCTTCTTCTTTATGCTTTTCTATATTTCCATATGGAAAATTTCCATATTTTCTCCATTGGGGATGCATTATTTATAATTAGAAAAAAAAGAAGAAATATACAGAAGGGACAGGAAGAGCTCCGCAGGAAAAGGCGAAGGGAGCTCCTGCTACACCGACTCCTTGGGTGGGAGGACTTGGCTATGTGTCTCCCAGGAGCCTAGCACCCTCCCCTCCTCACCTGCCGGCCTGCCTATAGGTGAGCAGCCTCACGGCTGGCAGCAGCCCACTGGCACCTAGATTCTCAAACCTCCAGGGCAGTTTCAAGCTTTTTCCAGGGAGCCCCAGTCCTTTCCTCCCACCTGGGTGGGTTTACCCTGCGACCACAGGGGCACTCACCCATGGTTTGTGGGTAAACAGGTCATTTTTGTTGCTCTCCTCCCCTCTCCACACCACACACACTCCCCACTGCCTTTTCCATGCAAAGAAAGAGATTTCCTCAGAAGATATGCCAAAGGCCGGTCACCTCCGGAGCCTCTGGAAGGCTGCACCCTGCCCCGGAGCGTGGCCACCAAGTGTCTGCTTAGCTCAGGCAGGAAAATGATGGAGTGCTGACACATCGCCGCCCCCCTCGGTGGCCCCTCTCACGTACATTCTTGCATTGGATCCTCATTTTTTCTTGGTGGGTAAAGGATTCCTTAGCAGTCCCACTCCACCAAGAGCCGGAGGCTGTGGGCAGTGGGGGCGCACAGGAATGCCTCCGTGAGTCCTTGTGTCCTTCAGAGGGAAGCGAAAGCCTAGACCTGAGGCCAGGAGGACTGTCCCTGGGGCACGGGAGCTCTTTGGGTGGCAGCGTGCCAGGCAGATGTTTATGGAAGGGAAAAGGTCAGGGCTCTTCAGCTGAAGTCAGAGCAGGGAAAAGTGGAACAGAGAGTAGCCTCCTCTGGGGCACAGCCCAGCGCAGGCCCACAGTCCACTGGCCGGGGGCTGCCCCAGCTCCATGGTTTGGGCACCTCTGAGGCCCCAGCTTTCACATCTGTAAAACGGGGTTCCACCAGCCCACCCTAAGCAGGTCATCCTGGGTGTCGACTGAGACAGTACAGCTGAAGCGCCATGCCTGGGTGACAAACATCAGCTGCTGTCACTATCTTCCCAACTCCCTCCCCTCCCAGATGAACAGAGGGCCGGGGAGGAAGACCCCGGCCCCACACAGCTGGAAGGCCCACACACTTGGCGCCGTCGCACTAGCACCATGATGCAGCTCCATGCTGACGTCCCCACAGGCCAGGCCGTCCTGGTGTGAAGGCAGCACAGGGAGCCCACCCACCAAGCCAGGCTGACCACGCACCCAATGCTTAGCAGAGTTCATTGAATAGGGGAGCCAGCAGGTGCGATGCCCACACACACTTGGAGCAAACACACAGGCCCGAGGACACCGCGTGCTTTTGCCAATACAGAAACCTGTCCCCAGCGTTCCTCTGCAAAGGAAGACCCACCTCAAACAAAAGCAGTTGGGGGTGTCAGGTGTTGCAGAGAGGGGGGCACCTGTCCCAGAGCACTCACCCTGCACCGGCCTTCAGTGCACAGAGGAGGGTGTCTGAGGAGCCACAGACAGCTGCTCTTCTGCCTGAGGTCACTGGCCCAGAATACAAAGTTCCCCAACACGAGGCTGCTGGAGGCCTGGGCTGCAATCAGGGGAAGGGGCACCAGTGAGCCTAGAGGCTGCGAACCTGAGGCCTAGAGGCTGGCATGGGCCGCCGGCTGCAGGGCGGTGGAAAGTTGGGTCACGCAGAGAGTAGCTGATCCACAGCCCACAGCCTGCTCCCTCCGCCCCCTAGGGACCTGGCAAGATGATGAGCGAGGTGGTCTGAGGCAGGAGGCAGCCAGAGAGGGGAGGGCAGGTTTCTGTGATGGATTTGGGATGTGCTGCCGAGTGAGGCGGAAGACACGGAAATGTTGGCCAGCAGGCAGCGTGGGGCCGGGGAAGGCTGTCAGGAGCTGCTGTGAATGACGGAGGGTGAGGGCTGCACTGCTCCTCAGAACCTAGGCATGGCCCTGGAGCTCAGCTCACCGCTGTGGTCACACAAGACCCCTGCCACCAACCTGTCTCCCCCTGTCCCTCACACAATGCCAGGCACGGATGGGGCCCAACAGACATAAAGATGAACTGAAACACCACTGCATTCCCAGGGCACCTGCACCCTTCCTAGAACTTGGTTAACCCAGTTTTTCCTTATCGAATGGCACTGCCTTCCCAAATCTGAAACCCAGGCCTTTCCAGAATCAACATCGGCTGGGAGAAACCGCACTGTAAGATGGGCGTGGCCCCCTCACACCACCCTCTCTCCAGGAAGCAGGGTCTTCAAGGTTGTGGTGGAATAAGCCGACTCTGGGTGTGCTGAGCTTGAGGGGTCAGGGATGGTTCAAAGGGAGGAGCTGGGTGGGCAGACTCCCCCTGCTCCCCAATACCAGAACATTCTCCAAAGCTGAAGGGAACAGGGGCCTCTGCACAGCACTTGGGGTATAGAGGAAGGAACTCCTGCAGTTGGAGGCGCGTATGGAGACCCAAGGAAGTGGCAGCAGAGGGTGGGAGACAGCCTTCCCGAGACCCCCAGGAGCCTTGCCTCTGGTATTAATGACACTCCCGGTCCTCAGGCTGTACGAAACCAAGCCCAGACACTCTGGAGTATGCTAGCCTCTCACCTCACAATGGCACATTCCCAGAAAGTGCCACCAGCCTGCAGCCCTTCTGGCTGGCACCATTCTAGGCACTTCCTGCCATCTTCACAGCAGGACACAGAACAGGCGATGGCCAGGCACAGGAAGCAGGGAGCAGCAATGGCTGGGGCCAGGCTCCCTCTGCGGTCCCATGCTGTGCCCTGCTTTTGGGTATTTGGTTGGTGGATGGCAATCAAGAAGTCCTCAAGGTTGTCAAGTTTGGCTGAGAAGCTTCCCTGGAAATGCAGAGGGCTTTGCTAACAGAGCCGTCTCCTGCTCCCTCGAGCTGAGCCGCAACTCTTCAAGGGAGGCTGCTAGAGCCCCAGGTGTGAAGGGCATTCTGGGATGCTGCCAGGGCCAGCAACCAGCTCAGGTTACAGTTACACGCCTCGGGGGATGCCACTGTCTTGCTTGCTGCTGGTGATACACACAAGCAAAGCTCTCCCTTTCTGACCTCAGAAATGGGGAAACAGTAGTGAGTGAGTGAGAGAAAAGCAACCACCATCACCCAAAGATCCTTCACCCTGCTTTCCTCTCCAGAGAGCTGACAGCCCAGAGACCCATTTGCTATTTTCTGCAAATGCCAGCTGACAGATCCCTTTTCTTGGCCTCGGGTTGTGCATAAGAGACCAAGAAATAAGACAGCTTTGACTGTCACTTGGGACGTGTAAACAACTCCTTGCAAGCAGGAATGAGCTACAGTGAAGCCAGTAGTGTGTGGGGCACCTGCTTCCTCCCCTGCTGCCTCTCGGGTGACTCCACAGCTTCTACTTCCCTCCCAGCTTCAGCTTCAGATCAATAACTCAGCATTCCCCTTCCAGAAGGGAGTCAGGAAGGCACCTACGACAACCTGCAGGCTGAGGCAGGGCGAGGGCCTGGCCGTCACCTGCCCCGCTCCTGATAGAGCTGCCGCTTCCATAGCACACAACACATACTCACTGAGCTCCACCTGTGTGCCCGGCCGGTGCCAGTGGAGGAGGGCACAATGGTGGGCAGTGACCTCAGCAGAGCCTTGCTCCTTGCCAGGCAGGGGCCACTGTGGCTCTTCACACAGACTCACTCAGTAACCCTCAGAGCCCCTGATCACCTCCCTGTACAGGTAAGGAACCAGGTGCAGTGGGATTAAGTGATGCACCCAGGCCACCAGCAGAGCCGGCCGGGAGCCCGCTTTATATGCCCCCCTCCAGAGCAGGAGCTCGGACCCATCAGAGTTGGCCTACGGACTCTTCACTCAACTAAAGGAGTAAGTCACGGCTTTCATCAGGACCACAGTGTGACAGGCACTTGGAAACCAAAATACCAAAACCAAGAACCCCACTTCTGATAAAACTGTCTGTCACTGGCCTGGCCTCCAGCAGGGCCGCCAGTGGCACTCAGAGCTTCCCACCGAGAGCTGACGAACAATGTCGGCAGTCACATGTCCCAGATAAGCCAAGGCAGTTTCAATTTGTCTAATAAATCATCAAAATGTCCCTGAAATCCCACTACTTCAGACCTGAACTACATCTCCCAGGATGCCTCTTGCAACCAGAAGGAGCACAGAATCCTGCTGTCAGGCTGTCATCACCCAAATTTTGTTCCAGACAACGTGGCCCCAGTGCTCAGCAGCCTTGCCGGGGACCAGGGCAGGGTGCCACCTAACAGCTGCTGCAGCTGAGGCCCCGCATCGCTTCGTCCTACATATTCCTGTCCTCACAGAGCATCTCCTGCAGCCTCCGAGGGCAGCAGTGGGCGAGAGGCCGCAGAGGAAGGGAAAGGCCAGGCCCTGCTTCAGGGGCAGGTGGCCAGCAAGTTGGTTCTGAAAGCCCAGCAGAGCACCTGGGTCCCTCAGCAAATCCTCAGAGGTGTGCTGGAGAGCAGCAGAGGGCAGAGAAGAAAGAAGTGCGGTTCAGAAACAGGCCCCAGAAACCTCCAAACCAACAAAGCTCCACACATCTACTTCCTATGGGCCCAGCTGCCCCCAGCACCAGCACCCGCACCAGGCTGTGCGCCTATCCCCAGCCAGGCTCCACAGCTGCCAGTGAAAGCAGGTCAGAACCAGAAAGAAAGAGCTCTTGGCAGAGCACTCGGGGCTGCGGTGGTGGCAGCTCTGACGGATGGGGCCGCTCTCCCCAGGCGGCTCTGCTCTAAACGTGTCCGATGGGCCCCAGGGCTGGCAGCCAAGAGGGACAGATGAAAGAACGACTCCACCTGGCTCTCAGGGCTGCCACGGCTGATATCAAAGCACCCAAGAGAGGACAGACTGAGGTTGAGATTTCTGGGCGGGGGGGTGGGCAGAAGGGGGGACGCTGGAAACAATGCAGGTGACAGACACAGAAGACAGGAGAGAGACAATACCAAAGACGGAAACTGACACAGCACGGGTGCTCGCCGAGGCTCAGCTGGCCGGGCTCTGGGCCCCCAGGAGCGCTGGCTGCTCCGAGTGGCACTGCCGCGAGGAACAGCAGTGAAGAGCGCCAGCAGGGCTCCTCATCGCCCTGGCAACCCTCCATTCAAAGGAGCAGCCGAGGGGGAAAGGGTGGCACCAAGGCGGCTGGCGCCATGGTCTCGGGACTTGTGGACTGGGGGACAAAGGGGGCCTCAGAGAAAGCAGAGTGAGGGGTCCCGAGGGCCTACAGTGAGGTGGCTGCTCCATCCCAGCCTCCCTGGAAAGCAGTGAGAATTTCAGGGCCAACACTGCCCCCTGGTGCACGAGGAGCCAGCTTCCTGCCGACCCTGCAGCATGGGGTGTGGGCAGGGCTCACATGGGAAGGTCACTTGTCCCCATTCCTCCACATCCTATAGGAGTAGGCTCAGGAATGCCTTCCCCATATTCCCCGGGCAGCCACCTCTCTCAGCTCTGTCCTTGTCAGTGCCCCACCGATCGTCCTGCTGGGGGGGGGGGGGGGCTCTCCATGAGGTCTCTGTGGCGTCTGTGTCCTCAGCAAACAGCATTTAATGTTACAAAGATTTGTTGACCCGTCTTGTCTCCCTTAATAGACACTGTTAGGGCCCTGGGCACAGGATCCCTGGTCTCTTTTGTCCCCACATCTCCCTAGCACTCTGTACAGTGCCTAAGACCAGAATTAAATAAATGTCTCAGGGAATGAATCAGTGAACAAATACTTCAGGTCACAATGAGGTTGCAGAGTGGCATGAGGCTGTTAAGATTCACCGTGAGGCGCGGTGGCTCATGCTTGTAATCTCGGAACTTTGAGAGGCCGAGGCAGGGGTATGACTTGAGTCCAGGAGTTTGAGATCAGCTTGGGCAACATATTGAGATCCTGTCTCTGCCAAAAAATTAAAAAAAAAACTTTTTAAAATTAGCTGGGTGTGGCCTGGCACGTGGCTCATGCTTGTAATCCCAGCACTTTGGGAGGCTGAGGCGGGTGGATCACCTGAGGTTGGGAGTTCAAGACCAGCCTGACCAACATGCAGAAACCCCATCTCTACCAAAAATACAAAATTAGCCGGGCATGGTGGCACATGCTGTAATCCCAGCTACTTGGGAGGCTGAGGCAGGAAAATTGCTTGAACCTGGGAGGCAGAGGTTGCGGTGAGCTGAGATCGTGCTGTTGCACTCCAGCCTGGGCAACAAGAGCAAAACTCCATCTCAAAAAAAAAAAATTGGCTGGGCATGGTGGTGTCCATAGATAGTCTCAGCTGCTTGGAAGCCTGAGGCAGGAGGATTGCTTGAACCCAGAAGGTTGAGGCTGCAGTGAGCCATGATGGTGCCAGTGCACTCCAGCCTGGGCAACAGAGCAAGACCCTGTCTCAAAAAATAATTAATCAATTAGTTAAAAAAAAAAAAGATTTACCTAGAAATATTATGGAGCATTCAGACAAAGATTAGTAAGGCTTGGCCCCTCCTGGGAACAGCACACACACTAGTGGGACACACAAGTGTCCCATACATATCGCTTAGAGCCCAGAGTGATGTTGACAGGGCAGAGAAAAGGTCCGAAGGACAAGGTCAGCAAAAAGCACCTCCCAGACTAATGCAGAGTGCCCCTGTGCCCCCCACACCCATATGGTGAAACCTTGATCTTGGACTTCCAGCCTCCATAACTGTGAGAAATAAATGTCGGTTGTTTAAAAGCCACCTAGCCTGTGGTATTTTGTCACTAAAGCCCGAAAGGACTCAGATGCAGCCTGGGAATGGGAACCAGGGAAGCTGAGTCTCAGGGCTGCGAGGGGTGACAGAGGCTAGGGGCACCAAAGACTCAATTCTAAACAGGACTGGACAATCTTTGCAGGTAGGAAGATGCCAGGACCCAGCAGACACTTGCAGGTAGCCCAGGACGTTTCCTGACCCTCTTCAGGCCACCCCACCCCGCTGGAGAGCTACACAGGACCTGCTCCCCACTCAATTCCCCTCATTCCAAGATGACAGGACATGAATGCTGGCTGGATTAGAGAGGGCCTCCCAGAGGCCTCGGGGACTTCGGGACCTGTCAAGCTCAGGACAAGTGGGTGTCACCCGGTGTTAGAGGTTGAATTGTGTCCCCCACCAAAAAAGATACACTGAAGTCCTAACCCCTAGCACCTAGGTCAGAATGTGACCTTATTTGGGCCGGGCGCGGTGGCTCACGCCTGTAATCCCAGCACTTTGGGAGGCTGAAGTGGGCTGATCACCTGAGGTCAGGAGTTCAAGACTAGCCTGGCCAACATGGTGAAACCCATCTCTACCAAAAAATACAAAAAATTAGCCAGGTGTGGTGGCAGGTGCCTATAATCCCAGCTACTTGGGAAGCTGAGGCAGGAGAATTGCTTGAATCCGGGAGGCAGAGGTTGCAGTGAGCCGAGATGGCGCCATTGCACTCCAGCCTGGGGAACAGTGAGACTCTGTCTTAAAAAAAAAAAAAAAAAAAAAAAGTGACCTTATTTGTAAAAAGGGTAATCAAGTGAAAATAAAGTCATTAGGGTGGCCCTAATCCAATATGCTTGGTGTCCTTATAAAAAGGGGGAAATCTGGACACAGACACACACAGAAGGAAGAAGATGTGAAGACACAGGAGATGATGGCCACGTGACTGGAGTGAGGCATCTACAAGCCAGGGAAGGCCAACGACTGCCGGCAAACACCAGAAGCTGGCAGTGGCCAGGAAGGACTCTCCCAGAGCCATCCGAGAGAGCACGGCCCTGCTCACACCTTGATTTGGGGCTCCTGGCCTCCAGGTGTGAGGCAACAAGTCTCCGTTGTTTTCACCCAGCTTTTGGCACCCTGTGATGGCAGCTGTAGGAATCTAATATACCCAGGTTGCCTACAAATAACCAGAACCTATACAGACCCTAACGCCAGGGGCTGGACAAGCACAGTGATGGTAAAAATTCCCCCTTCTCTCATCCGCTCATCCTGATGCAGGCTGCAGCGGTGGCTTTCAGAACATGTCGCTATTTGGGACTGTGATGGGCTGGCTGGGGCAGGCTGAGTGAGAGGCAGCAGAGATGAGAAGTGAAGGGTGATGAGGCGGGCGGCGCCTGCGTGGAGAGCCAGGCAGAGTTAGCAGGACGGCCTGAAGGAAAGACTCCAGGCGGGGAGGAGGAAGGGATGTCCAGAGGGAGAAGAGGGGAGGGAGGGGGGCAGGTGGAGGAGGTGAAGAGGTCCAGGTGCTGGGGCAGCTGGAGCAAAGGCAGATAAGGCAGGAAGCAAACAGCCTGGCGTGGCCCGCTGAGGCAGGGAGTGCAGGCAGGGAGAGGAGCCCAGGGGCTGAGCCTGAGACTCAGTCCAGAGCTAGTGAGCCCCACCAGCAGCTTGGGCGGTGTCCTCAATGTCGGGATGCCATGGAAATACCAGGCAGCAGGGAGACAGATTTGCAACTGAGAGGGACCACCACTCTGGCAGCTCTGGGGAAGCTGGATTTGAGAAGGAAAGATGAGAAGTAGAAGGTCAGCTAGGAAGACGTTCTAATGTGGGCAAGAGACAACGAGGACCTGAACTAGTAGGAATGAAGAGGGACTGTGCCAAGAAATACTTAGGAGGTGGCATCAACAGCACCTATTAGACGGGAGGCAGAGAGGCAGCAGGGAAGGGTGGCCCTGGGTTTTAAGGTGAACGATGGCAACACCGAATTAAAGAATGTGAAGCCAATGTGGGTAGAAACAGTGACTCAGCTTTGAACCTGAAGAGTATCCGGCTGGAAGGAACAGACAGCTAGACAGTGAGTCTCCTGTGTAAAGAGTTCTGAGCTGCAGAGACCTGGGAGTCATCCCAGCCCGCTCCAGAGATGAAGGCAGGAAGGCACGCTGCTAGGATACGTCGGTGTCATGGTGCACGCCCCTGGCTTCAGAACCTAGGGTCCTGCCTTTGACCACTGTGCCACAGCATCTTTCCCAAGATACAAGGCTCCAGCCCCGGCCATCAGGGCTGGCCCAGGAGGTGAGGCGTCACATGGCTGTTGGGGAATGAGCGGAAGGTCCTCTCGGCTCCACAGAGTGCTTACTGGGCTCTTTTCCAGGCAGCGAACTGGAAGCTTCCATTCCAGGAAACCAGAAGTCCTGCAGCTACTGGCATGCAGTGGGCTCCCCAGGGAGCCCCGTCTCATCTCCCAGTGAGAGGACCAGGGGCCAACAAGCTCCACCCCAACCCAGACTTGCCAATGGGTGTTGGTGTCTCATTTTTCAGTGTGAATGGTCAGCGAACCACCACCAGATGTTTGAGGAAATGACCAAAAAATTCACCAAAACAAATTGGGATTTTTAAAAAACAGGAACGCTGAGGAGAAAAGTAATATAGAGAACAGATACTCAGAAAAACTATAATTTATCTCCTCAGAGAAACAAGAAAAGCTATTGCATCCATTAAGTAAGAGGCGGCAGCTATTTTAAAAAGGCAACAAGAAAGAGCTCTAGGAAATTAAAAATAGAGTTGCAAAATTTTTAAACATAATAAATAGAAGAATTAGAAGACAGTTTGGGACATTACCCAGAAAGACTAACATAGGAAAATAGGAGAAAAGATAAGAAAATAAGAGACTCAGTCCAGCAAGTCCAGCATCCAGCTGCCTGGGACTCCCAGAAGGGGAGACGAGAGAGCCAGGGGCAAGGGAATCCTGCTGGAAAGTCTCCCGGGACCGAAGGACGTGTATCCATGTGGAGAGGTCTCGGAGCGCCTGGAGTGATGCCAAAAGTCCCACCCGGAAAAACGATCAGAAGGGGTCTCATAACCTTCTTGTATTAGTTCCCTGTCGCTACGGTAACAAATTACCACAAACCTGGTGTCTTAAGACAACAAAAACATATTCTCTTTCAGTTTGGGAGGCCAGAAATCCAACATCACTTTCACAGGCCGAAACCAAGTGAGGGCAGGGCTGCGCCCCTCCGAGGGCCTGTGAGGAATCCCTCCTGAGTCTTTTCCAGCCTCTGTGGCTGCCGGGCTCCTTTGCTTGTGGCCACATCACTCCCATCTCTGGCTCTATCTCCACATCGCCTTCTCCTCGGCATAGGTCTCTGTCCTCTAAGGACACTTGTGATGGCATTCGGGGCCCACCTAGATGATCCGGGATCACCTCTCCAGGTCAGAATCCTTCATCACATCTGAAAAAGCCCTTCTTCCTTCTAAGGTAACAACTAGGCTTAGGACCTGGGTATCATTGGGGGCCATCTCCAGCCTACCACACTTCTGAAGACCAAGGGTCACACACAACTGTCTTCAGCAGTGACATAGAGCCAGAAGCTTCTGGAGTAATGTCCTCCAATTTTGGAGGGAAAATGCTTTCCAAGCTGGAGTCCTCTATCCAGTTAGATTACTCATCCAGTGCGGGTGAAATACCAATCTTTTGAGACACGCCAGGCCTCGGGCGGTGTGCCACCTGTGAGCCTGTGTGCCCAAGAAGCTCAGGGATGGGCAGGAACAAAACAAAGGAGTAAATAAACCAAGAACAAGGAAGACAAGGGATCCAGGCACCTGGGCAGCCAGCACAGAGGAGGCAAAGGGAACTCCCAGGGCGATGAGGAGGGAGGCCCAGGCAGCTCGCTGGCCGCAGGCCTGGAGACCCACTAGGCACCTGGACAGCAGCTCCTGGGGATGTGGCCTTAAATAAACAAACAAAAAGGCAGATTACCTGGTGTCTCTGAAAGAATGAGGAGGAGATGGCAATGTACAACTTGTCTGGGGATGAACATCAACTCCAGGAAAATGAAAAGTTAATGCTACCATAATAGACACTCTGTATTTTCCAATGTGAATATTAACTTAATGTCAATAATGTAAAATCTTGGCTGGGTGCAGTGGCTCACACCTGTAATCCCAGCACTTTGGGAGGCCCAGGTGGGCAAATCACAAGGTCAGGAGTTCGAGACCAGCCTGACCAACATGGTGAAACCCCGTCTCTACTAAAAATACAAAAATTAGCAGCGCGTGGTGGTGCACGCCTGTAATCCCAGCTACTCAGGACGCTGAGGCAGGAGAATCTCTTGAACCCAGGAGGCGGAGGTTGCTGTGAGCCGAGATCGCAACACCGCACCCCAGCCTGGGTGACAGAGTGAGACTCCATCTCAAAAAAACAAAACAAAACAAAACAAAAATGTAAAATCTGAAAATGTACTTAAAAGTGGTTCTATATAACCATGCAGGGTGAAGGGAGGGAAAGTGGGTACATGTGTGGGGTGGGTTTGAGGTGGGGAGGCAGTAAAAGTGGGCTCAATCTTCCATCAAAGGAGACCACTAAACAGAGAAATGCCGTGGGAAATAGGAGTCGCAGGGCAGCCTCTGGGAGGCACTCATGGGGAGGGCAGTGGGACAGGGGTGGCGGGGGCAAATGAGCCTCAGGGTACAATCTGACTTTCAGAAGTGTCCACATGTATTATTATTATTTGAGAGCGTCTCACTCTGTCACCCAGGCTGGAGTGCAGTGGCGCGATCTCAGCTCACCGCAATCTCCACCCTCCCAGGTTCAAGCAATTCTCCCGCCTCAGCCTCCCGAGTAGCTGGGATTACAGGCACCCGCCACCACGCCCAGCTAATATTTTTGTATTTTTAGTAGAGATGGGGGTTTCACTACATTGGCCAGGCTGGTCTCCAACTCCTGACCTCAAGTGACCCGCCTGCCTTGGCCTCCCAAAGTGCTCGGATTACAGGCATGAGCTACCGCGCCCAGTCTCACATGTATTATTCTGATAAAATAAAAGTTAAACTTAACAAAAGGGAAAAAAAAAACACACTCTGCAAACAGGTGCAGTTCCTTTGTGATTCTTCCTAATCCCATTCCGGGTCCTTTTCTCCTTTTCTCCCAGGGGGCCCGCAATGCAGAGTTACTGCTTCCTCTTTGTTGATTTCACCTGGATATTTGTGTGCCCATAACCATATGTTCTAATTTTTTTCATAAGTGATACAATCATTTTAACTTGTTTTACCCAATATATATTTGAAATCTCTCCACCTTAATACAGTAGACCTACCTCACGAATGACTGTACAATGTTGCATTAGACATATCGCAATCTGTCCATGCCGAATGAGGGACTGCTATTGCCTGAATGTTTGTGTCCACACCAAATTCCTATGTTGAAACCCTAACCAATGTGGCAGTGTCAGAAGGTGGGGCCTCAGGGAGAAGATTAGGGGCTGGTGGCAGAGCCTTCCTGAATGGGATTAGAAGCCTCACAGAAGAGATCAGACAACTCTGTTTCCCCTTCGTCCGTGAGAACACAGTGATCTATGAACCGGGCAGCGGGCCCTCAGCAGACGCCGAATCTGCTGACACTTGATCTTGCACTTTCTGGTCTTTAGAGCTGTGAGAAATGCATTTCTGCTGTTTAATGAACCTATGGTATTGTGTTATGGCAGCTCAGACTAAGGCAGCAACAAATAGATTGTTTCCAATTTTTTTTTTTTTTTTTTTTGAGATGGAGTTTCGCTCTTGTTGCCCGGGCTGGAGTGACAGAGTGAGACTCCATCTCAAAAAATAAATAAATAAATAAGGCAGTTTCATTTTTTTTTTTTTTTTTTTGAGACGGAGTCTCGCTCTATCACCCAGGCTGGAGTGCAATGGCGTGATCTTGGCTCAGTGCAACCTCCGCCTCCCGGGTTCAAGCGATTCTCCTGCCTCAGCCTCCTGAGTAGCTGGGACTACAGGCATGTGCCACCATGCCCGGCTAATTTTGTATTTTTAGTAGAGATGGGGTTTCTCCATGTTGGTCAGGCTGATCTCGAACTCCACTCCCGACCTCAGGCGATCCACCCACCTCAGCCTCCCAAAGTGCTGGGATTACAGGCACGAGCCACCTCCCCCCCGCCACGGTTGTTTCCAATTTTTAGCAATTAAGAACTGTGTTGTATAGGCTGGCAAAATGATCATTGCTGAAGTTGGGCAACAGGTACATAGAGTTCATTATACTATTTGCTCTATTTTTGTGTCTATGTAAAAGTAGTCAATTAAAAGTGTTAAAAAATGAATAACTTTGACCCCATATAGAAAATGTACAAAAATTTCTCTAGGACATATACCTAGAATTGGAATTGCTGCATCAGACAATAGGCATGGGTTTTTTGTTTTTGTTTTTGTTTTTGTTTTCAGAGTCTCGCTCTGTCACCCAAGCTTGAGTGCAGTGGCACGATCTCGGCTCACTGCAACTTCCGCCTCCCGGGTTCAAGTGATTCTCCTGGCTCAGCCTCCTGAGTAGCTGGGATTACAGGTGTGCACCACCACGCCCAGCTAATTTTTTTTGTATTTTTAGTAGAGACAGGGTTTCACGATGTTCGCCAGGCTGGTCTTGACCTCCTGACCTCAGGTGATCTGCAACCTCAGCCTCCCAAAGTGCTGGGATTACAGGCATGAGCCACTGTGCCCAGCTAATAGGCAAGTTTTTTTGTTTTTTGTTTGTTTGTCTGTTTTGTTTTTTTTTTTTTGAGACGGAGTTTCACTCTTGTTGCCCAGGCTGGAGTGCAATGGTGCGATCTCAGCTCACCGCAACCTCCGCCTCCCAAGTTCAAGCGATTCTCCAGCCTCAGCCTCCCGAGTAGCTGGGATTACAGGAATGCGCCACCATGTCCGACTAATTTTGTATTTTTAGTAGAGATGGGTTTCACCACATTGGTCAGGCTGGTAGTGAACTCCCAACCTCAGGTGACCCACCCACCTCAGCCTCCCAAAGTGCTGGGATCACAGGCGTGAGCCATCGCACCCAGCCAATAGGCAAGTTTTTAATATCAATATTGCCAAATAAGTCTCCAAGGTAGTTATCCTAATAATTTACACAGCCACTAGAAATACAACAGAATGTCTATCTCCCCACATCTTTACCGACTCTTATATTGTTAGACTTTGATTTCTGTCAACCTTGTAAGTATAAAATGGTATCATTTGAATTTTCAGTCCCCTGATTATTACTGAAGTTGGCTATTTTCTTATGATTGTGGACATATTTTTAGGTTTTTCCTTTTGTGAACTGCCTGTTCACATCATTTGCCCACTTCTCTGCTGGGCTGGTTGTCTTTTTCTTACTAAGCTGTAATAAATCTTTATGTATTCTAGGCATGAATCCATTCTCTTATACCCGTGGCAGATGCTTGGGAGGATATTTTGCAAGTTATAGGAAGAGGAAGGGGAAGGAGTTGAGAGGAAATGATAAGTTGAAGAAGGAAGAGTGAGAATAAAAGGTGGGGCGAGTCCGGGAACAAGGAAGGCTGCGAGGCTCGGGTGAAAGACTGGCCTTGAACTAGATGAAGAACACTTCCTCTGAGACCAGAGTGCCTAGGAGTTCTGGGACAGTCTCAGTTGTAAAACAGCCAGGGCTTGGCCACAGGTGTCACCTAATACACTGACTCAGCCAGGGCCTGGGATGACTAAGAGCTTTTTCAATGTGACTCATCAAGGCTGACAAGCACAGACATTCCAGAAGGCACAACCAAAAGGGCAAAGCAACAGTCCAGGCAGGTCAGCCTGTAGAGACAAGACTTCCTACTGACATCCAAGCTACTCGTTTGCCACAGCTGCTCCAAGAATGGGAATAATGAGTGCAAGCTGCATCAGAGATGACAGAGATTGAACTTTAAGAAAAATGTCTGGCCAGCCTGATCAGCAAAAGATACAGATAAGAAAAAGCAGTGCCATTTCCCTCTGAGGGAGTTTTACAAGAATTTAGTCTTCTGAATCAAGAGATTCTTCTGGAATAGCAACATGTTAGACTGAGTCTATAAGAGATGGCGTGAGTTTCTGCTGTGATTAGCTGACCTTGGAGAAGAGACACACAGCAGTTTTCAATCTGTATTTTGGCAAGTTCCTACATAACGCTCCTCTAACATTCTTCCTTTAGAGGAAAAAAGCAAAAGTTAGGCACATTTGGGATTTAGATATTAAGGATGTTTTCATTTAAAATATAACATGAATCTGAGATTTTGAGCCCTCAGGGGGCCTGGCCAGGGAAATGAGAGCAGCAAGGGTGTTGCTTCAGCCTCCTCCCATCCCCCTGATTCTTCCCAAGTAAGATAAGGCTATGGGGCCAAGTGCTGAGAGATGAACACATCTACTTTTTTTTTTTTTTTGGAGACAGGGTCTTGCTCTGTCGCCCAGGCTAGATTGCAGTGGCATGATCAGAGCTCATTGCAGCCTCGACCTCCCAGGCTCAAGTGATCCTCCCACCTCAGCCTCTCTAGTAGCTAATTTTTTAATTTTTTGTAGAGATGAGGTCTCACTATGTTGTCCAGGCTCGTCTCGAACTCTGGGCTCAAGCACTCCTCCCACCTCAGCCTCCCAAAGTGCTGGGATTGCAAGCGTGAGGCCCCACACTTGCCAGATTTAACAAATTAACATGCAAAGCGCTCAGTTAAAATCTGAATTTCAGATAAACGGCAAAAAATTTTAAGTATATCCCATACAATATTTGGGGCATACTTCTAGTACAAAATTATTTGTTGCTTATTTGAAATTGCAATTGAACTGGGCATCCTGTATTTCATCTGGTGACCCTAAGGAGCCAGCAGCATTGAGGCCCTGACTGGGCCTTAGGAGAAAAGAAACATAAAGAGAATCCCAGACATTGTTCTAACAGGGCAGGGGAAATGGTGGTTGCGCCCCAGGGCCCAAACTTCCTGGGTTCAAATCAGGGTTCCACTGACTCTGGGTAAATTGCTTAACCTTTGGGCTTCAATTTCCTCATGTGTAAAATCAGAGATAACCAGCTGGGCATGGCGGCTCATGCCTGTAATCCCAGCACTTTGGGAGGCCAAGGCGGGAGGATTGCTTGATGCCAGGAGTTCAAGAACAGCCTGGATAACACAGTGAGACCCCATTTCTACAAAAAGTTTAAAAATTATCCAGGCATGGTGGTGCGTGCCTGTATAACACCTACTGTAACAGCTACTCGGGGTGTTGAGGTGGGAGCATCGTTTGAGCCCAGGAGGTTGAGGCTACAGTGAACTACGATCACGCCACTGTACTCCATCCTGGGTAATAGAACGAGACCTTGTCTCAAAAATAAAATAAAATAAAATCAGAGATAACAAAAATAATTGCCTCATAGGGTTATTACAAAGATCAAATTAGTTGATGCGTGTAAAGTTCTTAGAATAGTGCCTCACACATAAGCAGCCTTTATTATAAATGTTGGCTTTGGTCAGGCGCAGTGGCTTACGCCTGTAGTCCCAGCACTTTGGGAGGCCAAGGTGGGTGGATCAAGGTCAGGAGTTCGAGACCAGCCTGGCCAAGATGGTGAAACCCCGTCTCTACTAGAAATACAAAAAAAATTAGCCAGGCACGGTGGCAGGCGCCTATAATCCCAGCTACTTGGGAGGCTGAGGCAGGAGAATCGCTTGAACCCGGGACATGGAGGTTGCAGTGAGCCAAGATGGTGCCACTGCATTCTAGCCTGAGTGACAGAGCAAGACTCCATCTCAAAAAAAAAAAAAAAAAAAAAAGTTGGCTTTTAGTATTAACTGTGAGTGTTTAGTATTCATGCTGGATCTGCTGCTGCTGATGTTGACGTGGGTGGAGGGAAGGCAGAGAAGAAGAATTAGAAGGCCACAGAAGCCCAGGTTGAAGGGCTGGGGCTGCTGCAGTGGAGATACCTTTTAAGATGCCACTTGGCAAGCATGATTCAACCCTGACAGACCCTTAGAACAAGTCAGACGACCTGAAAGATGAGATTCTGCTGTCCAGCCGCACCGTGTCAGTGAGGACCCCCACTGTGACCCCAGGGCACGGCTCACTCCTATGGGCTTGCCTGATTCCAGCCCTGTGCTGTGACATCACGTTGGTAGCCTGACACGGGCCACAGTGGGCATATTTATGCCACAGAAATTGGCAAACACTATAATCGAGGCCCTTTCCTCACTTCCCTAAGAGCCACTCCTGACAGAGCAGTGGGTGGCATGCAAATCCCAGAAGGGCCCAGAGACAGGGAGTGAGGGGAGCAGCATAGACAGAGTCGCTTCTCCACTCTCCCTTTTGCCTACAGAACCCAAATACGGAAGCCTCTTTTCTTTTTTATGGGCCTGGTCTCCAAGTACTTAATTTGATCAAAACATGAGGATGAGCTAAGGAAGACAGCAGACAGGCACTCTATCAATGTCTTCAGGTAGTTCCAATGGCATTCTGCAACACGAATTAATCTGTGAGGATATCAACATAAAAATTCTTTTGAGAATCTCATTTAACAACTGGAAAATTATTCTTTTGTCTTCTAAGGGACTGATTTCCTTACCCCTGCTCTCAACACCTTCTTTCTCTCTCTCCATCAACACAGGCACTTGGAGGTTGAAGCGTGGGGGTGTAAAATCACGCTTTTTGGTGGACATGGCAAATGCCTATTCTATAGCAGAACTTAGCCCCCACCCCCTACCCCCTCACTCCCCCTCCCAAACTGCACACATACACCAAACCCAACCAGACACCTCCTCTTTCCTTCCTTCCTCACCACCCTCTCCCTGGTCACCAAGGGTTAAGCTTAGGGTCTTCTTTAGCTCTTCCCCTCCCTCACCTACCATCTGGTCAAGAAGTCTGGGCAGTTTTACCTCTTTAATCCCTCACATCCTTCCTTCTTTTCTTTCTAAGAAGAGGACCCTGAAATGTCCTCTTCTTACTACTTAACTATTGTAAAAAACCTCCTACTCATTACCACAGCTCTAGCTACCAACCCACACTAGGTACTAGGGATAGCTAGCATCCCCAAATACAGCCATGATGGCACTCTTCCTGAAAACTGGGGTAATTCTCTGACTCCCCACTGTCTGCAGGTGGGAAACTCAAGTCTCCTTGGGGACCTTCCCCAAAATTAGTGCACCCTGCCAGTCCAGCCTTATCCCCCCATGCCCCAGCCTCCTGGATCCTCCAGCTGCAGCCCAGCTGCCTCCTCTTTGTTCTCAGAAATCCTAGCACCTGCCCCTCTCCCTCAGAGCACTCCCTCTACCACTAGAACACCCTTCCCGTCCCAGATTTTGCCCATGCAAGTCCTGCTCCTGTCTCAGGTATGCATCTAATTTTTCTCCCTCCCTTATGAAATCCCACTAAGACTTCAGCAAATAGATTTTTTTTTTAAAGCTATGAACCCCCAAGGGCAGA
Source organism: Pongo pygmaeus (assembly GCF_028885625.2). NCBI lineage: Eukaryota > Metazoa > Chordata > Mammalia > Primates > Hominidae > Pongo > Pongo pygmaeus. Next base: position 7,784,171 of record NC_072382.2, on the reverse strand, counting down.
ACAGGAGAGGAGACAACAGCAACATGACTGCAGAAGCTGGAGCGCAGCTCGCATCAGCTGACCTCACAGCCTGGGTCTGGAGCAGGCTGAGAACACCCAGGTTCCCACCATCCACCAGGAATCCTCTAAAGACCAGGGAACTGCAGCTCCAGGTCTCCCCACCCCCACAATGGGCTGAACGGGCTGGCGTGTACAAAGAGGGCAGGCTGAAAGCCTTCAAAAAGCAATCAGGGCTGGGCGCAGTGGCTTGCGCCTGTAATGCCAACACTTTGGGAGGCCAAGGCGGGTGGATCACCTGAGGTCAGGTGTTCGAGACCAGCCTGGCCAACATGGTGAAACCCCGTATCTACTAAAAATACAAAAATTAGTCGGTCGTGGTGGCATGCACCTGTAATCCCAGCTACTCAGGACGCTGAGGCAGGAGAATCACTTGAACCCAGGAGGCGGAAGCTGAAGTGAGTTGAGATTGTGCCATTGCACTCCAGCCTGGGTGACAAGAGTTAAAACTCCGTCTCAGGAAAAAAAAAAAAAAAAAAATAGCAGTTAGACCCCTACCTCCCCCATCTCATGCCAGAGACCTCCCCTCTCCAGCTCTGGAAGAACAGAGGTTTACTTTCTGGGGAGGGAAAAGTGTGGGGTCTCTGGACTGGGAAATTTGAGGGCCTGAGGACCTTGCCAAAAATGGGGGTGGCAGGTTACATGACTCTTTGCATGCTACCCCCTTCCCCAACTGAGCTCCCAGATGTTGACACTGAGGTTCCCCAACAAACAGCCTGCCCAGATCACCTACTGGTAAACTCAGAACTGGACCCCCACCTGCTCCAGCTCCCAGGCAGCATTTTAGACCTTCCTAATAATTATGAGTGGGCAACCAAAGGTCCCTGGGCAGATTCATTCAAAGAAGATGGAGACCAAAGGAAAGAGCAGAGAAAAGCAATTTGGAGGAAACCAACTACGCAGGGAGAAGAAAACTTAAAGAAACAAACATGGCATTCACATTCTCACAGAAGTAAGAAAAGATTACATCAGTGAAAACACAGGATGCTACACGCATTTTTAAAGAACCATTTGGGGAGCAAAAAAGCTCTTGGAAATTAAAAAATACAATAAGACAAAGCAATAGAAAGTTTGAAAGATAAAAGGAAATCTTCTAGAAACTGAAGAAAAGAGACAAAGAGATGGAAAATAGGCGAAAAAGGGAAAAAAATTAGAGGGTCAGCCCAAGAGATCCAAAAACTAAATAATAGGAGTTTCAGAAAGACAGAACAGTAAAAAACAAAGGGCAAGAAAAGAAATGTTTCAAGAAACTCCCAGGATAGGACATGAGTTTCCACACTGGAAGGACTTGCTGAGAGCCTAACGAAACAGACGAACACAGGCCTACACCAAGGCACTGTGTCAAATTTCAGATCCTGTAAGCTTTCCCAAAGGAGGGTAAAAAGAAAAAAAAGACAAAAGAATCAGAAATCAGAAAGGTTTTGGACTTCTCAGCAGTTTCAGCAGTTAGAAAAGTGCAAAGCAATCCTTCAAACTTGTCAAGGAAAAATTGTTTCCAACCTGAAATTCTCTTTTTTTTTTCTTTCCGGAGACAGTCTGGTTCTGTCACACAGTCTGGTTCTGTCACCCAGTCTGGAGTGCAGTGGCACAATCTCAGCTCACTGCAACCTCCACCTCTTGGGTTCAAGCCATCCTCTGCCTCAGCCTCCCGAGTAGCTGGGATTACAGACACGTGCCACCATGCCCAGCGAATTTTTGTATTTTCAGTAGGGATGGGGTTTTACCATGTTGGCCAAGATGGTCTTGAATTCCTGGCCTCAAGTGATCCACCTGCCTCGGCTTCCCAAAGTGCTGGGATTACAGGCATGAGCCATGGCGCCTGGCCCCAACCTGAAATTCTCTATCTAGCTAAACTATCAACCATGTATGAAAGTAAAATAATGAGAAAAGGCAAAGGTCTTTGTCAGGATGCTGCTGTCAATATGCTGCATCCAAACAAGGGAGCGAGCAAACAAGAAAGAGGAGCAGGGAACGAAGGAGAAAGACAGAGGGAATCCCTGGGAGAGGGCACGCCAAGGTAGCAGAGGGGCAAGGAGGATGGACAGCGCTGCTGGCTCCCTTTGAGGGGAACTAAAGGAAAATGAAGCCTCACTCTTACTGATGAGAGGGCCTATGCCGAACCTGACCGCAAGACAGGAGAGCAGCAAGAACATAACACCTGGAGCCTAACCCACACCTTAGCAGGAGGCCCCTGATCCCCATGGACCACAATGTGGAGGCTGTGAAAATCTGCCTAGATGAGAGGCATCCGCCTATATATACGCACATACACTCATAAACGTGGAGTACTTCTAGAATAACACTTCAGGAGCTGGTAACAGTGGCTGCCTCTGGGAAACGTTTCTCTTTCACTGCTGATCCTTTTGTTTTTTGTTTGTTTGTTTTTTGAGATGGAGTCTCACTCTTGTCGCCCAGGCTGGAGTGCAGTGGCGCAATCTTGGCTCACTGCAACCTCTGCCCCCGGGGTTCAAGAGATTCTCATGCCTCAGCCTCGAGAGTAGCTGGGATTACAGGTGCGCACCACCATGCCCGGCTGATTTTTTTGTATTTTTAGTAGAGACAGGGTTTCACCATGTTGGCCAGGCTGGTCTCGAGCTCCTGACCTCAGATGATCCACCTGCCTAGGCGTCCCAAAGTGCTGGAATTACAGGCATGAGCCACCATGCCCAGCCTTGACCCTTTTGAATTTGTACCATGTACTTGATTATCTATTCAAAAAGTGACTAAGTCGGGGTGCAGTGGCTCACGTCTATAATCCCAGCACTTTGGGAGGCCGAGGCAGGCAGATTACCTGAGGCCAGGAGTTCATCACCAGTCTGGCCAACATGGCAAAACTCCATTTCTACTAAAAATATAATAAATTTTCTGGATGTGGTGGCACACACCTGTAGTCCTAGTTACTCGGGAGGCTGAAGCAGAATTGCTTAAACCCGGGAGGCAGAGGTTGCAGTAAGCAGAGATTGTGCCACTGCACTCCAGCCCGGGCGACAGAGACAGACCTGTCTCCAAAAAATAAATAAACAAAAAGCGAATAAAATACAACATGCGAAAAGCTATCCTCCTTCAAAGCCTCACTTCATTGCCCCCTCCCAGAGGAAGCCTTCCCCAGTTCCCAACCCAGGACCAGAGTAAGACAGGGACCCTCCTCCTGGCCGGCTTCTCCCCAGGCCCTGGTTAGCGAGTGCAGGTCATGTATCCAGCCTCGAGCTCTATGGAGGCAGACATAACTAACTCATCTTTGTTATGTCCACTTGGTAGAGATAACTTGCTCCAGGAGCACTGGAAAGAAACTTTCATTTTCTGCCTACGATATTCCAGGCATCTTCCTTCTAGCCCACTGAATTGTCACCACAATCCCATGGGGTATTATCAACCCTCATTTTACTGATAAGAAAATTGAGGCTGGGAAGACCCACAGGAAGTAGCAAACTCAAGAATAATCAAGGCTGCCCAGCTCCAGGGCCCCTGTTTTTTCATGAGAGCAGCTAGCCTGGTGCCTAGCTCACAGTACAGTTCCAGAAATGTTTAACTCAACCAAATTAAATTGGAATTAAGATTAAACTGGAATTAAGATTTTCTTCTGGAGCTGGGGTCTTCCCATGTTCTGAGATCCTGAAAAAGCAGCTGAGGGCCCTCGGTGGCAGACAGCACCCCCACCCGGCCAAAGGGAGCCAGGGCCAGCGGTCACAGCCCAGTGGGAAAGTTTCCTCATTAAACCACAGTCTTTTAATGTGGACTACGCTGGCCCTTCGGGGCCAGGGTTTTGTTTTTAACAGCTTTATTGAGATACAATTCACATACCATATAGATGAGACATGTAAAGTGCAATTCAATGGCTGGGCGTAGTGGCTCACACCTATAATCCTAGCACTTTGAGAGGCTGAGGTGGGCAGATCACTTGAAGTCAGGAGTTTAAGACCAGCCTGGCCAACATGGCAAAACCCCATCTCTACTAAAAATACAAAAATTAGCTGGGTGTGGTGGCAGGCACCTGTAATCCCAGATACTCGGGAGGCTGAGACAGGAGAATCGCTTGAACCCCGGAGGTGGAGGTCGCAGTGAGCTGAGATTGCGCCACGGCACTCCAGCCTGGGCAACAGAGCAAGACTCCGTCTCAAGAAACAAATAAAGTGCAATTCAAGGGCTTTTTAAATATATTCACAGATATGTGCATCTACCACCATAATCCACTTTTAGAACATTTCATATCCCTTAGCTGTCATGCTCCAACCCCCTTAGCTCCCTCAGCCCTTGGCAACCACTAATCTACTCTCAGTCTCTATGGATTTGCCTATTCTGGACATTTCTTTTCTTTTCTTTTTTAAGATGGAGTTTCGCTCTTGTTGCCCAGGCTGGAGTGCAATGGCACGATCTTGGCTCACCACAACCTCCGCCTCCCGGGTTCAAGCGATTCTCCTGCCTCAGCCTCCTGAGTAGCTGGGATTACAGGCATGCGCCACCATGCCCAGTTAATTTTGTATTTTTAGTAGAGACAGGGTTTCTCCATATTGGTCAAGCTGGTCTTGAACTCTCGACCTCAGGTGATCCACCTGCCTCGGCCTCCCAAAGTGCTGAGATTACAGGCGTGAGCCACCGTGCCCAGCCAATTCTGGACATTTCATATCAACAGAATCATAAATTATGTGGGTTTTGGGTCTGGCTTCCTTCACTTAGCATATTGCTCTCAAGGTCATCCGTGTTGTGGCATGTGCCAGTACTTCACTTCTTTGTATGGCTAAATAATATCCCATCATATGACTACAGGTTTGTGCCACACCATGATGTTGCAGTCAATGATGAAATGCATATATGATGGTGGTCCCATAATATTGATTTTACTTGACAGACAGTCTCACTCTCTGGCCCAGGCTGGAGTGCAGTGGAGTGACCATAGTTCACTGCAGCCTCGAACTCCTGGGCTCCTGAAGCCATCCTCCTGCTTCAGCCTCCCAAGTAGCTAATTTTTTTTTCCTTTTTTACTTTTTTGCAGAGACAGGATCTTATGACATTGCCCAGGCTGGTCTTGAACTCCCAGCCTCAAGCCATCCTCCACCTTGGCCTCCCACGTGAGCCACCGTACCCAGCCAAGAGTTCTTGATGTAGTCTAGATACAAGTTCCTTGTTACACAGATGATTTCCAAAATGTTCTCTCACTTTGTGGGTTGTCTTTTCCCGTTCTTGATAGTGTCCTTTGATGTACAAAAGTTGATTCTGATGATGTACAGTTCATTTTCTTTTATTGCTTGTGCTTTGGCTTCGTATCTAAAAAATCATTGCCTAACCTAAGGTCACAAAGAATTACACTTATTTTTCTTCTTATAGATCTCCTTACATTTAGGTCTTTGGTCCATTTTGAATTAATTTTTGTATGTGGTATGAGGTGGGGTCCAGTTCATCCTTGTGCATGCGGATATACAGTTGTTTTAGCACCACTCATTGAAAAGACTATTCTTTCCCCCATTAAATTGTCTTGGTGCTCTTATTGAAAATCAATTAACTGTTAATGTGAGGGTTTACTTCTGGGCTCTCAGTTCTATTCCATTGATCTACGTGTCTATCCTTACACCAGTACCACACTGCAGTTAAATTCTGAAATCAGGAAGTGTGAGTCCTCCAACGTTGTTCTTCTTTTTTTTTTTTTTTTTTTTTTTTTGAGATGGAGTCTTGTTCTGTCGCCCAGGCTGGAATACAGTGGCACGATCTCGGCTCACTGCAAGCTCCGCCCAGGTTCACGTCATTCTCCTGCCTCAGCCTCTCGAGTAGCTGGGACTACAGGCGCCCGCCACCACGCCCGGCTAATTTTTTTGTATTTTTAGTAGAGATGGGGTTTTATCGTGTTAGCCAGGATGGTCTTGATCTCCTGACCTCATGATCCGCCCGCCTTGGCCTCCCGAAGTGCTGGGATTACAGGCGCGAGCCACCGCATCCAGCCTGTTCTTCTTTCTTAAGATTCTTTTGGTTGTTCTGTTCCCTTGCATTTTTCTGTGAATTTTAGGATCATCTTGTCAATTTCTGCTAATGAAGGCATCTTGGATTGTGATAGGGTTTGCAGATCAATTCAGGGAGTATTGCTATCTTAACAATATTAAGTCTCTGATCCATGATCATGGGGTATCTTTCCATTTATTTGGGTCTTCTTTAATTGTTTTCAACAATGTTTTATAGTTTTCAGAGTATAAGTCTTGCATTTTTATTAAATCTATTCCCAAATATTTTATTTTGATGCTATCTTAAATGGAATTGTTTTCTTCATTTTCAATTTGCCCACTGCTACTGAAATACAATTGATTTTGGCATACTGATCTATGTCCTGCAACCTTGCTGAACTCATTTAATTCAAATAGATTTTTAATGAGTTCCCTAGGTTTTTCTATACAAGATCATGTCAACTGAAAATAAAAATACTTTTACCTCTTCCTTTCCAATCTGGATGCTCTTTATTTCATTATCTTTCCTAATTGCCCTTTATGATCAAATTTTGAACTAGTAACTAGTTTTGATTTGGCAGCCCCTTCCCAAAAAGCAGCAGCAGCAGCCGCTCAGACCCTAGGATGCCAGAGCTCTCATCCCCCCCGCTTTCCACACTTGCTGAGTGGATGCCTCCTCCACGGCTTCGCCTTTTGGGGAGAGGCTGCCTGGTTGGGGGCTCCAGCTCGCCTCCCTGTATGCCCTTCTCTGGACCCAGGGAGACTGAGCCCTGTGGGTGGAGACACCTGGGCTCCCTTGCTGGCTGGTTTCCTGTGGGTCCAGCCGATGAGAGGCACAGGCGGGAGACAAGGGTAGGTAGGAGGTGGAGAGAGAAAGTGGGGTGTGTCTTCCTCACTCTCTACCGGCTTTGATGCCACCATCCTGACCCAGGCTGTGTCTTGTCGCTATGACAGTTCCTGCTGGCATCCCAGTGTCCACTATTCAGCCCTCATTGGTGTTTGCAGGAAACGCTATTATTTTTTTGGAGACAGAGTCCCGCTCTGTTGCCCAGGCTGCAGTACAATGGCGCGATCTTGGCTCACTGCAACCTCCACCTCCTGGGTTCAACCAATTCTTCTGCTTCAGCCTCTGGAGTAGCTGGGATTACAGGCACCTGCCACCACGCCTGGCTAATTTTTTTGTATTTTTAGTAGAGATGGGGTTTTGCCATGTTGGCCAGACTGGTCTTGAACTCCTGACTTCAGATGATCCACCCGCCTCAGCCTCCCAAAGTGCTGGGATTACAGGCGTGAGCCACCACGCCCAGCCAGGAGATGCTATTTCTTCTCCTGACCCCTTCAAGCCTAGTGGTAGTAATGACTCTCCACTGTCGCTTGGTGCCTCAACTTCCCTTGTTGGGTGTCTGACTTTTCTTGGCTGATTGATTCAGTTTGTTGGAAATAGTGTGCAACCCTCGACCATTCCTGGGTAGTCTTGACTGCTATTCTGCTAGATGACACACCCCGACATCCCGTGGAGGAAGGCACTGTGGAACCTAGGTCAATGTGAAAGCTTGGTTCTCTGGGCAAACTGATGACCAAAGTCCCCAGTCCATGAGCCAAGGAGACGGTAAAGAAATCCAATGGGAAACAGCTTCAGTTCCTGGAAGAGGAAAGTAAACAGCAACCCAGGCAGGACATGGCCTTGACTGTGGTTGCTGCTGTTTTCTCCCCCTATTCGTGACTCCTAGGAGAACATATCTTCGTAGCCCCATGATCTGACCTTTCATCCCATGCTTTGGAGTTTGAGCACAAACACTGACTGGCTCAGAGGCTTCCCGGAGATGGAGTTCTGGGCATCCACTATTGCTGATTTTACTGTGATGGCCACATAGCAAGTGTCGGGAACTGCTGATCGTTTGTGTGAGCTGCTACTGAGTGCCAGCCACTGAACTGAGTGATTTCTACGATCTCAATCATCAGAGGGCTTGTAAGGGGAATATTATTGTAAGCATGGAAACAGACACCCAGATGAACAGCTTGCCTATGGTCTCAGAGCTCAAAGCCACGAAGACCCCTGTCTGCCCGTCATGCCGAGCTGTGCCTCAGGTCCTGCCCTGCCACCCGGGAGTCCCTTGTAGACAGATTGTCAAGATTGATCATGCTAGTGATTAGTAGTTACCAATCTCTCCTCCCTGTCTGCCAACCTCAGCCACTCTCCTCCACCATCACTCTTGCCCTGGCCACTCCCGGGCCTGTGATCACACCCTTCTCTTCCTCCTCCAGCTGTATCACATCACAGTCACACCTGTGTGTCCCCCAAACTCTGACCACAGCCCTTCCCCCAGGCTAACTGCGTAATCACAGTTGTGCTGCCCAGCCAACCCCCAGCTGAGTGGACATTTTATTTTGTTGTTTTGGAGTTCTGCAAATAGCAAGAGCTTCCAGTTTGCCTTTACCCTAAAACGCACACCCCGGGGACAGGAGAGAAGCACAGCGGCTGTGGCAAGCTGGGCTGTCAGGCGCCTACCCACTACACCACTGTAGCCCATCCACCTGCTGAGCGGCTGCTGACTAGCCAGGACTTACTTTTCTGCTCCATATTAGCAGGGGGGTGTTCATCCGAATGTAACAGTTCCTCCTCAAGGGTGAGAAATTAGCTTGCTGAAAACCCCCACGGGGAGGAAGGAGGTATACAGGGTTGGGGACCTGCAGTGGTGAGTGGATCTACGAAAGCCCTGGGGCCAGACTGCCTTTCCCATCTTCTTAGTCCCAATCCAGGAGGGATGCATTCTCAGCACTGCCAACTCCTTTCCCCAGTCTGAAGGAAGAGGGCATGTCTTATAATAATTATGAAAACAAGAATAATTCATAATAGCTGGAGTGCCAGGCCCTGGGTGAGGCACCATCCTGATTGTCTCCTCAATACTCACAAGGCCAGTATGATTCTAACCAACCATGTTGTTGAGCTCGTCCCTACAGACTATAATTATTATTATTTAAAAAAATATATTTTTTGGCTGGGCGTGGTGGTTCACGCCTGTAATCCTTGCACTTTGGGAGGCCGAGGCAGGCAGATCACCTGAGGTCAGGAGTTCAAAACCGGCCTGGCCAACATGGCGAAACCCCGTCTCTACTAAAAATACAAAAAAAAAAAAAAAAATTAGCCAGGTGTGGTGGCAGGCGCCTGTAATCCCAGCTACTGGGGAGGCTGAGGCAGGAGAATCACTTGAACCTGGGAGGCGGAGGTTGCAGTGAGCCAAGATGATGCCATTGTACTCCAGCCTGGGCAACAGAGTGAGAGACTCCATCTTAGAAAAAAAAACAACAAAAAAAACCAACAAAAAAACAACTATATACACACACACACACATATATTTATTTAGAGACAGAGTCTCACTTCGTCACCCAGGCTGGAGTGCAATGGCACGACCTCAGCTCACTGCAATCTCTGCCTCCTAGGCCCAAGCAATACTCCTGCCTCAGCCTCCCGGGTAGCTGGGATTACAGACACCCAGAATCATGCCCAGCTACAGACTATAATTATATTTAACAACAATATTGCTAGTGCTCTGCAGTTTAGAAGGCGCTTTAGCAGACACTCTCACTTGCTACTAAGAGTAACCTCGCCTGGTAGGCAGGACAAGCACATCTTCATTTGACAGAAGCTTTTACACAGAGCATGGGGCTTTCTGGCCTATCTCCCACCCCTAATGTCCCACACCAGTTCCTGATCTCCTGCCCCACCCCTCCTGCACCCTGCCCCTTCTCAGATGACTCACTGTGTCAACATCCTTGAGGGAATGATTTCTGGTTCATGGCCCCAGAGCTGGAGCTTTGGAAGGATAAAGGGAAAAGCAGCCAGGGTCCCTGCCCTCAAGAGACAAGCATTCTAAGGCTGGGCACGGTGGCTCATGTCTGTAATCTCAGCACTTTGGGAGGCCAAAGCAGGCAGATCACTCGAGCCCAGGAGTTTGAGACCAGCCTGGGCAATGTGGCGAAACTCTGCCTCTATAAAAAATACAAAAATTAGCCTTGCATGGTGGCATGCGCCTGTAGTCTCCAACCCAGGAGGCTGAGGTGGGAGAATCACCTGAGCCTGGGAGGTCAAGGCTGCAGTGAGCTGTGATCGTGCCACTGCACTCCAGCTTGGGTGACAGAGCGAAACCCTGTCTCAAAAAACACACACACAAAAAGACACGAATTCTAATGAAAGAGAAAGGACAAACACAAATAAGGAACTGTATGACTAAGTGGGATGGAAGGCCTGGCAGGGGTTACCTGGCCAAGTCTGGACCACAGGCTCCTGCGATTCTGTGGGAAGCGAACGGCATTGAGAGTTAAAACTTGGGTTCAAGTTCTGGCTTTGCTACCCATCATATGACCTTGGGGAATTCACTCTACCTCTCTGGACCTGTTAGTCCATCTACAAAACAGATTTATCCCTCTCAGCGCAGAGGGCTGACAAGGGATCTGTTTTACGGGAAACTTCAAATTGTCTCTTTGGTTTCAGAAACTGTAAGCCACAATACACACGCAAAGGACTGTGATTAGATTTCACCTCACCAGAGGTATCAAGTGTTTACTGAGCAACGAACTGCCTATACCACACACTTGAGGGATGGAGGATCATATAAAACATGGCCTCTGTCTTTAAGAAAATCATTATCTGCTGATGAGGCAAGACTGGCACAGCCAACATACAACAAACACATAGTGTGTGCAAAGGCACTGCTGTTAGAGAAAAGGGAGAGGAGGCAGGCCGAGCAGCTTAGGAGAGCTAAGTGAAGGCTGACAGAGGAGACGCTTGGCCTGGCCCTTAGCAAGGGTGCCAACGCCTGCTGTGTGAGTGCACCGGGGTGAGAGGGAGAAACAGGACCGACTGTCCTCGTCTCCAAGTGTGGACTCCAAGCTGACTCTGTTCAGGGTCAGGGGAGCTGGTTCAAATCCTGATCACAACCCCCTAATGCTAATTAATCTGGTTACCTAGAGGAACTAACTTGTCTGAGACTCTGTAAAATAAGAATAAATATTTGACTTTGTATGTTCATTGGGAGGATTAAATATGAGAATGCATGTGAACTGGTCCATCTTAGGGATGTAATACATGCTACAAATTAATAATCCTTGACATCAAATAAGGTCTGACTGCCAGGGTGGGATCAGATTTTTTGGAAGGTCAGAAACCCCAATAGAGAAATATAGACACAATGATTTCGGTGTGATCAGCATAGACGTGACAGCCAGAGCCATGAGAAAGAGCTTGGCCTCAGCAAGGTGGGGAGGGCTGCTGCCCACAAGCCCAGCTCCGGCCACCAGCATGCTTCCTCCCCACCCGAACCATGGGTGCCTGGACTGCCCAGGCCCTGGTGAGCTTAGCCCAGGGCATCACCACTCACCCGCTTTCCTGAGAAGAGCACAGGAGCAGAGGTGGAACAGCAGAAATGTGAGGAGGAGAAACTGAGGCAGGAATGAAACTGAAGGGATGGTCTTAAGAGGGGCAAATAAATACTGCTAGTATGTCACAGCACAGGAGCCCAAAGAGAAGTTTCAGGCAGAGGTGGGTGGGCGGGGAGCCTGCAGTAACATGAACTCTCAAAGTTGTGGGGAAGGGCAGCACCAAAGCAGACAATGACCCAGTGAGAAGCTGACACGGAAGCAACGGAAGATGAATCAGGAGGTTTCAGGGAACAATATGCAGCCCTGCCTAAAAAGTATACATTCATTCATTCAGTCATTTCTGAATGAGCCTTTACAACATGCCAGGCACTGTTGGTCATCAGAGAGAAAGTTGTGCAGGAGAGAACGGGTCCCTGTCCTCATGAAACTGACATTTCATTCCAGCCAGGACACCAAGCACACAAACAAGACCATTCCAGATCCATCCTGATCAGTAAGTACTGTCTCCTGGCCTCAGACCCCCTCCTGATAGCAGGTCTCCCTCGGTGTCACAGAGAAAGGCACCACCTGACAGAGAACAAAGCCACGGAGCTCAATCCCTCCACTCCTGGCCTAGAACTCCCAGGGTGGGGAGAAAGGCACGTTCTTAACAATTGCTAATCTAGAGCAGTTTGGGACTAAGCAGACGGAAATAGAGCTGAAGCATACACAGATGTCCACGTCACCTCCGTCCCCCTACGAGCATGCGCACGTACACACACGTGCACACTGCATCTCTCCCTCTCCTTGGATTGTTATCCCATGACCTGGCAGGGAGCCTGGCCTGTTTGCAGTTAAAGAACCAGAGGCCATTTGGAACCTGATCAGTTTCTCCTCCTCCTAAACTGAGGAAAAGGTTTTCTTCAAAATGGGAGATGTTCTCTCCCCTTAGATCTGAGCAGTGAGTCCTACTCAAAGGCCAGAGGTCTGGTCTCCCAAAATACGGGTAGTAACATGTTTTTCCTGCACTGCTGTCTAGGAGGCCTCACATGTTGAACAGAGCATGACCTCAGCCCTCCTATTTCCCAGATTCCTAAAGGAAAGCCAGCCCTTTCTGTTCTGTAACTCCAGGGCATTTTGTGAAGGACTGAGGTGGCTGGGGAGCTGGAGCACAGCACACGAAGGGCCGGCTGGTGCTGAAATAAGAGCAGGGCCTCCCCATGACCACTGGCAGCCACGCCATTTACACAAGGAACCACGTGGCCTTTCCCTCAACTGTCACCATCATGCAAGGGCGTTCTGGCCCAGAGCTCTCCGATCCAGGGCCAAGGTCTTCTGTCCAAGGTCTCAGGCAAAATCTGTCCTCGGCCAGGAACAGTGGCTCACGCCTGTAATCCCAGCACTTTGGGAGGCCGAGGCGGGCAGATCACCTGAGGTCAGGAGTTCAAGACCATCCTGGCCAGCATGGTGAAATCCTGTCTCTACTAAAAATACAAAATTAGCCAAGCGTGGTGGCGCACACGTGTAATCCCAGCTACTCGGGAGGCTGAGGCAGAAGAATCGCTTGAACCCGGGAGGCAGGGGTTGCAGTGAGCAGAGATCATACCACTGCACTCCAGCCTGGGTGACAGAGCGAGACTCAAAAACAAACAAACAACAACAACAACAACAACAACAACAAAAAAAAATCTGTTCTCAGGTCAAGTAGGGTTTGCCTACCTCCTGCCCCTCAGCTTGCCCATGCCTGACCAGAATGGTCCCCACAGCCCTTGAGAAATAATCTGGTCCAACCCTCTCCTGGATTCCTGTTCTCTAAGGACTGTTCCCATCCTTCTACCCTCTACTCTTCCAAGTGCTAGAAGGCTGACAAGTTCCAGAAGGAAGAGCAACAATGGCCAGGATGTGTGGGCACCCCTGCCCAGGACAAAGTGCCTAGAGGCCTCTGAAAGTCGGTCCTCTTACCACGGCAGTTGGTCTGCTGAGTTCCAGAGAGGCCACACTGTTCCTGGATCACCCAAATCTGGGCCTGAGGCCTGCTGCCTGTTTATAATTGATGTTCTAGGTTAATCCCCTGTCAATGACTTTCCAGAACTGTCCCCTCCTTTACCGCTCCCAGGAGAGAGAGGCTGCTTGGGAGCCAATCTCTGGCTTAGGGGTGGGCCTTGAGTAGACTGAGGGAAGGATAAAAAAACAAACACCAGGTCAGGGGTGAGCTGGAAGAGTGGCGGTCAAAAGCCACTGCTCACAAGTTCTGGTGGAAAGATGAAAGGGCAGTGGTGTTTGAGTTTCACAAAGAAGGGAGGGCCAGGGCCAGGGCTGGGAAAGCCAGCCAGGAGAGAGAGAGGGCATCTGGCCTAAGGAAAGGAGCAGAAGATTCAATGGGGAGAAGAAAAAAGAAGGAGTCTGATGTCTTCCTCCTTCCTGCCGAGACCTCACTATGCCTTGGGTTGTCCACCTGGGAACTGGTGACATCATGGGCCTGTCTCCCCACAGGGCCAGAAGACTGGATCCCTCACCAGGGCACATGTTACCTGGTGATTAGTGTGAGCTGGTGGCCCGGTACGATTTATCAGCAAGCAGATGTTCACATGCTTGAATATACTATGAAACCACCCAGCTCAGTTCATTTAACACAGTGTTATCCTAAAGGCCACTCCAGTCCGAAGCCAGAACAGAGTTCCCACCTACTGGGCACCACCCCACCATCGCAAGGAAGCAAAACACCAGGCTGAGCTCTGACCAGCTCCTTGGAGGAGGCACAGTCAATAGCTCACTGTTAGATCTTTTGCTTGGCCTCCTGAACCCGAGACTAATCGGTCGGAGGTCTTGCATGGTTTGGCGCGCTCACTGTGTGACAGGAGCTGGCATGTGAAGACAGCGGGTGGGCTGAGCCTGCTACGGGAACGTAAGTGCGCCCTGATCCAAGCCAGGCAGAAGTCTGAACACCCCGATGTCCCCGAGAACATGTGTTAACTGAAAAGTCAGGGTGGAGGGATCCTGCACATTCCTTCAGGTCCAGGATCCTGACCAGCACTGGCACCTCTGTTTCCGCCTCTTCTCCATCTTTTCCCAAGATGACAATAGCAGCTTTCTGCTTCCTTTCCAGCCCATGAAGGCAGGGGGCTACCCGGAAGGTGAGCTCAGAATGAGACTCAAACCAGGGGCCCTATCTGGGAATAAAGAGTAGAGGATCAGCTGGAATGCCAAAGTGGGAAATGGCAGAAAGTCCCTGTGTCCAGTGCTACAGCTGCTAGTTGTGACAATTCTCATCCTTATCCTAGCACCCAGACAGGCACCAGGTGCCTCTTCCCCAGCTGGAGGCAGAGAGGTGCCACCAACTCCCATACTCGCCTTGAGATTTGCCATCTGGCTGGTGAGCTGCTGGTGTGGGGCGGGAGCTGGAGGAAGTATCTGCATGGAGCCTGCACTCAGCCTCAGCCTCATCCAGGAGTGCCACTCTCAGTGACTTGCCCAAGGTCATACTCGTCATGGACCCCAGCCATCTCCACTCATGCTTCATTCCTCAGCACACAGAGATCATGCAGGACATGATCTTCGAAACAGGTGTCCCTACTGCTCCCCCCCGAAGAGAAGCTGCCTGAGAGTTGGGTCACAGCTTACTCAGCTCTGCCTGCAATGAGCATTTCACAGGCTGCTACTGGATTGGACCAAAAATGTCATCACCACCACGTGTCCTATTCGGTCCAGTGCAGCCTGCCTGAGTCTCCATCAGCACAGGGGAGCCAGAGCTGACAAGACACAGTCCCTGCCCTCAAGGAGCTCACATCAGGGAAGGCACTAGACACGTAAACAAAGAGGAGAAACCAAGTGTGGTGGGGGCCAAAGGAAGCAAACGCCAGCGCTGAACTAGTGGTGGGAGGAGGGGACTCAGGTATCAGGAAATTGTGGGAGTTGAGACTCACAGACAAAGTGAGTGACAGAAGACTGGCGGGAAGGGAAAAGGGAAGAGAGTGGTGTGGCCAGGACACAGGCCATTGTGTGGTCACAAACCATGCAGTTTGGCACGGCTGGAACACCGGGTATGAGCAGAAGGGGACACAGGGGCCTGACACTCACTGTAGCAGAGCAACACAGCATGATCCATGCTGTCCTCAATTTACACAGAAAGCCCGGTGTAGAAAAATTCAACAATTAACCTTCTATGCAATTGTAAAATACCCTGAAACCAACAATTACTATGACTTTATAGGTGTTTTCTTCATCTGAGAAAAACACAAGCGGGGGGAGTAAGTGTCTGGCTTAAACAGTAGCAAGGTTATGCGCTGGTGCCCTGGCGAACGAGTTGCTCACATGCTCAACAACACTGTTAGTCCTGGGTGACAAACAGAACCAGGCTTCCAGCTGGAGGTTCCAGGTGGAGAACGAGTTGATCTGTGCTCAGCTCTGGGTAGTGCTTGCATCTGTCTCGTCCTTGTCTTGGCTCATGGTCCATCCTGCGGAAAGCTCCTTGTGCCATCAGGGCAGCTGGATGGACCCTTCTAATGGCCTTGGTCCCCCATTCTCCTCTCCCACCCCAAATCTAGCCACACATGCATTGATGTCGTATGACTTCTATGGAGCAAGACAAGCGAGTAGAGTTTCTTTCACTTATTCGGAAAGCTTGTAAGGACTGTCCACTATGTAACAGAAAAGATGCTAGGTGCTATAGGGAAGCAGAGAGAGGGTGATGGCCCCACACTTTAAGAACTCACCATACAGCTGGTGGAAGCAAGATCTGCGTGTGGCAAATTAGCATCCACCCCCGGAGTTAATTGTCAAAGAATAAGGCTGCAGGGCAGCGGTCACAGGGGCTAAGGTTTCCGGGCCTCTACTGTCCATGACCCCTAGAAAGATGCAACAAACCAACCCCTTTGTGATACCGGCTCCAGGCCAGAGAGCAAAGGCTCTAGATTGATCCAACCCAACGCTAGTGCTGACAGTCTCACAGTGTCCCAGAATGCCCCAGTGTCCTTCCTCCTCCACACAAGTCACATAAACCCACTGTTCTCCCCTCCCAGCACTGCAGTTTGAGCTCTGGGAACTGTGTTTAACTGCAACTCCAACACTTAAGTCGCTCTTCAACTTGGGAATTTACGTAACCTTCTGAACTTCAGTTTCCTGATCTATAAAATGCAGAATGACCTGAGCCATCTTGGGGAGTTGCTATGAGAACCCAATGAGGTACCATATTTTTGAAATACCTAAGAGAGTCTAGCACAGTAGAGATGTCCAAAAAAATGACCCCAATGGTCAGCCCTTGTGATAATAGCTTTAGTCTTTCTTTCTTCCATCATGCCCTAGGGCCTCAATAAAAGAGAGGTAGAGACCTAGACACAAGCACAAGGAGGCTAAGAACAGAATGTCAGTCCCTTGTAGGATGGCGACTGGAAGGAGCTGCAAGCTGTGAATCAGAAAGTCATGGCCCTATCTCTGCTACTGTTACCAGTGCTGTGCCAAGAGGCAAGTCACCCCGCCATCCTAGGCTTCAGTTTCTTCCCCCACTAGATCAGGGATAATAATTACCAGCCTTCTTCACAGGAGCAGCCTGGACAAAAAAAACAAACCATAACCCAGGTGCAATGGCAGATGCCTGTAGTCCCAGCTACTCTGGATGCTGAGGCAGGAGTTCGAGGCTGCAGTGAGGTATGATCACACTTGTAAAGCCACTGCACTACAGCCTGGGCAACACAGCCAGAGCTTGTCTCTTTAAAAAAGTAATAATAATTAAGACACATCCCTGTCTTTAGTCTAGTTAAGAAGGAAGGCGTAAAGAGGAAGAGATTAAACAATATAAAGTTAAATTAATAGAAAGACAAGCATTGAAAAGAATACAAACTAAGGAACAAATTTAACAAAAGAAATGCAAACCTTAGGCTGGGCATGGTGGCTCATACCTGTAATCCCAGCACTTTGGGAGGCTGAGGCAGGCGGATCATGAGGTCAGGTGTTCGAGACCAGCCTGACCAATATGGTGAACCCCCGTCTCTACTAAAAATACAAAAATTAGCTGGGCGTGGTGGCGCATGCCTGTAATCCCAGCTACTCGGGAGGCTGAGGCAAGAGAATCCCTTGAACCCGGGAGGTGGAGGCTGTGGTGAGCCAAGATCGCGCCATTGCACTCCAGCCTGGGCAACAGAGCGAGACAAGAAAAAAGAAAGAAAAGAAAAGAAAAAGCAAACCTTATACACTGAAAACTATAAAAGACCCTCAAAAGAAATTAAAAACCTAAAGGAAAGGAAAGATACCACATGTTCATGGGTCAGAGACTTCACGTTGCTAAGATGGGAATACTCCCCACACTGACCTACAATCCCCATCACAATCCTAGATGTCCCAACAGTTTTGCCCACCACTGCCTTTGCACCATTGGTGCAAATGTCAACACACTGGAAAAGGCAAAGAACCTCTTGGTATTGTTATGGAAATCCTTTTGACTCACAGACCCCCCAGAACAGTCTTGAGGAGCTGCAGGGGCCTGGGGACCCCACTTTGAGAACCACCAGTCTAGGAAGACACTCCTTGCTGGCCTGGGAGAAAGTAATGCCAATTTTGGAATAAAACAAACAACCTTCTTTACCTTGGGACACAAGAAGAGGCAGGGAGGTGAGCGGCGTGATTCCTGCACTGAGTAGGTGGGACGGCTGACCTCAGCGCTGCGTGACTGACAGCCGTAAAGGGTGGAGTTCAGCTGAGCGGCCGCTTCCTGTGGGCACTTCCAAATCTAACAACCTGCTCTCCGCTGGTTTCCTCTCCACCCTTTCCATTCCTTTGACCTCAACACAAAATAGGCAGCTTTGATTCACGGGATCCTTTTCCTGCTTCCCCACTAGAGTGGGCCAAGAGGGAATGGGGATGGTTGGGGAAGGAGGGCAAGAAGCAGCAAGGGAAGAGGACGGCAAATACTATCAGCTCCTGCCTCTGCCCAGCTGCCCCCAGCCTCAGTTCACCCTGGGGTGGGGAGGGGTCTCCCAACAATTCCCACCACATTCCCTTCCTGCCAATTAGCCCCCTAGTTCAACGTTAACGAAGGGCTTCCTCCTGCCACAGCTGAGGTCACTGGGTAGGGAAGGCTCCTTCTCTCATTACCGCAGTGATAAGCCCCCACCCAGCAACCCACATGAGACCCCAAGTTGGCTCAAAGCCCAGTCCTCACAGGATATTCAGTAAAACAACGTGAAATCCGGGTGGGAACGAATTTCTCACTGGAGACGAGACTGTTAGAACTGCAGCAGCAGTAGTAAAGCCGCTTGGCCTGTGGAGCCAAAGGCAGAAAACAAAGTGCCATTCAGGCCCCAGGGACACACAATAGGCCCTTATGCTCTTTTCTGGTTCAGGCCCAGAGCTGCTAAGCAGAGCTAGAGGGCCCAATGGGTGGCCCCTGGGCAGGTCTAGGATGCATGGGTCCCCAGACAAATACATTTTGGGGACCCATCTATATAAAAACTTGAGTCACTCAAAATTAGTGCATCAGCACCATTTTGGCAGCCCAATCTCACATGATTCCCGCTAAAGAAATAGTGCAGGTTGGGCGTGGTGGTTCACACTTGTAATCCCAGCACTTTGGGAGGCCGAGGTGGGCGGAACACGAGGTCAGGAGTTTGAGACCAGCCTGACCAACATCTCTACTAAAAAAATACAAAAATTAGCCAGGCGTGCCTGTAATCCCAGATACTCAGGAGGCTGAGGCAGGAGAATCTCTTGAACCCGGGAGGCGGAAGTTGCAGTGAATCAAGGTCACGCCACTGCACTTCAGCCTAGGCAACAAGAGAGAAACTCTGTCTCAAAAAAAAAAAAAAAAAAGAAAAAAGAAAAGAAAAAAAGAAATACTGCAGCCATCTCCCGGAACTGGGCCCCAGGACAACTCCACAGAACAGCTGTTGTCCCTGTGCTAGGTAGGGGGATGGAGAGTACCCCAAAGGATCCCAGGGTGGGTTTGCAACACCCACGGCCAGAATGGTACTGGGAGCCCCAGCTGGCCCCAGGCACTGGAGGAGGACCTGGAAAATTTGGAGGAAGGTACCCCTCAGGTGTAGAGTCTGAACAGGGGCCACATGTGCCCAGGCCTAAGGCTGGTACTGACCCTGAGGACACACAGCCACAAAGATGGGTTTGAAGGATTAAGAATGTTGCCCTCAAAAAAGAAATCTAGGAACTCAAAGCCCAGGTACGTCTCGTTTCATCCTCTCTGGGGTTATCAAGCTACCTGGGCAATCCAAACACTTCGGTAAGTCAGCAGGTCTTTCTCTTTCTCCCTACTGGATAAAACAGGGTGGTCTGTTTTGATTTTTACAACATATTCCTGCCCAATCTCTCTCTGTAAGGTCAACAGGTAAGAAGCCAGGAAAAAACAAAGCCTTTGCAGCTGGGCGCAGTGGCTCACGCCTGTAATCCCAGCACTTTGGGAGGCCGAGGTGGGCAGATCACCTGAGGTTGAGTTTGAGACCAGCCTGGCCAATATGGTGAAACCCCGTCTCTACTAAAAATACAAAAATTAGCTGGGCGTGGTGGCGGGCACCTGTAATGCCAGCTACTAGGGAGGCTGAGGCAGGAAATCACTTGAACCTGGGAGGCAGAGTTTGCAGTGAGCCGAGATGGCGCCATTGCACTCCAGCCTGGGCAACAAGGGCGAAACTCTGTCTCAAAAAAAAGAAAAGAAAAGAGAAGAGAAGAGAAGAAAGGAAAACAAAAGACTTTCCAGGATCCCTTTGAGGGAAGGACTGAGTCTGGCCCATAGTAAGTGCTCAAAAAATGTAAGTAAAGAACAAACACAGATAATCTACAAACTGATAATTCACTGCCAGGCAAGGAGGCATTTAATTCAACTCCAAACAGGCCCTGTCCCCTCGAGGATTTCTGCCATCACCTCCAATTACACTACCACAGACTGTTTAGTAATAGTGCCAGGCAGGTTGCGGTGGCTCATACCTGTAATCCTAGCACTCTGGGAGGCCAAAGTGGGAGGATGGCTTGAGTCCAGGAGTTAAAGACCAGCCTGGGCGACATAGCAAGACTCCATGTCTAGAAAAAAAAAAAAATTAGCTGGGTGTGGTGGTGCATGCCTATGATCCCAGCTACTCCAGAGGCTGAGGTGGGAAAGTCACTTGAGCCTGGGGGAGTTCAAGGCTGCAGTGAGCTATGATGGTGCCACTGCACTCCAGCCTGGGTGACAGAGCAAGACCCTGTCTCAAAAACCAACCAAACAAACAAAAAACTAGTGTCAGCAGGGTCCTAGGGTGCACCAATGGGGAGGGCTCACAAGGCAAACAGACAGCTCCAGCAACCAGGCTCCAGCCAGGGAGGGAGTGAGGGAGGGTGCTGCCGCCATAAGCTCCTCCCACCCTCCACTCCATTTCACGGAGAGCACGGTGGAGTCTCAAAAACCTGCCTAAGGTTCCCCATGTTCTGCCAAGCTCCACAGCCAGGCACTGCCTGCTGCGGGAGGCAGATAACCACAGTGGGAGGGAGGCTTCCCCTGATGGGCCAGCAGGGTTAGGGCACTCTACCCGCTGCCTGTGTAGCAATGATCACAGCTGTAATCGAACAGGGAATGGCCTTCTGCCAGTCCCCCCTGACGACAGGAGATGGCTGAGGCCTTCTCCCTGCTGTGTCTCCAGCATGAAGCATGCGGCCTAGAACACAGTCCTGCTCGGTAAACAGTTGTAGAGCAAAGGCAAGTCTCCCTAAGCCACACGGCAGCCCCTGGAGCTGAGGGCCAGCTGTGGACCACTCTGTGCCCTGTGATCCTGCAGGGAGCAAGGGCTCCAGGGGTGATTCTGCTTCATCCATGGAGGGCTGTACCAGGGCTCTGCCCGCAGGGGGAGCTACCAGGGGAGGGACCATAGGCCTCAGAGGTGTCATGCCAGGTTCCGAGACTTCCTCGATTTATCCTAAAGTCTCACGCTAACGTAACAGAGAGGGCAGTCAGGCAAAAATTCCTGGTGCCGACAAGCACACGCTGTTGGGGGAAGCCTGGTCCCAATCCTCTGAGGCCCCAGATTTGGTTCTGTCTCCCTTCTTTCTTCATCTTTTACAGGCAATAGCCACTGCCTCTTTCAGCACTTTGAGTTCAGTACTAACTACCCCTCCCATAGTCTCAGTCTTTCCTACAATGCTCTTTACAGCCTCCACTCCCTCTGCTTTGGTCCTTCCTCCTCCTTACCCTCCAAAACAAACACACCAACTGTGTTTCTTTCAGCCACTGCTTCTGCTGGAACTCGCCTATTGCTGGAGGGGATCAGCAGGAACAAATGCACTCTGCACAGGGGCCACGTCTCTTCCCCAGCTCTCACTCACCACACTTGGCCCAGCCCCTGTGGTCTTTCCCTTAGCGTAGGTCAGGCCAGGCCCACAGCTGTAGACAGCAAGCCTGTCCTGCTCGTTGCCAAGCAGTTTTATTTTACTATTACTATTGTTTTGTAGAGATGAGTTCTTACTGTGTTGCCCAGGCTGGTCTTCACCTCCTGGGCATAGGTGATCCTCCGACCTCGGCCTCCCACAGTGCTGGGATTACAGGCGTGAGCCACCATGCCCAACCTGCCAAGCAGTTTTGTATGTGCAGTCTGTGCTCTGAACAGGGTTAAGGAGGACCTCACCGTCTAAGGAGATCACTGGCTTATAGGCAGCAAGTTACTCACCTCAATTTCTGGGGGACCTGAGTTCCTAGGAGCTGCCAGTCCTGAGACCACAGCTTAGTCACCTTAGTCTCCCCAAAGGCTAACAGAGCAGTGATCCAAGAAGGCACTGGGTAAAGATAGGGAACCAATAAACGTGGAAGGGAGAAAAGCATGACACTACAGAAAGTACAAAAGATTTGGGAGCAGAAAGGCCGGGTATGGTGGCTCACGCCTGTAATCCCAGCACTTTGGGAGGCCGAGGCGTGCGGATCACGAGGTCAGGAGATTGAGACCATCCTGGCTAACACGGTGAAACCCTGTCTCTACTAAAAATACAAAAAAATTAGCCAGGCGTGGTGGCAGGCGCCTGTAGTCTCAGCTACTCAGGAGGCTAAGGCAGGAGAATAGCGTGAACCCGGGAGGCAGAGCTTGTAGTGAGCCGAGACCGTGCCACTGCACTCCAGCCTGGCTGACAGAGTGAGACTCTGTCTCAAAAAAAAAAGAAAAAAAATATTTGGGAGCACAAAACCTAGATTCCAGCCCTAGTTCGTCATGACCCTGAGCAAATCATCTACAAACCAAGAGCCCTCACCCCACGCAGAAATGTTCTTGTTTTTGTTCCTTTGAGACAGAGTCTTGCTCTGTTACCCAGGCTGGAGTGCAGTGGCACCATCTCAGCTCACTGCAACCTCCACCTCACAGGCTCAAGGGATTCTCCTGCCTCAGCTTCCTGAGTAGCTGGGATTACAGGGGTGCGCCATCACACCCGGCTAATTTTTGTATTTTTAGTAGAGACAGGGTTTCATTGTGTTGGCGAGGCTGGTCTCGAACTCCTGGCCTCAAGTGATCCACCCCGCCTTGGCCTCCCAAAGTGCTGGGGGCCCAAACTGTGAGCCATTGCACCTGGTTCCCACTTAGAAATGTATATTAAAGCACTCTACTTATCAGAAGGGTCTATGCAAATTGGCGTAGGTTTCCAGAGATCACCCTTCACCTTTTCCTACCTAGGATGGAGTTCAAGAGCATAGAGAATTGATAAGCTAAGAGGTCAAGTCTGAAATTCTAGAACTAAGCTCCAAGAAAAACTAGAACCAGGCCGGGAGGACTGATGCTATTCTGAAGGCTGTGTTTGTTGCTTTGGACGCTGTCCTCAAGCTTATCTTGTGTATGTGTGTTGCCTTAGCTAGACGTAAGCTTCAGAATGCCTAACACCTACATGATGCCTGTCCACTGCTCCGGTGGACATGACAATTACTGACAAGAGGAAAGGGTCTGGAAAACTCCTGGCATTCTGTATAATAACAGAGAAATTTATTTGGCCTGAACTTGGGTTACCTGGGGCAAGAGGCACCTGAGCCCAGCCTCAGCCTTCTAGGATTACGGCACTCATACCCTGGGGTGAGCTGCAGGGAAAGACCTCTGTGGGCAGCCTAGAGCCTGGGATGGTCCAGGAGGACCTCCTGCTGCAGGAAGGGGACAAACTGGAAGCTGGTTAGCTTTCCCCTAAGTTAGCACATACCTGATAGAGTGCCCACCATCAGTTGCAAAATCTTTAGTCAAATGCCCAAGTCCTTTCCCCCACAGCAGCCTGTGAGCCCTCTAGGTGGTGACAGAAACAGCA
This sequence comes from Pongo pygmaeus, assembly GCF_028885625.2. Lineage (NCBI taxonomy): Eukaryota > Metazoa > Chordata > Mammalia > Primates > Hominidae > Pongo > Pongo pygmaeus. The sequence continues at coordinate 7,760,595 of NC_072382.2, read as the reverse complement.
AGTAGAACCCTTTTTCCTCCTCGTAAAGAATTTTGCATTAAAGAAAAATTCATATGCAAGGCAGTAAAATTCCTCTTTCCATTCCCAAGTCCCGTAGAAGGGAAGTACACAAACTATAATGTTTTGAGTCCACTAGAACCAACTCTGCAATTAACATTCTACTTCTAGGCCGGGCGTGGTGGCTCATGCCTATAATACCAGCACTTTGGGAGGCTGAGGCAGGAGGATTGCTTCAGCCCAGGAGTTCAAGACCAGCCTGGGCAACAGAGTGAGACCTTATCTCAAAAAACATATACAAAATCTACCTTTTTTTTTTTTTGAAACAGAGTCTCGCTCTATTGCCCAGGCTGGAGTGCAGTGGCGCAATCTCGGCTCACTGCAGCCTCCGCCTCCTGGGTTCAAGAGATCCTGAGCAGCTGGGATTACATGCACGCGCCACCAAGCCCAGCTAATTTTTTGTATTTTTGTAGAGACAGGGTTTCACCATGTTAGCCAGGATGGTTTCGAATTCCTGACCTCAAGTAATCCACCCACCTCAGCCTCCCAAAGTGCTGGGATTACAGACGTGAGCCACCGTGCCCAGCCCAACAAAATCTACTTCTGCCATTCTCTTTTTAGGGGTGTGAGTATAGAGATAAGTAGGGAGATAAGAGGCAGAAGAATAAATAAAAGGCTTCCTTACCCCCTAAGCCACGCTGAACACGTGTGACCTCCAAATAGTCTTCCCACCCTGGCCTCAAAGCAGAGCCCCAGCCCAGTGAAGAAGGCCCAGGAGGAGGGGGCAGCAACATTCAGAACATGCAGAACTTCTCCCTGGAAGATTTCATCTATCCAGAAGTTCCTCTAATAGGGCAGCTCAGAGAGGAACTAAACCAAGCCCCGTTAAGTTTCCAGCACCCATATCAACAAGAGGGTTTCTGGAAAGTCCCTGAAGACTCACATAATCCTGGGACTGTGGGCCCAGGTGGATTATCTCAAGCTGTCTGGGTTAGCCTCAAAAGCTGAAATGAATGGAAAAAATTGTCTATTTTCAAATTCTGTCTTCAAGCCAGGTGTGGTGGCTCATGCTTGTAATCCCGGCACTTCAGGAGGCCGAGGGAGGTGGCTCACTTGAGGCCAGGAGTTCCAGACCAGCCTGGCCAACAGGATGAAACCCTGTCTCTACTATAAATACAAAAATTAGCCAGGCGTGGTGGCACATGCCTGTAATCCCAGCTACTCGGGAGGCTGAGGCATGAGAATCACTTGAACCTGGGAGGCAGAAGTTGCAGTGAGCCGAGACTGAGCCACTGTACTCCAGCCTGGGCAACAGAGTGAGACTCTGTCTCAAAAAAAAAAAAAATTATCCCTTCGCTCACACCCTTAAAGAACATTTTTGCAGAGCCCTGGGTGGGGCCTGTGACTCTGAGATCTCCAGGAGCTTGACAAGCTGGGAAGAGATGAGAAGCCATTGGCTGGCAAGGAGGGGCAGGGGGACAAGGTAGTGACAACAGTCAAATGGGCTCCAGCCAGAGGCAGTGAATACATCAGTGCTGAGGATCTGTGCTAGGAACAGCAAACAGATACCCAGGGAGGGGAGAGGGATCTAACTCACTGAGAAAAGAATGAGGCCTGGTAGTGAGGGGCTTGGTTCAGGCATCCTCTTTGCATGAAGTCAGAACTGAAACCTAGGCGTTAGTGTTACAGCACTTTTAGAATTTGTCTAGCAGGCTTTCAGGTCTTTGCCAGAAAGCCCCATTAAAAGCAAAAACAAAAACCTAAGCCATAACTCTTGGAGAAGAGGTACAGAGATGCTGTATCACTCAAGAGGAATGCCTGGGTTTAGAAAATGGGCGTCAGGTCAAAGGCACATCAGTGACCCAAACTTCTGCAAATGGCTTGATAATAGCAGTTACAGCCTTGAAATGTAGGTTACCATGGTGCCTAGCACAAAATGGTTGTTGAATGAATAAATGAATGAATGGACTCAGAATGAGGTTGGCTCATTCTGGTAATCCAAACACAGAGAGAAGGCTGTGTAAGTGATGAGGGAGGACCCAGAGTATACTACGCCTCTTGCTGTGGCACAGAGGAGGGGAGGAGGGGAAAGACGAAAGAGATGGTGTTCTCAGACTTCACAAGCCAACACGATGAATCCAGCTGGCTCAGAAGACACCCTGCAGAAAGGTGCCAGGCTACTCATTGGAGGGAACTTCCCTGTAACTGGTATTCACCCAGCACCCCTGTCACCTTCCTATGGGCAACAGAAATTTCTGTCTTCTTTTTCCTGCCACAAGCCCCTGCCTAATAGCTGAAACTCTTAGGAAAGCTGAAACTTAAATTCAGCTTTGGAAAGAAGCCCCAGATCTCAGATGATAAAGCTGGGACAAGCGGAGGGGGGACAGGAAAATGGATATGGACCTAACACTGGAGAAAGTGGCAGCCCTGGGAAGGCCTGTCCCCTGGGGACCTGTTTGGAGCATCAGAAAGGACAGAGAGCCAACCCTACAAGCAACAGCTTCCCAGCAACCTCAAGAATCACAGAGCCATTTCTTTGTCTTCGCCATACCCTCCTCCCAACAGCCTCCCCGCCTTCACTCCTTCCTTCTGTGGGATATCAGAACTCCAACCTCCTCAGGGAACAGAGCTGGGCCTGGATGCAAATGTAACATGTTCAGGACATAGAAATACAGGCATGAGGCTGGGCGTGGTGGCTCACGCCTGTAATCCCAACACTTTGGGAGGCCAAGGCAGGTGGATCACCTGAAGTTCGAGACCAGCCTGACCAACAAGGTGAAACCCCATCTCTATTAAAAATACAAAAATTAGCCAGGCATGGCGGCAGGTGCCTGTAGTCCCAGCTACTCAGGAGGCTGAGACAGGAGAATTGCTTGAACCCAGGAGGCGGAGGATGCAGTGAACCGAGATCTCCAGGCTGGGCGGCGGAGCGAGACTCTGTCTCAAAAAAAAAAAGAACAGAAATACAGACGTGAGTCAAGGGCAGTGTGGCTGAGGACAAAATGCCTTACTTGGCCCTTAGCTCAACGGCCACCTGACTGCATCCATTTGTGCGCCAGTTCCCTCGGTGTCTCGAGGAAGACAAACCACTTTCACTAGGGCAACGCGGAGCATGGAAACAACCCCGCTAAAAACCCAGCTGCTTGCTAAAAACACTTCTTTACAATTCTTCAAACCCTTGGGCAGGATTATCTTTCTTTTCCTGATAGCCTTAAAGAAGCAGTATTTCAGGGAGGAAATAAAAGGAAAAAGAGAACAGAGGCCAAGGATAATTTTGTAAAACAGATGAAAAGGAAGATGTCTAAGCAAAGAACGCTGCTTCCTCCCAGACCCCAGGCATCGCGTCAGATGCTACTGGGGTAGGAAAAATAAAAGGAAGCCAAAGACTCTACAAAGGACACAAGCACAGAAATGACAAAGCAAAACCCCGGAACCATTCAGGGAAATAAAAGCACAAACACGCGGCCGTCTGGGGGTGGTGGCTTTGTTCTGGTGCAGGGGAAGGCAGGGGCATGGGCGGTGGGGTGGGAGACAGGAGCCTGGATCTGAGCTCTGCCATTCCCGAGCTGGATGGCCCTGGACAAGCAGTTCACCCCTTGGAGCCTCAGTTTCTTCAAGGTAACACCTTTTACCTCCAGAGCTGTTGCAGTAAGTAGAGATAATACATGAAGAGGCCCCAGGACAGCAGAACAAACTTAGTTGCCATGATTATTCTACTGTTGTATTCTTTTATATAAATTTAGTTCTAGATGAGGAAAAACCAAACAGCAGATCCAAAACCACCCAAGAATTCTAATCTCATTTTCCCCACACTTTGGAACTATCCCTGAGAATCTGACTGACAAGGCTCTACAAAGAGAAAGCTGCCCACCCCTGACATCACTTACAAGGAGTTCTCTCCCTCACCCCATCTTCCTCATGACAATTCCCCTGTGCTTGTGAATGAGGATAGGGGTCCCTTTGTCTCCATAAAGCCCAACCAGCACCTACAATCCCAGAATAGATTTACTGAAGAAGTAAAGGGGTTTCAGAGTCTTAACTTAAGTCAGAGAGGAGAGTGTGGGGCTGGAAATCTAAATAGAATAATGACAAGGATGAGGAGACAGCTACAGACAGATGTACTTTCATTCAATAAATAACTGCACCATTCTAAGATTGAAACTGTGTTTCAGTCATCAGCATTGGCTGGAAAAAGCAACGAGCCTAGGCCAGGCACAGTGGCTCAGACCTGTAATCCCAGCACTTTGCGAGGCCGGGGCGGGCAAATCACTTGAGGTCAGGAGTTCGAGACCAGCTTGGCCAACATGGAGAAACCCCATCTCTACTAAAAATACAAAATTAGTTGGGCATGGTGGTGCACACCTGTAATCCCAGCTACTCGGAAGGCCGAAGCAGGAGAATTGCTTGAACCCAGAAGGTGGAGGTTGCTTGTAGTGAGCCGAGATCCAAAGAACAAGACTCTGTCTTAAAAAAAAAAAAAAAAAAAAAAACAGCAATGAGCCTAGCTAGCACTTCCAGAGGTGCATCCACAACTCCAGGGATAAGTACCTGGTCTTCCTCCACTTTTTCATTTCTGTCTCTGGCCCAGATCCCTACATGGCTGCCAGCAACACAGCAACACAAGAAAGCCCAGAACCATAGAAAGCTGGAGAAGACGAGGCTTCTGCATCACTGAGAATGCTCATTAGTTTCATTTCATTTCTTAGGCTTTAACCCTGACTCTGAGGAACCGTCTTGTCCAAGCTTGCTGTTAGCTAAAACAGGGGTCTCAGACAGGGAGGCAAAGGTATGAGATCATCCTTGTTCCTAGAAAAATGACTCTGAAGAAAAAAAGCAAGGCATAGGCAAGAATACTAGCTTCATAAAGACAGAACGGCCCACCATTGCTGCCACATCCCATCTTGAGCTGTGCTGAGCAATGACGGTGCAGCGGGGAAAGGTGAACAGACAATAATGTGGGGCAAGAAGTTGGGCTAGGCACAGCTCCACCGCATGACACAGGGAAAGAGAAAAGAGACCCATTGGTTCATTCCTTCCTCGCAAGACAGCTATGGAATACATAGGATTTGGGTTTGTTTTTGATTTTGAGACAGAGTTTTGCTCCGTCGCCCAGGCTAGAACGCAGTAGTGGCGCGATCTCGGCTCACTGCACCCTCCGCCTCCCAGGTGCAAGTGATTCTCCCACTTCAGCCACCCGAGTAGCTGAGATTACACATGTGCAGGTGCACCACCACACTCAACTAATTTTTGTATTTTTAGTAGAAATGGGGTTTCATCACGTTGGCCAGGCTGGTCTCAAACTCCTGGCCTCAAGTGATCTGCCCACCTTGGCCCCCCAAAGTGCTAGGATTACAGATGTGAGTCACCAAGCCCAGCCAATACACAGAGCTTAAAAGGTCACAGAAAAGCACACAGCTTCAGAATGTCACAAGACCTCAAGGCAAAAAAAAAAAAAAGAGAAAAAGAAAAAAAGTGGCCAAGCACAGTGGCTCACACCTGTAATACCAGCACTTTGGGAGGCTAGGGCCGGTGGATCACTTGAGGCCAAGAGTTCAAGACAAGCCTGGCCAACATGGCAAAACCATGTCTCTACTAAAATACAAAAATTAGCCAGGTGTGGTGGCACACACCTGTAATCGCAGCTACCTGGGAGGCTGAGACACAAGAATCGCTTAAACCCAGGAGGCAGAGGCTGCAGTGAGCTGAGATTGAGCCACTGTACTCTAGCCTGGGTGACAGAGCAAGGGTCTATCTCAGGAAAAAAAAAAAAAAAAAGAAAGAAAGAAAAGAAAGGAAAAGTTGAGCCAGGCATGGTGGCTCACACCTGTAATCCCAATGCTTTGTGAGGCTAAGATAGCAGGATTGCTTGAGGCTAGGAGATCAAGACCAGCCTGGGTAACATAGCAAGACCCCATCTCAATCAAAAAAAAAAAAAAAAATTAGCTAGGCATGATAGTGCACACCTCAATTAAAAAAAAAAAACGAAAGGAAAAAAGTTAGAAATTAAGGATGCTGACTTAGCAAAACAAATGGCACACTATTCTTCCTTCTTTTTTTTGGCACCATCTCAGCTCACTATAATCTCCACTTCCCAGGTTCAAGTGGTCTTCCCACCTCAGCCTCCTGAGTAGCTGAGACTACAAGTGCGCACCACAATGCCTGGCTAATTTCTTATAGAGACAAAAAATTAGCATGTGTCAGGGTTTCACCATGTTGCCCAGGCTGGTCTTGAACTCCTCAGCTCAAGCAATCCACCCATCTTGGCCTCCCAAAGTGATAGAATTACAGGCCTTGTGAGCCACTGAGCCTGGCCTATTATTCCTTCTTATTTGCAAACAAGATAGACATGATCTTTGGACAAAAGGACAATGGAGGAGGGGAGGTATCTGCCCCCGATAGTCACGTAGGTTCTTTTCTATTTTCCCTAAGTGTCGGCCGGTCTGAGAAATAAAGGGACAGAGTACAAAAGGGAGAAATTTTAAAGCTGGGTGTCCGGGGGGAGACATCACATGTCGGCAGATTCCGTGATGACCCCCGAGCCGTAAAACCAGCAAGTTTTGATTAGTGATTTTCAAAGGGGAGGGAGTGTACGAATAGGGTGTGGGTCACAGAGGTCACGTGCTTCACAAGGTGACAGAATATCACAAGGCAAATGGAGGCAGGGCAAGATCACAGGACCACAGGACCCGGCGAAATTAAAATTGCTAATGAAGTTTCGGCACGCATTGTCATTGATAACATCTTATCAGGAGACAGGGTTTGAGAGCAGACAACCGGTCTGACCAAAATTTTTAGGCGGCAATTTCCTCATCCTAATAAGCCTGGGAGCGCTACGGGAGACTGGGGCTTATTTCATCCCTATGGCTTGGACCATAAAAGACAGCTGCCCTGGAAGCGGCCATTTCAGAGGCCTACCCTCAGGGACGCATCTCTTTCTCAGGGATGTTCCTTGCTGAGAAGAAGAATTCAGTGATATTTCTCCCATTTGCTTTTGAAAGTAGAGAAATATGGCTCTGTTCCGCGCGGCTCACCGGCAGTCAGAGTTTAAGGTTATCTCTCTTGTTCCCTGAACATCACTGTTATCCTGTTCTTTTTTCAAGGTGCCCAGATTTCATATTGTTCAAACACACATGCTCTACAAACAATCTGTGCAGTTAACGCAATCATCACAGGGTCCTGAGGCGACACACATCCTCTCAGCTTATGATGATGATGGGATTAAAAGATTAAAGACAGGCATAGGAAATCACAAGGGTATTGATTGGGGAAGTGAAAAGTGTCCATGAAATCTTCACAATTTATGTTCAGAGACCGCAGTAAAGACAGGTGTAAGAAATTATAAAAGTATTAATTTGGGGAACTAATAAATATCCATGAAATCTTCACAATTTATGTTCTTCTGCCATGGCTTCAGCCGGTCCCTCCGTTGGGGGTTCCTGACTTCCCGCAACAGGGAGGGGAGTTAAAAAAAAAAAAAAAAAAAAAGAAGGCAATGGCATCATACATCATAGGCTACTGTCTAGCAGAAGGTATCTAAGAAGTTTTTTGGGAGAAAGTGAGTCAAACTCAAGATGCAGAGAAGATAATGAAATGATGATATGGCAAAAAGATAAGAAGCATGTTTCTTTGCAGTTGTGGAATTGCTTGGAGGACTGTGATAAAGGCCACTGTCCAGACAAGGCCATTATCTGAATCTCTTATAATTAGCAGATATTACCCTTGTGATCAGAAAAGGCAAGCAAACTATTTCTATCTGAAATATACCACTTACAAATGTAAAATGTACAGCTCTTACTGAAAGGCTAATAGTTTAAGAAATATTTTCTTTTGAAATAATCTGGAACAGAACGTAATTATCTACACTAATGAAACAGGAATAGCAAGCAAAGATAATTCGATAAATATTTATAGAGTACTTCTTAAGTGCCTGGGATTGCATAGGAAGTAGAATTTTTTAAAAAGCATATCAGACTTTGAAAGTAAGGCTTACCATTATCAATGATCACAAAATCCTGGAAATAAGCCAAGTATTCAACAGTAGGCAAATGGTTAAACAAATCGTGGCAAGTCAACACAACCAGGGACTAAGGACATGACCAACTAGAACTGTTTAATACATAGGCCTAATGATGCACATATTCTGGTTACCAGTACTATACAGTTCAGTGGTTTTTAGCATATTTATAATGTTGGTAACCATCACCACTATCCAATTCCAGAACCTTCTCATCACTCCAAAAAGAAAACTGGTACCACTAGCTGTCATTCCCCATTCCCACCTACCCCCAGCCCCTGGCAACCAGTAATCTGCTTTCCATCTCTATGGCCTATTCTGGGTATTTCCTAGAAATGTCATATAATATGTGACTTTTTGTGTCTGGCTTCTTTCACTTAGCACAATGTTTTCATGGTTCATCCATGTTGTAGCATGTGTCAGAACTTCACTCGTTTTTATGGCTGAACAACATTCCACTGGATGGGTAGGCCACATTTTGTTTAGCCATTCATTGGTTGATGAACATCTGGGTTGTTTCCACCTTTTGACTCTTTTTGTGTGTTTTGAGACGGAGTTTTGCTCTCGTCGCCCAGGCTGGAGTGCAATGGCGTGATCTCTGCTCACTGCAGCCTCTGCCTCCCGGGTTCAAGCGATTCTCCCACCTTCAGCCTCCTGAGTAGCTGGGATTACAGGTATGCACCACCATGCCCGGCTAATTTTTTTTGTATTTGAATAACGCTGCTGTGAACGCTCATACATACATTACATTTTAAATATGTAATTTTTAACTATCCAGGCTGGCCTCCCCTAGTCATGCTTTAATTAGTCAAGGACTTGAACTCAGCAGTATGACTCTAGAGCTCGACTCCCAAGCACACCAGTGTACTCCCGTACTCCTCTGGTTTTCATTCTCTGATAGGAAACACACACAGCAGCCCAGGAATGCGCTGGATGGCAGGAGAAATTTAAAAGTCACTGTTAAAAATCAGCCAGGCAAGCCGGGCACAGTGGCTCATGCCTGTAATCCCAGCACTTTGGGAGGCTGAGGTGGGTGGATCGCCTGAGGTCAGGAGTTCAAGACCAGCCTGGCCAACACAGTGAAACCCTGTCTCTACTAAAAATACAAAAAATTAGCTGGGCGTGGTGGCAGGTGCCTGTAATCTCAGCTACTAGGGAGGCTGAGGTAGGAGAATCGCTTGAACCCGGGAGGCAGTGGTTGCTGTAAGCTGAGATCGTGCCACAGCACTCCAGCCTGGGCAACAAGAGCAAAAGTCCGTCTCAAAAAAAAAAAAGATAGAATCTGGGATGCTAACTTTGGGTTCTGCTTTCCCCACTTGAAAGGGCTGGATGGTGTCAAGCCTACTCAAGGGGAGAGGGTAGTAAGGAAGCCTGGAGACTAGATCATGGGAAACAAGAAAGGTTTGTAGAATTGGGACTAAGAGAAAGAAGAAAATAATGTAAAGGAGAAATTTACATGAAGAGACAGAGAGAGAAATAAGTTCTAAGATGAACAATACAAGCAAACATAACAATATACATCTGCTCGTTGGTTTCGGCCACAGACATGAAGCCACAAAGGGACATGTGTATTTCAGATGCCTATGTTGTGCCACTGCTTGGCTCCAGGGTCTACCACCTTCAGAAGCCCACCTGTGGCAGGCCGGGTATGGTGTCTCACACCTGTAATCCAGCACTTTGGGAGCCCAAGGCAGGCGGATCACGAGGTCAGGAGATCGAGACGATCCTGGCTAACATGGTGAAACCCCATCTCTCCCAAATATACAAAAAAATTAGCCAGGCGTGGTGGCGGGCGCCTGCAGTCCCAGCTACTCGGGAAGCTGAGGCAGGAGAATGGCGTGAACCCAGGAGGCGGAGCTTGCAGTGAGCCAAGATCGTGCCACTGCACTCCAGCCTGGGCAACAGAGCGAGACTCCGTCTCAAAAAAAAAAAAAAAAAAAAAAGCTGATCTGGGAAATAAAAGCTGTGTATTTACAAACACATCAATAGGTGATAGTCCCCTTGTCTTCTCTTCTGCAGAAATGTGTGAAATGGAAGGCCAACTACTCCTGGAAGTGAAGTTCATTTACAGCTTGGTGTCCAAGGGACAGTAATGAAACTCCCTAAGACTCAGTGGCTAAATGCTGTGACATGGGGTCAGTCCTTTAAAATGTGGAAAGCAGGCAAGCATTGAATTAGATCACACACATGAAAGTACCTTGGAAATGGTAAGGCACTACAAAAAGATGGTAATTTCTATGTAGATTAAATAAAACAGGTACCCTTTTCTGTATCCAGACAATAGGACAACATAAAACGACTTGAAAAAAATTTATTTAAAAAACACGAATCAGGGCCGGGTGTGGTGGCTCACGCCTGTAATCCCAGCACTTTGGGAGGCTGAGGCGGGCAGATCACGAGGTCTGGAGTTCAAGACCAGCCTGGCCAATATGTTGAAACCCTGTCTCGACTAAAAATACAAAAATTAGCCAGGCGTGATGGCGGGCACCTGTAGTCCCAGCTACCCGGGAGGCTGAGGCAGAAGAATTGCTTGAGCCCAGGAGGCGGGATCACAGTGAGCCGATATTGTGCCACTGCACTCCAGCACTCCAGCCTGGGCGACAGAGCGAGACTCCATCTCAAAAAAAAAAAACAAGAATCAGGCCAGCCTGAAATTAGCACCTACCAAGATGAACTTGGCAGTGGCAGAATGACCATGGGGTGTTCAGTCTACCTAGTGGTGCAAAAAAAAAATGTGAGCATTAATTATTATTATTATTATTACTTTTGAGACAGAGTCTCGCTTTTGTTGCCCAGGCTAAAGTGCAATGGAGCGATCTCGGCTCACTGCAACCTCCGCCTCCCTGGTTCAAGTGATTCTCTGGTCTCAGCCTCCTGAGTAGCTGGGATTACAAGCATGTGCAACCTTGCCCGGCTAATTTTGTATTTTTAGTAGAGACAGGGTTTCTCCATGTTGGTCAGGCTGGTCTTGAACTCCCAACCTCAAGTGATCCACCCACCTCGGACTCCCAAAGTGCTGGGATTACAGGCATCAGCCGCCGTGCCCGGCCATGAACATTAATTATTATGGGCAATTTCAGAAATCAAAAGGTTAAAATAGCAAAATATTTGGGAAAGAAACACTACATGAAAGTGGGAATCTGCAACCAGGGACAAGGAGGGTCAGGGTCTAAAATAGGGTCATACCATTTTTTAAAAGGGCCTGTGTGCGATTCTTGCTCTGTAAGCAACCCTATCTGTACTATTTATTGAATGCTAGAATGGACTTAGCCACCATCTAAGACTTACCTAGTACCGACAGGTCAACCACAGATCTTTAAACCAGAAGAGGCTGACCCCAGAGATTCTATCTCCCATTATAAATCCATAAAGTAACCTTCTGGGACAAATCAGTGTCATGTGAGTTTGAAATATGAGTCAGATTTCCAGGCCCAAGCATAGTACTAAAATTTTGGGGGAGTGGCCAAAACCACTTCTGTCTCATCACTGTGGTGCTGGCAGCCTTACTTCTCAAATGTGAAATCCAGCAACCCCTGAGAATGGAAGCCATAACCCTAGGGATGCAAAGGCTCATCTTGAAAGTGCTACTTTATTTTTGTTTTGTTTTTTTTTGAGACAGAGTCTCACTCTGTCCCCCAGGCTTGAGTGCAGTGGCGCAATCTCAGCTCACTGCAACCTCTCCCTCCCAGGTTCAAGCGATTCTCTTGCCTCAGCCTCCCAAGTAGCTGGGACTACAGGTGTATGCCACCACACCTGGCTAATTTTTGTATTTTTAGTAAAGACAAGGTTTCACCATGTTGACCAGGGTGGTCTCGAACTCCCGAACTCAAGTGATCCCCCACCTCGGCCTCCCAAAGTGCTGGGATTACAGGTGTGAGCCACGGTGCCTGGCCTTCTTTTTATTTTTTACATATTTTTTTGAAATAGAGACGGAGGTCTCACTACGTTGCCCAGGCTGGTCTCAAACTCCTGGGCTCAAGTGATCTTTCCACCTTGTCCTCCCAAAGTGCTAGGAATACAGGCGTGAGCCACCACGCCTGGCCAGATTAAATTTTGTCTTAAAAGCATAGGCAAGTTGGCAAGAAAATAAGCAATATTCAGGCTAAAACCCTAAGAAGGAGAAACACGGAGGCAAGTTAACACTGAAGTTTTTATCTAGATGGCATTTGCAGAACTAGGCAAACCTGAGCTTCAGTTTTCAAAGCCTCAAAAGGTCACGGAGCCCAGAGCCCAGCCATGGTGGGAAATCTAAAGAGATCTTACTCCCAGTGAAGTTGGGACTTCCAAAGGATACTCCCTTAACGTAACAGTGAACCACCAAGAAACTTGATCTACCCTTCCCTGTCCCCAAGAAAAATCAACTGTCTAAACCTGCAAGAAAAATCAACTGTCTAAATCCTTGGCACTAAAGCAGGTAGAAAAACAAAAAACTCCCCCCAAGAAGCTGCACTCACAAAACAGCCCTCACACAGACTCACAGTCCAAAGTTGTACTACCTGGGTGATCAGAAAATACTCAGTGCTCTATATACTGACGGTAGGAGAAGGGCAAATTAGGTTTCAAAACCTCAAAACTTTGGTTTCAGATAACCTAGAAGAGTTAGACATGCCAGCAACTCCACTCCTAGTTTATACCCCACAGAAATTCTTGCTCATGTGTTCCAGGAGCCACGTGTAAGAATGTTCCCGCTGGCCGTGGTGTCTCACGCCTGTAATCCCAGCACTTTGGGAGCCTGAGGCAGGCGGATCACCTGAGTTCAGGAGTTCAAGACCAGCCTGGCCAACATGGCGAAACCCTGTCTCTATTAAAGATACAAAAATTAGCTGGGCATGGTGGCACGCGCCTGTAATCCCAGCTACTTGGGAGGTTGAGATGGAAGAATCACTTGAACCCAGGAGTCAGAGGTTGCAGTGAGCCGAGATCACACCACTGCACTTCAGCCTGGGCGACAGAGCAAGACTCTGTCTTAAAAAAAAAAAAATAGTTCCCAGCAGGGTTACTCCTGAGAGAGGAAAAAAAACAAAAGGCAGACCAAGGCCTTCTTGGCAACAGGGCAACACAAAGGATCAACACAGTGTGGATATTCATTCAATGGAAAGCTCTACGGCAGTGAAAATGAACAGAGCTATGTGCATCCACATGGATGAATCACAAATGTAATGCTGAGCAAGTCACAGAAATCTACTGTAGGATTTCACGTCCAGGTGTTCAAAACCAGGCAAAATTCAACAATAGGTTATTCAGAGGTTGGCTATCGGTGGAAAAACTAACAAGAACAAGAGAATAAATATCACAAAATTCAGAATAGCTGGGGTGCCAGGTGTGGTGGCTCACATCTGTCATCCCAGCACTTTGGAAGGCTGAGGCGGGCAGATCACCTGAGGTCAGGGGTTCAAGACCAGCCTGGCCAATATGGCGAAACTTCATCTCTACTAAAAATACAAAAATTAGCCAGGCATGGTGGCACACACCTGTAGTCCCAGCTACTCAGGAGGCTAAGGCAGGAGAATCATTTGAACCCAGGAGGCAGAGGTTGCAGTGAGCCGAGATGGCACCACTGCACTCCACCCTGGACAGCAGAGTGGCAAGATTCCGCCTCAAGAAAAAAAGAAAAAAAAAAAGGAATAGCTGAGGGAAGGGACTTCAACCTTCAACCGGGGAGGGAACATAGGGGGCTTATATGGTCCTAACCTTAACCTAGGGATGGGAACATAGATGTTCATTTTACTATTTTGTTTTAATGTACACATATGTTTTAAATATGTCTTCTGTAAGTGTGGGATTTTGCAATAAACAAATGGCAAAATGAAAAAAAAAAAAAAACCATGCAGTGGCACACAGAGTACTGCAGACTTTTTATCTGTGCTGACATGGGACGATTTCCAAGATACACTGATAAATGAAAAGGGCATGGAGCAGAAAGGGCACAGGAGAAACAAACAATAGATACACGTTTCTGTAGCCGGGCGCAGTGGCTCACGCCTGTAATCCCAGCACTTTGGGAGGCCAAGGCAGGTGGATCACAAGATCAGGAGATCGAGACCATCCTGGCTAACACGGTGAAACCCCATCTCTACTAAAAATACAAAAAAAAAAAATAAGCCAGGCATGGTAGCAGGTGCCTGTAGTCCCAGCTACTCAGGAGGCTGAGGCAGGAGAATGGCGTGAACCCAGGAGGCGGAGCTTGCAGTGAGACAAGATCGCGCCACTGCACTCCAGCCTGGGTGACAGAGTGAGACTCTGTCTCAAAAAAAAAAAAAAAAAAAAAGAAAGAAAAAGAAAAAAGGAAATATGTTTCTATTTCAAAGGGCAGACCACCTCCAAAAGGACAGACAAGATAATTTAACCAGAAGTGGCCTCCTGGGAGGGTACTGGGTTACTGGGGAGAGAGAAAAAAGGAGACTTTTATACATTTCAATGTTTGTACAAGGTGCAAGTATTACTTAGCTAAACTGAATACCTTTTTTTTAAAAAAAGTTAAACACTAACTCTTTGGATTACTGCTTGATAACCTGCTAGAAGACTATTAGGTTCAACGGTAGCATCTCTGAGGAGTTACCTAGGTCATACCTGGGCTTCCTTGGCCCCATCAGTAACTGTTACATGAGACCTGTTTTCAGCATGGAAGGCACTCTACCGTCTCAAATGATTTCAATGGGAGGGTAGAACTCCAGCCCATTCAAGCCCAGGGTTCCATAGAGACCCCTTGGTTGGACTCTGTCAGTGACTAAACCCTTGGGCTTACGCTGCTGGGCTGGCTGATGTGGGACAAAAATCTCGCAGATGCAGTGGCTGAAATGTCCTTTTGGGGCCATAAATCTGCTAGGAATGGCTGCATTTGCCCTTTAGTCCATAAGTATCCTTAATCTGGCCCTGGGGGGAAAGCCTCTTTAAACTGTGTGTTCTCTCCGGCTGGAGAAGCTAGCCATCGGGGAAAGAAAACTGATTCAGAACGGCAAAAACAACGAAGAAAGAAGCCAGATACGGGACCAGACACAGATCTTTTCTTGGAAGGTAAATCATACCAACCCTTGTCTTGTGAATTTAGTCTCAATGTATGTCCCCTGTTGGCAGCAAATGCCCTGTCTTTTCTGCACACCAAAACCCATTCCAAAGTCCCAGCACAGGAACTATGAATATCAAGAAGTAGTTGGGAGAAAAACAGAAACAAGGGTTCTTAATTCATATTTTGTGTCTGCTAGGAGAATCCCTCTGTCTAAAATACCTCTTCCACCATATACCTAAAAAAATCCAATGGAAAACCTCAACCTCTTAAATCTAACACCTACAAATACTTTGTTTTGGTCAGTGTAAATCTGTTTGCTAGGAGGCAGTTTCAGCTTCCACCTATCCTGCCCTGGAAGCAAGGCGAAAGCTCCAAGTACCCTGAAGGTGTCTCTCTCCTGACAGCTCTTCCAGAGGCCTCAGCCCTTCAGCCCAGGCTTACCAAGCAGTAGGCGGCCTACCACAGATGAAATGCAACTGTCTCACCCAGAAACCGTCAGATCAGGAGAAATGGGAGGCACTAAGAGGCAAGAACTGGGGAAAATCAGCTCAAGAATCTTCAGGTCCTACCAGCCCTTTCTCCTCTCTGGGTAACATTTTCTGCAGGTAAGTCTCAACACTTATTGCTCTGGTCTCAAGCTATCTCAATTTTCTCAGGTCATGCTGAGTTAGGCTTAAAAGCCCACCATCCCGAAAGATGGTGCCCTGTCTCAATTCCCTATTTCTTTTCTATTTGTCTCTCCACTTTTCCCCGACCTCAGGTCTTGGAGTCAGCTCCCTTTAGCTAAATAAATGGGGTGGCTTTTTCTGCCCTGCATTTCAAGATGAAGACTGAGCTGCAATTTAGAGCTCTTCAATCCCTCCCTCCACTTGGCCCCATGACAACTTTTCTTCTGTGACACTTTATATTTGCCGCCTCCTTCCCATTGCAACCACTTCCCTAACCTCCACTTCCATCATTCCGGAATGTCTGAGTTACATTCCCTGCTGAGCTAGTCCCCACCCAACCTCTGCCTCTCCCCATTCCCAGGCAGCCACCCACTCCGCCCAGAGGTTTTCCAAAATCCCATTCACCTCTGGGTAGTCCTGGCTCAAGCATCTCAGGGGCTTCTTATTGTCTCAAATCCCAACACGCAGCTGGGGTTCACAGAATGAATTTCCAGCCCTAATGCTCACTACGCCCCACCAGCACATTCCAACATTGCTTCCCAAGTGCTAGGCCCTGAGGATTCCACAGTGATCAATGCAGGCACAACCTCCACCCTTGCCGGCTTCCCACTGTCTTCCTCCACACCAGCGAGGCTGGGGCATCACCCTCTGTCTCATCACCACGGCCTCGCTCCCATTGCCACTGTCCGGGGGCACCTCCCTCCTACGAACTCAAATATCACACATGCGAGGACCAGCTCCTCCACCCACCTGAGAGAGTCCCCCATCTTGCAGGGCCTCGGACTCACATATTCTATCCTCAAGGGGTTCCCTTCTAACTGTTCATCACTGGTCCCATTAACAGAGCCACCATTATGGTGTGTCCAAGTGTCAGGCACATGACTGTGTTATTTCATTTGTTTATGTGTTATTTTATTTGTACAGAATGAACATGTGTTATTTCATTTATACAAAAGTTATTGCATTTGATCTCTACCCAACAGCCCCCACTGGTTGGTTTCCTCATCTATAAAATGGAGGTAGTAAGACAAGGAAGGAAGCTCTTCCTGCCCTCATTTTGTAGATGAGGAAACCAAGGCTTGAAGAAGCTAAGGAACTTGCTGATCAGGGCTAAGCCTGAACTCCATCCCGTCAGCCTGACTCCAGGGTCCATGCTCTCAACTCTGCTATGCCACTCCCCTGGTAATTCCCTATGTGTGTTTTGTTTTTGTTTTTGAGATACAGTCTCACTCTGTTGCCCGGGCTGGGGTACAATGGCACGATCTTGGCTCACTGCAACCTCTACCTCCTGGGTTCAAGTGATTCTCCTGCCTCAGCCTCCCATCACACCCAGCTAATTTTTTGTATTTTAGTAGAGATGAGGTTTCACCATGTTGGTCAGGCTGGTCTCGAACTCTTGACCTCAGGTGATCCACCCGCCTCGGCCTCCCAAAGTGCTGGGATTACAGGTGTGAACCACCGCGCCCAGCCCCGTGTATGTTTATGCATTTAGCATCTAACCTGGCACAGAAGCAGGATCAATGAGGTCATTACTACTCTTCCACACTAGCCAGTCACTATGCAAGCATGTATTTTGTCTAGCATGTGCATTCCTTCTCTCCCAACCACGGATAAACGACTCAGGGCAAGGCCACCTTGTCAGATCCTCCTGTGTCCTCATAGCATCCAGTAAGGAGCTGTGCATACCACAGATGCACAGTAAATGCTGAAGGAAAGAACCATTTCTTGGAATACTGCACAGTAATAACTTGTCCTCCTTAAGCCACTCAGTCAACTGAGAAAACTCAGGATTAGAAAATGGGGCATTCATTCTGCTAGATACTGAAATTGCCTCATAAGAATATCAGAAGTAAAAATGGACAGAAAGATGGCTCAGGTCAGCAAAAACACAAATAGCTACTTTGCAACCAGTTGGAATGGGGCAGTCAAAAGCCAGGAGGGCTGAAGAAAACCTTACAGTCTTACTGAAACAGCCTTGGGCAAAGTGGCAGGGAGAAGAGCCCTGCCTTAGATGGAGGTAGACTCCCAGTTGGCCACAAGCCATGTGACAACAAATGGCTCTTATGATAAAAGCTGCAAACGTCCATGAAGTGATAACTTCAGAAGGAAAGGGGAGGGTCTGAAGTTGGTCTTTTCAGCCCTGTGCACTGTAACACCCTGCCACACCATATTGTAACATCCTGTGGAACAGCAGCATATTCTGAGAACCTCAGGCCAGAATCTGGTTTGCTGCTGTCAGAGCTTGGCTATAACTCTTCTAGTGAAGCTGAGAGAGCCACTGAACCTCTCTGAACCTCAGGTCTGTCATCCATAAGCAGCAAAACCACAACCATAACCAGTTCCAGGGAAAACTGGTTGATAAAATAAAACTAGCCAACTGCTGTAGCTCATGCCTATAATCCCAGCACTTCGGGAGGCCGAGGCAGGAGGATCGCTTGAGCTCAGAAGTTTGAGACCAGCCTGGGCAACACAGTCTTTATAAAAAATACAAAAACTAGCCAGACATGGTGGCACATGCCTGTAGTCCCAGCTACTCAGGAGGCTCAGGTGGGAGGATCATTTGAGCCTTGGAAGTCAAGGCTGCAGTGAGCTGTGATTGCACCACTGCACTCCAGCATGAATGACAGAGTGAGACCCTGTCTCAAAAAAAAAAAAAAAAAAATATCAGCTGGGTGTGGTGGCACATGCCTGTAGTCTCAGCTACTCGGGAGGCTGAGGTGGGAGGATTGCTTGAGCCCAGGAGGTGGAGGCTGCAGTGAGCTTGGATGGCGCCACTGTACTCCAGACTCGTAACAGAGCAAGACCCTGTCACAAAAAAAAAAAAAAAGGGAGGGGAGAAAAAAAGAAAAAAAAGAAATAATAAAACTATAAAGTGCTACACACACATAAGGGATATTATCAAGAACAGAAAATCAGCAGTCAGCTCCATATGGTGTCCTGGAGTAACACTAATTGAGATTAGACCCCAGTATTTGCTGACGTCTTGATGGTTAATGGGCAGGGGAGAGGCCACCATTATTGTTATTGGCAATTGCTCTATTTTTCTTGAGGTAAAGGGTAAATTCCCCTTTGTGGGCAAAACATCTTTTTCTGTATTGTAATTCCATTCTGCTTTCTTCAAGCATTCAGTAAAATGTGAAATGCCTGACAGGTCGTTTGCATATTTAAGGCAATATGGTATGAAGGGTGAAGCAACAGCCCTGAGGCAGGGAGAACTAGGCAACATGCAGAAGAGAACAGCTGGCCAAGGAAATATCCAAGCCAGACAGATGACATTCATTTAACCTATGTTTTTCACTCCCTAACTATGTTCCAAACTTGGTGGAACACATAAACACCCCTGGGTATTTGTAGAAAAACATGGGGAAGGGAACTCTGTAAAAGATATGTCTTCTTTTTTTTTTTTTTAAGATGAAGTCTCGCTCTGTCACCCAGGCTCCCAGGCTCCCAGGCTGGAGTGCAGTGGCGTGATCTCGGCTCTCTGCAACCTCCGCCTCCCAAGTTCAAGCAATGATTCTCATGCCTCAGCCTCCTAAGTAGCTGGGACTACAGGTATGCACCATCACGCCTGGCTAATTTTTGTATTTTTGGTAGAGATGGGGGTTTCACCATGTTGGTCAGGCTGGTCTCGAACTTCTGACCTCAAGTGATCCACCCGTCTGGGCCTCCCAAAGTGCTGGGATTATAGGCGTAAGCCACTGTGCCCGGCCTAAAGACAGGCCTTCCTACAGGTCAAGGAAGCTTGACTAATTGTTATTAGGGATTAAATTGAAAAACTGTCCCTGAACACAAAGACGTCAGGACCATCTAAGACTCAAAAGTCCAATAATTACAGCTGAAGGTTTTGCCTTCAACAATGTTCATCCCACTGCCTTCTGGCTCCCATGGTTTCTGAGGAGAAATGAGCTGTTAATCTGATCAAAGATCCTTTGTACAAGATAAGTTGCTCATCTCTTGCTGCTTTCAAGATTCTTTGTCATTTGACACTTTAATTACGAAATATCTAGGTGTGGATCTCCGATATTCATCCTCACTGGAGTTCACTGAACTTCCTGAGTGGGTAGGTTATTGTTTTTCATCAGCTTGTGGCCATTCTTTCTGACCCTTTCTCTCCTCTCCTTCTAGGACTCTCATCATGCATATGTTGATTTGTGTGACGGTGCACCATGGGTCTCTGAGGCTGTTAATTTTCCTTCATTCTTTTTTCATGCTCAGCCTGAAAAATCTCAAGGTACCACCTTCAAGCTTGCTGATTTTTTTCTGCCTGCTCAAATCTGCTGTTCAGCCTCTAGTGAATTTTTCATGTCAGTAACTACACAGTTTAACTCCAGAATTTCTGGTTTTTTTTTGTTTTTTTTTTTTGAGACAGAGTCTTGCTCTGTCGCCCAGGCTGGAGTACAGTGATGCGATCTCAGCTCACTGCAATCTCCACCTCCCAGGTTCAAGCGATTCTCCTGCCTCAGCCTCCTGAGTAGCTGGGACTACAGGTGCGTGCCACCACACTCAGCTAATTTTTTGTATTTTTAGTAGAGACGGGGTTTCACTTTGTTAGCCAGGATGGTCTCGATCTCCCGACCTCATGATCCACCTGCCTTGGCCTCCCTCTATTTGGTGAGGCATTCTTCTCACATTTTCCTTAAGTTCTTTAGACATATTTAAAATAGTTGATTTAACATCATTGTCTATGAAGTCCAACATCTGGGCTGGAAAAGACTGTCTTTTCCTGTGTGTGAACCATACTTTCTTATTTCTTTGCATGCCTCATAACTTTCTGTTGAAAACAAGAATAACTTTTTTCTGCGATTTTTCCTGAATAAATGTGTCTTAGATTGTTGCAAGCCTTTGGTTAATTTCTCGAGTTCTGAAAAAGTTGGTTTTGATCATTTTTGCCAGTTTTCTCATTCCTTTTAATGGAGGAACAGCGTTTATGAAGTCCTCACTCCACCACTCCCCAGCAATCTATACCTCATATGGCATTTAGAAAGAGGTTTTCATCCCCCAAAACAATTTTTTGGAAAAGAGGGGTAAAAGAGTCAAACTCTGATATTTAAGTACCTAGTACTCGACCTTAAGCCCCAAGTAGTGTTATGAATTGCACCCTTCTCTAATTAGATTTTTTAAATTGATAAAATTAAAACATACTACAAAGAAAAATAAGTACTATATAGAAAATTTTTTAAACACATAATTTTGTAACTCCAGCAACCTGAACAAATTGTTGGTATAGCATTCCAAAATAACAAAAAATGAGATATTATACATTCTGTTTTATAATATATATTTTTTGTGTAAAGGCATCATAGCTCTTGTCCTGTGGTAATAAATTTAGAGTGACAGCTTGATTAGGATACATGAGCTATTTTTAAAGGCTACATCATATGACACAGAACAGACTTCATATGTAGCAATCATCTTCTGATGTACGTTTTGGTGATTTCCCATTTTCTGCTATCACCTCACATGTTTGCATGCTTGTCCCATGATACCACAGGTTACATTTCTAGAACTGGAATTGCTGTGTTAAATGACTTGAAGTTTTAGGTTTCATCTTCTCTGCACCCCCCCCCCCGCCATTTAATACTGTCCCTATGGCAAAGCACATTTTCCTTCCTCTTTGAGAGCAGAGTCGTCACTCAGTGACATCACTGCCTTCATTTACTATACGGTCAGCCCTCTGTATCTGTGGGTTCCACATCCACTAATTCAACCAACTGGGGATCAAAAATATTCGAAAAAGCAAAATAAAAAATGACAACAATAAAAAATAATACAAATAAAGACAATACAGTATAAGAACTATTTACATGGCATTTACATTGGATTGGGTATTTTAAGTTATCCAGAGATGATTTAAAGTACACAAGATGATATGCATAGGTTATATGCAAATACTATGCCATTTTCTATCAAGCACATGAGCATCTTGGAGGATCTGGCATCCATAGGGGGTCTTGGAACCAGTCCCCAGGGGATACCAAGAAACATCTGTGCTATGAAATACTGTATCTCACAGTGCTCCTTTACCACCTGAAAGGGGAACACAGCCACAGGTGAGGACAGACTATACTTAAAACTCCTGCAGAGGCTGGACACAGTGGCTCACGCCTGTAATCCTAATACTTTGGGAGGCCAAGGCGGGTGGATCACCTGAGGTCAGGAGTTTGAGACCAGCCTGATCAATACGGAGAAACCCCGTCTCTACTAAAAATACAAGATTAACCAGGCGTGGTGGCTCATGCCTGTAATCCCAGCTACTCGGGAGGCTGAGGCAGGAGAATTGCTTGAACCCGCGAGGCAGAGGTTGCAGTAAGCTGAGATCACGCCATTGCACTCCAGCCTGGGCAACAAGAGCAAAACTCCGTCTCAAAAAAAAAAAAAAAAAAGCAAAAAACAAAAACAAAAACAAACAAAAAAAACAACTCCTGCAGAGACACATGAGAAAGAATGAAATTGGACCCTTACCTAACACCATATCCATGACCTAAACGTAAGACCTAAAATGACAAAACTCTTAGAAAAAACATAGGGGAAAAGCTTTATGATATTAGATTTAACAATGATTTCTTGGATATAACACCAAAGGCAGGCATAGGCAACAAAAAGCAAAGATAGACAAGTTGGACTTCAAGAAAATGTAAAAATTTTGTGCATCAAAAGACATTACCATGGGGTAAAAAGGCAATCCACAGTATGGAAGAAAATATTTACAAATCATATATCTGATAAGGGATTAATATCAAGAATACATAGAAAGTTCCCAAAACTTTTTTTTTTTTTTTTTGAGACAGGGTCTCACTCTGTTGTCCAGGCTGGAATGCAGTGGTGTAATCTTGACTCACTGCAGCCTCGACTTCTCATGCTCAAGTGATCCTCCCACCTCAGTCTCCCTGGTAGTTGGGACCACACCCAGCCCCTCTGCCCATTTTGAATCAGATGGTTTTGTGTGTGTGTGTGTTGAATTTTGGGAGTTTGTCAGGTGCAGTGGCTCATGTCTGTAATCCCAGCACTTTGGGAGGCTGAAGCAGGCAGACCACTTGAGCTCAGGAGTTCAAGACCAGCCTGGGCATCACAGCGAAACGCTGTCTCCACAAAAAATACAAAAACTACAGCTACAAAATACAAAATACAAAAAAATACAGCTACAAGGGAAGCTGAGGTGGGAGGATCACTGCAGCCCAGGAGGTCGAGGCTGCAGTGAGCCAAGACTGTGCCACTGTACTCCAGCCTGGGCAACAGAACAAGACCCTGTCTCAAAATAAATAAATAAATAAATAATAAAAATAAAAAAAGGCAAAGGACTTGAACAGACATTTCCCCAAAGAAGACAGAAGATATACAAATGGCCAAAAAGCACATCACAAGATGCTCAAGGCCAGGCACAGTGGCTCACGCCTGTAATCCCAGTACTTTGGGAGGCTGAGGCGGGTGGATCACTTGAGGTCAGGAGTTCGAGACCAGCCTAGCTAACACGTCTCTACTAAAAATACAAAAATTAGCCAGGCATGGTGGTGCATGTTTACAATCCAAGCTACTCGGGAGGCTGAGGCAAGAGGATAGCTTGAACCCAGGAGGCGGAGATTGCAGCGAGCTGAGATGGTGCCGCTGCCCTCCAGCCTGGGCAACAGAGCAAGCAAGACTCCATCTAAAAAAAAAAAAAAAAAAAAGGTGCTCAGCATCACTAATCATTAAGGAAATGCAAATCCAAACTACAATGAGATATCACCTCATACCCATTAGGATGGCTACTATCAAAACAATGAAGTAAGTGTTGGTGAGGATGTGGAAAAACTGGAACCCTCGTGCACTGTTAATGGAAATGTAAAATGCTGTAGCTGATGTGGAAAACAGCATAGCAGGCTCTTGAAAAAATTAAAAATAGAATTGCCATTGACCCAGCAATCAGGTATATATCCAAAAGAACTGAAAGCAAGGTCTCAAAGAGATATGTGTACACCCATATTCATGGAAGCATTATTCATAATAGCTCAAACATGGAACCAAGCCAAGTGTCCACAGATATATGAATGGATAAGTAAAATCCATACAATGGAATATCATTCAGCCTTTTTTTTTTTTTTTTGAGGCGGAGTCTTGCTCTGTCACCCAGGCTGGAGTGCAGTGGCACGATCTCGGCTCACTGCAAGCTCCGCCTCCCAGGTTCACACCATTCTGCTGCCTCAGCCTCCCGAGTAGCTGGGACTACAGGTGCCTGCCACCATGCCCAGCTAATTTTTTGTATTTTTTAGTAGAGACGGGGTTTCACAGTGTTAGCCAGGATGGTATCGATCTCCTGACCTCGTGATCCGTCTGCCTCAGCCTCCCAAAGTGCTGGGATTACAGGCGTGAGCCATCGCGCCCGGCCCATCATTCAGCCTTAAAAAGAAATTCGGCCAGACACAGTGGCTCACACCTGTAATCCCAGCACTTTGGGAGGCTCAGGAGGGCAGATCACCTGAACTCGGGAGTTTGAGATCAGCCTGACCAACATGGGGAAACTCTGTCTTTAATAAAAATACAAAATTAGCCGGGTGTGGTGGCGCATGCCTGTAATCCCAGCTACTCAGGCGGCTGAGGCAGGAGAGTCGCTTGAACCCGGGAGGCAGAGGTTGTAGTGAGCCAAGATCGCACCATTGCACTCCAGCCTGGGCAACAAGAGTGAAACTCCATCTCAAAAAAAAAAAAAAAAAATGCTGGGCCTCCTTTGGGAGGCTGAGGCGGGCTGACACGAGGTCAGGAGATCGAGACCATCCTGGCTAACACGGTGAAACCCCGTCTCTACTAAATATACAAAAAAATTTAGCCAGGCTTGGTGGCAGGCACCTGTAGTCCCAGCTCCTCAGGAGGCTGAGGCAGGAGAATGGTGTGAACCCGGGAGATGGAGCTTGCAGTGAGCCGAGATCGCACCACTGCACTCCAGCCTGGGCGACAGAGTGAGACTCTGTCTCAAAAAAAAAAAAAAAAAAAAGAAATTCTGACACATGCTACAACATAGATGAACCTTGAGGACATTATGCTATGTGAAATAAGCCAGTCACAAAAAGACAAATACTGTATGATTCCATTTATATGAGGTGCCTAGAGCAGTCCAATTCAGAGACGGAAAGTACAATGGTGAGTGCCAGGGGCTTGGGTGAGTGGAGAATGAGGAGTTAGGATTTAAGGGTTACAGAGCTTCAGTTTTACAAGATGAAAAAAAGTCTGCAGATGGTGGTGATGGTTGCTCAATATAAATATACTTAATACCACTGAACTGTACACTGGAAAATGGTTAAGAAAGTAAGTTTCGGTCAGGCGCGATGGCTCACACCTGTAATCCTAGCACTCTGGGAGGCCGAGGCGGGCGGATCACCTTAAGTACGGAGTTTGAGACTATCCTGACCAACATGGAGAAAACTCATCTCTACTAAAAAGAAATACAAAATTAGCTGGGCATGGTGGCGGGCGCCTGTAGTCCCAGCTACCCGGGAGGCTGAGGTTGCCGTGAGCCGAGATGGCGCCATCGCACTCCAGCCTGGGCAACCAGAGCGAAACTCCATCTCAAAAAAAAAAAAAGTTAGTTTAATATTATGTGTACATAATATATGTTATATGGACATCCCCTCAAAATTCACATGCTCAACCTAACTCCCAATACAATCGTATTAAGAGGTGGGGCCTTGAGGAGGTTGTCATGAGGGTCCTGTTCTATGAGTAGGATTAGTGTCCTAATAAAAGAGGTCGAGCTGGCCATGATGGCTGGCGCCTATAATCCCAGCTAGTCACAGGAGGCTGAGGTGGGAAGATGTTGAGCCCAGGAGTCGGAGGAAAAAAAAAAAAAAAAAAAAAGAGGTCACGGTCAAAAGGAGTTGTCTTGTCCCTTCCACCCTGTGAAGACGCAACCCCAAGGCAGCGTGATTTGTGAGGAACAAGCCCTCACCAGATACCGAATCTGCTGCTGCCTTGATCTTGGACTTCTCAGCTTCCAAAACTGTTAAGAAATAAACTTCTCGGCCGGGTGCGGTGGCTCACGCCTGTAATCCCAGCACTTTAGGAGGCCGAGGCGGGCAGATCAAGAGGATCACGAGGTCAGGAAATTGAGACCATCCTGGCTAACACGATGGAACCCCGCTCTACTAAAAATGCAAAAAAAAAAAAAAAATTAGCCGGGTGTGGTGGCGGGCGCCTGTAGTCCCCCAGCTACTCGGGACGCTGAGGCAGGAGAATGGCGTGAACCCCAGAGGCGGAGCTTGCGGTGAGCAGAGATCGCGCCACTGCACTCCAGCCTGGGCGACAGAGCGAGACTCCGGCTCAAAAAAAAAAAAAAAAAAAAGAAAGAAATTTCTCAACATGGTGAAACCCCGTTTCTACTAAAAAATGCAAAAATTAGCCGGCGCCTGTATTGCCGGCTAACAGAGAGGCTGAGGCAGAGAATCTCTTGAACCCAGGAGACGGAGGTTGCAGTGAGCCAAGATCACGCCACTGCCCTCCAGCCTGGGTGATAAGAGCGAAACTGTCTCAAAAAAAAAAAAAAAAAAAAAGGCCGGGCGCGGCGGCTCACGCCTATAATCTCAGCACTTTGGGAGCCCGAGGCAGGCGGATCACGAGGTGAGAAGATCGAGACCATCCTGGCTAACACGCTGAAACCCCGTCTCTAATAAAAATACAAAAAATTAGCCGGGCGTGATGGTGGGCGCCTGTAGTCCCAGCTACTTGGGAGGCTGAGGCAAGAGAATGGCGTGAACTCAGGAGGCGGAGCTTGCAGTGAGCCGAGATCACACCACTGCACTCCAGCCTGGGCGACAGAGCAAGACTCCATCTCAGAAAAAACAACTTCAGGCCGGCCGCAATGGCTCACACCTGTAATCCCAGCACTTTGGGAGGCCGAGGCGGGCGGATCTCTTGAGGTCAGGAGTTCGAGACCAGCCTGCCCAACATGGTGAAACCCCATCTCTACTAAGAGTACAAAAATTAGCTGGGCATGGTGGCACACACCTATAATCCCAGCTATTCAGGAGTCTGAGGCAGGAGAATCGCTTGAACCCGGGAGGCAGGGGTTGCAGTGAGCCGAGATTGCACCCCTGCATCCATCCTGGGTGACACAGGAAGACTCTGTCTCAAAAAGTAAATAAATAAAAATAAAAATAATAAATAAATTTCTATTGTTTATAAATTACCTAGAATAAGGTTATTTTGTTATAGCAGCCCAAAGGGATGAAGACAATGTATTTTACCACAATTTTTTAAAATGGGGGACAAAAAACTCTTGCAGTGCAAAAACCTAAGTCAGCCTCCTGTCAATTTCTCCCCCAAATGTCCTTTTCTTGTCACTCTACAAATCTCTGCTCTTACTCACATGGGGCCACATGTGCATCAGACATCAAAGGAGAGGTCAAACTGCATTAATAATTCTCAACCACGTCCACTCACCACCTACAAGCTTCCTGGGGCCATACCCAGTGACCAGGACAGGAATGCAATTCTGCATCTAGTTATCATCCAAGACGCAGATTTCTAACAAGAATTTGATGGCAATGGCCTCTCCAAAGATTGGTAGCTCTCCACTGGGAGGTTAGGGAGAGGCCAAAATTCTCACCATTTCCAGAGGGGTGAACTGAAGAACAAGAAAAAGGTGGCACTGGTTCCAGATGCTATAATTTATTGGTAACTAGGCGTGATCAGAAAGCAAGAACTCTTAAGTACCACCCTCTCTTTCTCTTTATTCGAAAAGTTTTAAGAGATGGAAGGAAATGCTAGACATGGACTCAGAAGACTGGGACTCAAATTCTAGCCCTGGTGGGTCACTGACATGATTTTACAACTAGTCCTTGGTCAGAGAAAGCCTTGGGAGATAGAGAATCTAAAGAATCTAAACTGTATCTATTTTGTATTTAGTTCCACCTATTTTTGTGGCCATACTGCATAACAAAAAGGAAGCCTTAAATAGATTAACTGAATTCAAATGGTTTGGCGGGGGGGTGGGGGGGGGTGGGGGGTGGGGGGGGTGGTCGGAATTGCAGTTACATGAGATGAGAAGAGGAAGACATTAGTAATGTGATACTTCTATTTGAGGCACATGGGCTGTGCGACCATCCCCATTTGGAGGCAAAATGGTGGCAGTGGAGCAGGCTCTGCTTAGCAGTTAGATTCAAAGTCCAGTTTCATCCCTGCCAGGGGTCTCTTTAATTATAAAGAAAATGTCATCCAGTTGAGAAAGAAAGGCCAAAAGTTCATTAGAAAAATAATTTACTATACTTTAAAATCATGTATTTATTTCCTTATTAGGTAAGCTTCTCTAATTCCAGGAAAATATTAGATTAAATATAGACAAGGCTAGGAAAATAAAAACCATAGTATTTATATTTTTGTGTTACGAAATCTGTGTGTTATCTGTTACTTTACGTACTCTAAGAGAATATGGTCTGTTTAGAATAACAAATCAGTCTTGAGATTCCAATTAAAACATGTAACTGAGGCCAGGCGTGGTGGCTCACATCTGTAACCCCATGATTTTGGGAGGCTGAGGCAGGTGGATCGCATGATAGCAGTTTGAGACCAGCCCTGGCAACATAGTGAAATCCCACCTCTACAAAGAAAATTTTTTAAAAGGCCAGGTGCAGTGGCTCATGCCTGTAATCCCGGCACTTTGGGAGACCAAGGCGGGCAGATCACAAGGTCGGGAGTTCGAGATCAGCCTGGCCAATATGGTGAAACCCCGTCTCTACTAAAAATACAAAAATTAGCTGGGCCATGCCTGTAGTCCCAGCTACTCGGGAGGCTGAGGCAGAAGAATCGCTTGAACTCAGGAGGCAGAGGTTGCAAGTAGGCCAAGATCATGAAACCGCATTGCAGCCTGGGCAACAGAGTGAGATTCCATCTCAAAAAATATATATATATTTTTAAAAATCAGCCAGGCAGGACGTGCATGCCATAGTCCCAGCTACTCAAGAGGTTGAGATGGGAGGATCGCTTGAGCATGGGAGATCGAGGCTGCAGTGAGCCACGATCACATCAGTGCAAGCCAGTCTGGGGGACAGAGAAAGACCCTGTCTCAAAACAAAAAACATGTAACTGAGTAGTTAGTTTAGACGTGTGATTTTACATAGAAATTTTACTAAGTTTAAAATCAGTACTGGCAGATGACAAGCACATGAAAAGATGCTCAACATCATTATCGTTAGGAAAATTCAAATTGAAACCATGAGATACCACCATATACCTTTTTAAATGGCTAAAACTTAAAAGACTAACCATAGCCAGTGTTGGGGAGGATGAAGAGAAACTGGAACTCTCATACACAGCTGGTAGGAATGTAAAATACTACAACTATGTCAGAAAATTTGGCAGTTCAAGTTAAACATACATACAGCTACCAAAGGATCCAGCCACTCCACTCCTAGGCATTTACCCAAGAGAAAAGGAAATATATGTTCACACAAAGACTTATACACAAATGTTCACAGCAGCTTTATTTGTAAATGCCAAAAAGTAGAAGCACCTGAGATGACCAACAAAGGTGACTGGATAAACTGTAATACCCATATAACGAAATCAGCAAAAAAAAAAAAAAAAAAAAGGCTGGGTGCAGTAGCTCACGCCTGTAATCTCAGCACTTTGGGAGGCCAAGGCAGGAGGATCACAAGGTCAGGAGATCAAGATCATCCTGGCTAACACAGTGAAACCCTGTCTCTACTAAAAATACAAAAACAAAATTAACCAGGTGTGGTGGTGGGTGCCTGTAGTCCCAGCTACTCGGGAGGCTGAGGCAGAGCTTGCAGTGAGCCGAGATCACGCCACTGCACTCCAGCCTGGGCGACAGAGCAAGACTCCGTCTCAAAAAAAAAAAAAAAAAAAGAACTGACCAGGAACAGTGGCTCATGCCTGTAACCCCAGCACTTTGGGGGGCCAAGGTGGGAAGTGGGAAGGACTGCTTGAGTTCAGGAGTTCAAGACAAGCCTAAGGGTCAGGTGCGGTAGCTCATGCAGGTAATCCCAACACTTTGCAAGGCTGAGGTGGGATGGATCATTTGAGGTCAGGAGTTGAGACCAGCCTGGCCAACACGGTGAAACCCCGTCTCTACTAAAAATACAAAAATTAGCTGGGCGTGGTGGTGGGCACCTCTAGTCCCAGCTACTTGGGAGGCTGAGGCAGAAGAATCGCTTGAACCTGGGAGGCAGAGGTTGCAGTGAGCCGAGATCATGCCACTGCACTCCAGTCTGGGTGACAGAATGAGACTCCGTCTCAAAAAAAAAAAAAAAACAAGCATAAGCAACATAGCGAGGTCTCGTCTCTACTAAAGATTTTTATATATATATATTAGCCAGGCGTAGTGGCACACACCTGTAGTTCCAGCCACTCAGTGAGATGGGAGATCATGTGAGCCCAGAAGATCAAGGCTGCAGTGAGCTATGATCACACCACTATATTCCAGCTTGGGTGACAAAGCAAGACTCTGTCTTAAAAAAAAAAAAAAAAAGAAGGAAATGAACTATCAATACATGCAACAACATGGACATATCTCAAGATAATTATGCTGAGTAAAAGAAGGCAGAGGAAAAAGAATATATACTGTACGAGTCAATTTATGTGAAATTCCAGGAAATGGAAACTAACCTACAGTAACAGAAAGCAGTTCCATGGTTTCTTGAAGAGTGCGGAGGCAGAGGGAGGAATTCCAAAGGTGATGAATGTGTTCACTCTCTGGACTGCAGTGATGGTTTCACAAGTGTACACATATGTTAAAACTTAGCAAACTGTATACTTTAAATATGTGCAACTTATTATATCTCAGTAATACTCCAATAAAGCTATTGTAAAAACTAAAATGTATCACGCCTGTAATCGCAGCACTTTGGGAGGCCAAGGCAGGCCGATTACTTGAGCTCAGGAGTTGGAGATAAGCCTGGGCAATGTGGTGAAACCCCATCTCTACAAAAGTACATAAATTAGCCGGGTGTGGTGGCTTGAACCTGTAGTCCCAGCTACTCAGGAGTCTGAAGAGGGAAGATCACCTGAGCCTGGGAGGTAGAGGTTGCAGTGAGCTGAGACTGTGCCACTGTACTCCAGCCTGAGTGACAGAATCAGAACCTGTCTCAAAATAAACAAAAATAAATAAATAAAACATAAAACAGTATAGGAAAGTTTAAGAAAAGTGTAACATTCAGCTTCATTTATTAGATTTACAAGAGTCATTTAGGTATTAGAGGTTTTATTTTAATCAGACAAATGGAAGAATTATTATTATTTATTATTATTATTATTTTTATTTTTTTGAGATGGAGTCTTGCTCTGTCGCCAGGCTGGAGTGCAGTGGCACAATCTCAGCTCACTGCAACCTCCGCCTCCCGGGTTCAAGCGATTCTTCTGCCTCAGCCTCCCGAGTAGCTGGGATTACAGGCGCGTGACCACCACACTCAGCTAATTTTTGTATTTTTACTAGAGACAGGGTTTCACCATGTTGGCCAGGATGGTCTCAATCTCCTGACCTCATGATCTGCCCGCCTTGGTCTCCCAAAGTGCTGGGATTACAGGCGTGAGCCACCCACCATGCCCGGCCAGAAGAATTATTAAAATAGTTAACAGAAGTTGAATATAATTTATAAGTTCAATTGAAACATTTCAGAAGTTTCATTAAATTTGCAAATGGGACCAAGCATTAATCAAAAATCCCCCTAAGGCCAGGGGCGGTGGCTCACGCCTGTAATCCCAGCACTTTGGGAGGCGGAGGCAGGCAGATCACTTGAGCTCAGGAGTTCGAGACCAGCCTGACCAACATGAAGAAACCCCGCCTCTACTAAAAATACAAATTAGCAAGCATGGTGGCCGGCGCCTGTAATCCCAGCTACTCAGGAGGCTGAGGCAGGAGAATCGCTTGAACCGGGAGGCGGAGGTTGCAGTGAGCCGAGATCGTGATAGAGCGAGACTCCGTCTCAAAAAAAAAAAAAAAAAAAAAAAAGTCCCCTGAAAGTGACTGTTAAAATGTCCTAGGATCGTAAATAGATCAGAAAGATTTATAGGCTACACTTATAAGCTAAACTTAAAAGTCTAGCCCTTAAAATAACTAGGTTTCTGAATTCATAATTTTAACAAATTGAAAATCAATTGTTTTCGGCCAAAGTAATTTCTGAATAATCTTTGCATTACACAAAAATCCAGGGGTAGGAGTGGGTGTGGCATCCAAACCTCCCTCAGACATGCCACATGCCAGTCACCTGAAACTCACCAAGTCGCTTAGTCTCTAGTCTCTCTGAACCTCTGGTTCCTCACCCAATACAAGAGAGAAATATTTTCCAGAATAAATAATACACTTATTAATGATTTAATATTAATACATTTCATATTGATACACAGCATGTACGTGAGAAGAGGCTCTCAAAAAAGCATGAAGTGATGTACAAACGTAAGAAATGGGCAGCATGTGTCACTTCATAGTAACTGCAGCGCCCAGTGACAGACATGGGAAAGGTGACACACATCCCCAGAGACTAAGTATGACTCAGCACGGCCAGGTCGTGGAATTTTCCCAAAGCATCGTTGTGATGTCATGGTGGATGTCGTCAGGAGAGGAGCTGCCACAGAAGCAGTCAGGCCCTTCCACACACAGGCAGTGGAAATGTACTCCCAGCTGTCCCGTGCCCTCCCGGCCCCACCTCTTTCTCTGGCCTCGAGGCAAATCAGGACAAGAAGGTAACACAAGAGCAGGAAACCCGAGGTAGTGCTGGGAGAACCTGGGGTAATGCCTTCAGGCATAACACTTAACAACACAACAAAGGGCCACATCCATGTCCCCCCCCCAGGAGAAAGCTGAAGAGGAGGGGAGGGTGACAAGCTTAGACTGCAGAGCCTTAGTCCCTAGGCAAAGCTCAAATCAGCAGTGCCTTGGGAACTGAGGAGCCAAACAAGCTTTGACAAATTACATGACCTGGAAGAAGAGGTCCCTTCTTGGTGACTGATTTTCCCTCCCTATTGATGGATCTAAGGGAAGACATCAATAAAAGATGGCAATCTTAAAAGAAGAAAAAACAATGTGATCAGCATCTTGGATTCTGCTAACCAGCCTTCTCTAGGCTTCAGTTTCTTCAGTTCTGTAAGACAAGCGGTTTGGGGGAACCTTCTCCAACATGCCCACCTCTCATTGTAGGGATGCAAGTAAGAGAAATAACATCCAACTCTAGCAGCCAAGAATAAGAGGACAGAGCAAGCAGAGAGAGAACAAGGGGGTGAAACTCATGGAGGGTGGAGTTCTTCCACGTTATGGCCATTCCCACCATGAGCCCATTGCCCTTACTCAATGGTA
The DNA here is from genome assembly GCF_028885625.2 of Pongo pygmaeus. NCBI lineage: Eukaryota > Metazoa > Chordata > Mammalia > Primates > Hominidae > Pongo > Pongo pygmaeus. The sequence goes on along the minus strand of NC_072382.2, from coordinate 7,727,638 downwards.
GCGTGCAGATGGCACCTGCTGGCCCAAGACCTAGGTCCAAGGGAGGACTGCGGGAAATCTCACACAGGAAACCAGCTTCTGCGTCGTGAAGGGTCGTCAGAGGAAAACCTCCACATAATGGGTGGAAAACCGAGAAAAACTCCTATACCAAGGAATCCCCACTCAGCAATGGACATGAGCTCTGGAGAAAGTTGTCCCTGAGCCACAAAGTCCCCAAGGCCACAGCAGGCCTGAAGAGAAGCGCATTATTGCCGTCACAAATGCTGGGAGAGCACCTGGTTCCCTGGCTTGGCTGCTCCTGCAGACCAGCAGGGGGAAAGGGGACTGGACTAGCAGGGGACCGGCTGGAGGGCTGTGGAATTTAGGCTGAGAGGAAGCCACTGAATCTCCCAGGCACCTGCCACCATGGAAATCCATGTTGGGGGAACCGTAAAAGCAGTAGAGGCCGGACGCGGTGGCTCACACCTGTAATCCCAGCACCTGGGGAGGCCGAGGAGGGCGGATCACCTGAGGTCAAGAGTTCGACACCAGCCTGACCAACATGGTAAAATCCCATCTCTACTAAAAATACAAAAATTAGGCCAGGCACAGTGGCTCATGCCTGTAATCCCAGCACTTTGAGGGGCTGATCACAAGGTCAAGGCTGATCACAAGGCGGATCACAAGGTCAAGAGATTGAGACCATCCTGGCCAACATGGTGAAACCCCATCTCTACTAAAAATACAAAAATTAGCTGGGCATGGCGGCACGCACCTGTAGTCCCAGCTACTCGGGAGGCTGAGGCAGGAGAATCGCCTGAACTCAGGAGGTGGAGGTTGCAGTGAGCCGAGCTTGCGCCACTGCACTCCAGCCTGGCAACAGAGCGAGACTCCGTCTCAAAAAAAAAAAAAAAAAAAAAAAGAAAAGAAAAAAACTTAGCCAGGTGTGGTGGCACATGCCTGTAAAACGTGCAGGGGAAGAAGGGCAGGTCCCTTTTTCCCCGTTGTTACCGTGACTGGCAAAGGTTGAGCGTCACCCTCTGGAAACCCGTGTCAAGTGACTTTACAACCAGCTGGCAGAGCCACCTCACACCACAACTGCCTGCTCTCCATGCTGACTCAAGGGGTCTTCTCAGAGGTGGCCCAGCCCCAGGGATTCTTCCTGCCCAGCTTCCTAAGCTGACCATGCCCTTCCAGAACCAGGGCCTTCTGCTGAGGCTGGCCAGCTGCCAAATGGGGCCAGCAGGGAGCCAGATGTCACTTTTCTGTAAAAATCAAGAGCAACTGGAAACAGACAAGACTGCTTAAACGGATATTATCCACAAATCAGAGCACAGCCTTTTTTTATTGATTGAGCTTAAGACCTGATATGCCAAACTGCTGGCATCCACAGCTGCTCCTGGTGAAGACCCCCACACATCCCGCCAGCCTGGATTCAGGCACAGGACTTACCCTTAGTGTTTGGTGAGCTCTCCAGAAGGCAGACACTATCTAAAGCAAAAGAAAAAACAGCATTACCCTCATTGCTCCAGGAACTTCCCAGAGAAAACAGGAGGGGCAAGAACACAGACTTTAGAACCCAGAGAACTTTTTCACTCTTGTTGCCCAGGCTGGAGTGCAATGGCACGATCTCGGCTCACTGCAACCTCCTCTTCCCGGGTTCAAGCGATTCTCCTGCCTCAGCCTCCTGAGGTAGTTGAGATTACAGACATGCGCCACCACGCCCGTCTAATTTTGTATTTTTAGTAGAGACGGGGGTTTCTCTATGTTGGTCAGGCTGGTCTCGAACTCCCGACCTCAGGTGATCCACCCGCCTCGGCCTCCCAAAGTGCTGGGATTACAGGTGTGAGCCTCCACACCCGGCCGAGAACTGTTTCTTTGCTTCCATTGAGGGCACCAGGAGGGTACAGGGCTGGAAGTGCCAGCTCTGCTGTCCCACTGCCTGGACTGCACCTCTTGTTACTTTAACAGCCGCTCTGTAATCACTCAGTCTGTTTCCTCATCTATAAAATGGGAATAATAACAACGCCCATCTCACAGCATACTAGGGAATACCCAGTGAGGCAGCACACACACAGCAGTGGCACCATGCCTGGCACAGAGGACACACTGGGATGTTAAACGACAGGCTAGGTGGGAGGCGCTTAAGTAAAACCCTTTTCTGCCACCCACTACACATGAACAAGAAGTTCTAGAAACAGTTCTTGTTTTATCTGAAGTGCTTTCTCTTCCTCCCCACTCCATCCAGCCTCAGGCCCACTTTCTCTGCATCTCCAGAGCTGTCTCTAATCCTTCAGGAGCTCCCTCTGAATACTGGGAGTCTGGTTCTTCTCTCACTCCACAACTTGACACTAATAAGCTGTCTTACGTGACCTGAGATGTGTCCTCTATTTCCCGGCTATTTCCTCAAATCCTTTCCTGCAGAGACCCCTCCCTGCCACACGTAAGAGCACACCTCGTGTTTATGCCCATGGGAGCCCACAGTTGGTATTATGTGATCACTTTTCGGAGTTTTATCGACTGCTTATTTCCGAAAAAGCCACAGCTACCCTAGCCACTAGTCAATGAACAGCAAAATGGAAACACAGGCCAGCAAGCTCAAATCCCTGTTCAGAGAAAACCAACTGCCTTGGCAGATAATGTCAAGGCTGAAATTCAATGTCTGGGGCACCCAAGTCAATAAAATATTTATTGAGCACATACTTTGCACAAGGAACTGTATGTACACTCTGGCCCTGCCCACAAAGTGCCAAAAAGCAAGTTGTTAGGGGCTGGTTAAAAGAAGCAAAAATGGGATGGCACGTGAGAGGGACTCCAGCAGTGAGCCGCCTAGCCTGCCTGGCTGTGTTACTCTGGGCGAGTTATTTCACCTCTCTGTGTCTCACCTATGAGAGTCCGTCATTTGTAAGAGATGGATCTAATAGTACTTTCGTAATAGGATTGTTGTGATAATGATGTGTGTATGTAAGGGGCTTAGTAAGGCCATCACCACCACACAGTAGTTGACTTTTATTAATAACAATAAATCATTACTTATCATCATCATTATGAAAAGAGAGCCCAGTCCAACTGAATAGAGTTGGCAAGCCTTAATAAAGTCCCGTGTCTCGAAGAATAATTTAATTTTGACAGGACAAGATAAGAGGCAAGGCCCTGCAGAAAACAAAGTCAACAAGAACAAGAGCAGAGGGGGGACTATGAGAAGCAAGTTTGGGGTAACAGTGACTAATCTCACTATGGGGGCTGACACAGAAGAGGGTACCTGCGGAGGCAAATGGAAGAAAGAGCCCAACAGGTGGAATCATATTAGAGAGTCTTGAACGCCAAGATGAGGCAAGCTTTTCATTCGGTAAGTAAGAGGAAATGGTTTATTCTTTTGGCCATTTCCCATCTTCTACCGTCAGGCCCGACTCCTTTGGCAAAGTGTCCACAGGTGAGACTAGAAGGCAGCTAAGAGAAAGAGAGGAAGGCATGGTCAGTCAGGCCCAGGTGAGGTTTCAGAGTGAGCAGGCAAAATGCCCCGCCGCTGTGAAGGAGGCCTCTGGGCGAGAAACCTGCCCCAAAGCAGGAAGTTTCAGGATACGAGAAACAGGGCCCATTCAGATGGGGGCAGGACGATATTGGGAGGCAGCCAAAGAAAAGACCATGCTCATCCTCAATGAAAATGTTGACCAGAGGCCGGGTACGGTGGCTCACGCCTGTAATCCTAGCACTTTGGGAGGCTGAGGCAGGTGATCACCTGAAGTCAGGAGTTCGAGACCAGCCTGCCCAACATGGTGAAACCCCATCTCTACTAAAGATACAAAAATTAGCCAGGCAAAGGGGTGGTGCCTGTAATCCCAGCTACTCAGGAGGTTGAGGCAGGAGAATTGCTTGAATCCGGGAGGCAGAGGCTGCAGTGAGCCAAGATGGTGCCACTGTACTCCAGCCTGGGCAACAAAACAAGACTCCATCTCAAAAAAAACAAAACAAAACACAGAAAATGTTGACCTGAATGAGGCCTCTAGCCCATGCAGAAGGTGCCAGTGAGAAATGTGGACTGCCAGATGTACTGCCATAGTGACCATGGTGCTGGCCATCCCTGCCACCTCCAAAAGTAACTCCTTTCCGTATTCCCCATCTTGCACCCTTCTCTCCTCACTGGTTCCCAGTTTGACCCCTTTTCAACTAATTCACCCAAAACATTCATTAAGCACCTACTTGTTCCTGGCACTATTAGGGACTGTGAGGACAGACGGAAGAGGGACACAGGGAACTGTGGCTTGGGATAAGAGTAGTGAATCTGAGGTCCTGCCCTGCCCCTGGTCCCAGAGCCCCCATGAGTAGTGGTGGGAGGACAGGTACCTATCGCAGTGCCTGGGGCACTGGAAGTGAGACCGGGTGAAAACAAGGAGCAGGACAAAAAAGGGAAAAGGGCCTGGGGGACCTACTGTGGGCTACCAGGGACAACCTTCTAGGGGAGATCTTGGAGGTGAGAACTGGCAAAGGGAACCGAGTCAGCCAGGCTGCAACGGGCTTCAGTAGAAAGACAGAAGGCGTTATGACACACGAGGGTACACTGGGGTAAACTGAGGAAACTCTGGATGACAGCCTAATTAATTAAAAAAGCAGATACTGAGCAACTGTAGTGAACAAAGCCCCTTCCCTAAGAGCAGGGCACGGCAGGATGGAGGAGCCATTAGTAAACAAATGACGGCTGTTTTCAGGGAGCTTACCAGAACACCATGGGACACAACCTGCAGCTCAGGCCTGCAGCTGGGCCCTCAGAGCCCTGTCTGCCTTTGGGGCTTTTTTTTTTTTTGTCTTTTTTTTTTTTTTTTTTTTGACACGGAGTCTCACTCTGTTGCCCAGGCTGGAGTGCAGGGGCGTGATCTCAGCTCACTGCAACCTCCAACTCCCAGGTTCAAGCAATTCTCCCGCCTCAGCCTCCTGAGTAGCTGGGATTACAGGTGCCCGCCACCACACCTGGCTAGTTTTTGTATTTTTAGCAGAGAAGAGGTTTCCCCATGTTGGCCAAGCTGGTCTCGAACTCCTGACCTCAGGTGATCCACCCGCCTCGGCCTCCCAAAGTGCTGGGATTAAAGGCATGAGCACCGCACCCAGCCCCGTCTACCTTTGCATCTAATCTTGCTTCCTCAGTTTGGCTTCCAGTCACTGACTTACCTGCACCTTAGCAAATCCTAGTGCCCTCACCTGGTTACATCTCCTGTAGCGGCCTCTTCCCAGTGACCAATCAAGTTTCTTACACCCAACAGTGAAGCTGTTTCCCACACAATCTCCTTCCACCTTCCTCAGCCTTCCTCTTCCAGTTCTAATTGCTTGAAACCTCTGTAACTGGCCAGGCATGATGGCTCATGCCTATAATCCCAGCACTTTGGGAGGTCGAGGCGGGTGGATCACCTAAGGTCAGGAGTTCAAGTCCAGCCTGGCCAACATAGTGAAACCCCGTCTCTACTAAAAATACAAAAATTAGCCAGGTGTGGTGGCATGCGCCTGTAATCCCAGCTACTCAGGATGCTGAGGCAGGAGAATCGCTTGAACTCAGGAGGCGGAGGTTGTGGTGAGCTGAGATCACTCCACTGCACTCCAGCCTGGGTGACAAGAGCGAAACTCCAACTCAAAAAACAAAAACAAAAACAAAAAAACCTGTTTAACAAAACCTCTCCAGAATAAAACTTTCTAGCTGTTCAAATCCAGTCAGTTTCTCCACTTCAGTGGCATCAAAAAGAGGTCCACAACTCACCTCCTCCACGAAGTCTTCCCAAGCCCATCCCCTTCCAGGCCATTTCTCCTCTCTCTCGCTTTAGTGTGTGGTTTGCTGTGATTTACTGGCCTCTACTGAACTTCCTCTTCCATGTCCTCCTAGGGCCAATACCTCGCCCACTAGGCTGTCTACAAACATCTGCAGCAGGCTGCCTTGCTGCTTAGGTTTTGTTTATTTTTCTCTCCCCCAATCAGTTTGTCAGCAGTTGCAGGACAAGAATTGACCTCATCGCCCACGCTGTCTCTCGGCCCAGTGTAGGGATAGGAACACTGTAGGTGTGCAAAAGAATGTGATTAAGAGTTCAACAGTTAAGGAGAGCCTGCAGGCAGGAAGCTGTAGCTGCAAGTGAGAGAAATGCTGAGCACATCCACCCCCAGCACAAGTGTTTGCATCACATACAGGGAAAGGGTGCCTTGGGGGAGGCCAGCCAGGGCTGATGGTGGCAGTGGGTAAGGGAGCAACAGGGAGGCAGATGGCAGGCACTCTGGAGGTTCTGGTTGTCATCAGCAAGTGTTGGTACTTCTCTGAGCCTGTTTTCTCAGCTGGAGAAGGGGTAAGGAGCACAGGCCCACCTCTTCTCACAAAATAAAGACACAATCTGATTTTTAACAATTTCAGGCCAGGCACGCCTGTAATCTCAGCACTTTGGGAAGCCAGGGCAGGCCGCTCGCTTGAGCGTAAGAGTTCGAGACCAGCCTGGGCAACATGACGGAACCTCGTCTCTACCAAAAAATACAAAAATTAGCTAGGCATGGTGGCGCCCGCCTGTAGTCCCAGCACTGGGGGACTGTGGCAGGAGGGTCGCTTGAGCCCGGGAGGTCGAGGCTGCAGTGAGCCGAGATCGCGCCACTGCACTCCAGCCTGGGTGGGTGACAGCAAGACCCTGTCTAAAAAAGAAAAGAAAACAAAAGAATCTCAAAGTTGCCAGGGACCTAGGGACTTGGCTTCCGACTCTGATGCGCTTTGTAAACTACTAAAAGCTGGAGAAATAAGGGGCTGAGCCCAGCCCCACCTCCTGAATGAGCGGCCTTGGGCGAATCACTGCGTCTGGGCGCCTGGAGCTTCCCCGTCTGAAACAAAGTAGAGGATCCTACGGGAGGCGGAGTGCGAGCGCAAGGAACAAGGAAAGCCCTCGCCTTACACGCCGCGGCTTCCTGCAGAGCTGAGCCACATCCAGTACGATGGGGACAACTTGGGCTCCCGATCCTGACAGACTTGGGTTCGAACCCTCAGGGACCTCGCGCGAGGCGCTTTAGTCAGTTTCTCCATCTGCAAAATGGGCCCGAGAGCAAGAATGAGGCAGCCCGCGGGCGGACGCTGCAGAGGGGCGCTCGGGGGCTGGAGCCGGGGGCGGGTCCGGGGGCGGGTCCAGCCGGCCGAGCCCCCGCGCGAGGGGGAGGGACGCCGCCCGCCGCGTCGCGTCGCGCACCGCGCACAGCCCGCCGCCGTCTCCTCCAGCCGTCGCTCGCGGAGCCCGCGCCGCCTTTGCGCGCGCGACCCTTACATAAGCGTCCCTCGCGGCGGTGCCGGCGCACGTCCACCCGCTCCGACCCGCCGCGGGAAGAGGACCGTGCGGAGCGCGGCGGACACTCACCTCCTCGCTGCCGCCAGTCCTCGCCGCCGCCTCTACCGCTGCTGCCTCCACTGACAGAGAACAGCTGCGGTCTCCGTGCAACCGAACTTGCTGCAGTCCCGGCCCCGCCTTACGGACTTCCTATTGGCCCAGACAGCCCAACCCCTCCCGTTATTGGGCAGTGTTCTCCGTCACTCCTCGCCCCTCCGCTCTGGACTCCTCCCTGCGCCCGCCTGTCCGTCACGTTTAAGCCTTGGCGCCCCACGTCAGCCCCGCCCCTCCCGTCCCCGGCGAGCGCCTGGATTAGTGGCGAGGCTGGGAGAGCCCGCCCCTGGCGCACCACCGCCTACTCCCTTGTCTCCGGAGCCTCACGTGGGCCGCCGGACCCTAGCCGACGCCCGCAATAGGCGGAAGTGGCCGGGCTGCGGCTCGCAGTTATTGGCTGTCGGCGGGGGTGGGGACGTTCGATTCATTCACCCGAGTAGCACGTGTCTCCCGAAGCTGCAAGCACAACAGATCGCACTGGGGCTCAGGCATCCCGGCTAGACGCAGATACGCGCTGGCTAGCGGAGAAGAGGTCGCAGGAAAAGCTAACGTTAGCGAAGGGCAGGAGGAAGGAGAAGGCGCTTGTGCCACACGGGTTACATGACTGTGTCCTTTAGTAGCTGCGTAGGTGATGATGGGGGTCTAGAGTACGTCTGTGTGACCTTGGGCAAGCAACTTAACCTCTGAGTCTTCGGTTTTGTCATCTGCAGAGCGAAGCTGCTCAGGACCTAGGGGGTTTGGAAGGCCTGTTTGAGACACAAGACACTTGACAAGACCCAAGACACTTGTCAAAGAGGAAAGCTTTGACAAGTGGAACAAGTGACTGAGGCATAAGTCTCTGTCATCGAGGCTTATTAATCCAGTTTGAGGGCGTGCTCGGGAAAAACACGAACCACAGACACATCCGTGGTTGTTTTTCCGAAGAGGTTTTCGGGAGGTTTAGTATTTATGCATTTCCTTAAAGGGGGAATGAGGGGAAGGCATGTAGGAAGAAGAGCAAGTAGGCGATTAGGACAATAGTTACATTCCTATGGGACTTTAGCTAATGCCCGGTAAATCTACGTAAGATAAGATGAATGTCTGAAGAGAAAAAGAGAGTAAAGGAAGAGTCAGTTATGCAGATGTCTCTGAGTAGGTAGTTTTGACTTTGTTCTGCACCTGGGAAAATAAGCTTGTAATGACATTCTTATTGTGGAATTTTTAGGAGCTAGACTTAGATTGTAGACCTGAAGCTACAATTGACCTGTCCTTGTTTATGGGAGACCAGCAAGAATTTACTTGTGAATGATCTGTGGGGGCAGCCCTTCCCAAATGCCTGAGACTTTTTACCTTTCCGTGTGGATCTGGCTGATGCCTAATGCTAGTAACAGCTATTGTTTTGGAAGAGGGTGTTGCAGTGACTCAGCTTCAAGGCTTAATCTTCACTTTCGCATGAATTGGGGCGGTGGCGGGGGGGGGGGGGTCCCGAGATTTTTACTTTCATTCACCGCTTCGTAAACTGGGATCTGTGCCAACCAGGGGATAAAGGAGTGACCAAACAAACCAAAATCCTGCCTTCAAAGGAGAGCAGACAGATTAATATATAGTACATCAGATGGTAATAAGGGCAAAAAGAAAAAATAACGTGCTTCCAAAAAGGAGACTCAAAGACTATGAGAACATCTTGCCAACTAGAAATTGTTTGTTGAGCCTGGAGAGATCTGACTCTTCTCTCAGACTCCTTGTATAAGTAGTTTCTCACTCCAACTTCCCTGTCATTCCTTCTACCCGTCCTGAAGAACCCCAACCTTGGGTTGGATCCGACACAGCTATTTTAGTAACAGAACAAGGATTAAGATCCCAGTTCACCTTTGGGAGGCTGAGTAGGGAGGAATACTTGAGCCCAGGAGTTTGAGACCAGCGTTGGCAACACACTAAGACCTCATCTCTGTCTTTTAAAAATTAAAAAATGGGGCCGGGCTCCGTGGCTCACACTTGTAATCCCAGCTCTTTGGGAGGCCGAGGCAGGCAGATCACAAGGTCAGGAATTCAAGACCAGCCTGGCCAATATGGTGAAACCTTGTCTCTACTAAAAAAGTACAAAAATTAGCCAGGTGTGGTGGCAGTCACCTGTAGTCCCAGCTACTAGGGAGGCTGAGGCAAGAGAATCGCTTGAACCCGGGAGGCGGAGGTTGCAGTGAGCCAAGATCATGCCACTGCACTCCAGCCTGGGTGACAGAGCGAGACTCCATCTCAAAAAAAAAAAAAAAAAAAAAAATTAAAAAATGGGCTGGGCACGATGGCTCACGCCTGTAATCCCAGCACTCTGGGAGGCTGAGGCGAGTGGATCATCTGAAGTCAGGAGTTCAGGACCAGCCTGATAAACATGGTGAAACCCCGTCTCTACTAAAAATACAAAAATTAACTGGGTATGGTGGTGGGCACCTGTAATCCCAGCTACTCGGGAGGCTGAGACAGGAAAATTGGTTGCAGTGAGCTGAGATTCCACCATTGCACTCCAGCCTGGGCAACAGAGCAAAACTCCATCTCAAAAAAATAAAAATTGGCCAGGTGCAGTGGCTCACGTCTATAATCCCAGCACTATGGGAGGTCGAGGTGGGTGGATCACTTGAGGCCAGGCGTTCGAGACCAGCTTGGCCAACACGGCGAAACCCTGTCTCTACTAAAAATACAAAATTAGCCAGGCGTGGTGGTGCATGCCTGTAATCCCAGCTACTAGGGAGGCTGTGGCAGGAGAATTGCTTGAACCCAGGAGCCGGAGATTGCAGTGAGCCAAGGTTGCACATTGCACTCTAGCCTGGGCAATAAGAGTGAAAAACTTTGTCTCAAAAAAAAAAAAAAAAAGAAGAAAGAAAGAAAGAAAAAGAAAAAGCACTTCTCAGCGTGGGCTTCTGTGCCACTAGCAACAGAATCTCCTGAGGACAAGGTGGGAAACACAGATTCCTGAGCCCCATCCCATTGCTCTTATGCATATTAACCACCAACTCAGAGGTCTTAGAATCACCAGCAGAATACCTGAGTCGCCTTTGCCTCTTCAATCCATCTCTAGGGACTGAGACTGAAACTGACCCAATAGGGACTGAGACTGAAACTGACCCAATAGTCCCATAGACTTTTTTTTTTTTAAATAAACGTAGAAATGGACCCTTTTGGTCTTAAAGCTTGAAACTTACATTTGTTTTATCTGAGTTCCTTCCTCAGGAAAGGACACTCAGGCCTCTCAAAAAAAAGTATCAGAGAACTGAAACTCACCAATTCAAGGCATCCAGACAACAAGATGCCAGAACCCACTTTCACCCTGCTTGCTTCCTTACTTCTCCCTAGTTCCTGTTTTCTTTTTTTTTTTTTTTTTTCTGAGATGGAGTCTTGCTGTGTCGCCCAGGCTGGAGTGCAATGGCGTGATCTTGGCTCACTGCAACCTCTACCTCCCAGGTTCAAGCAGTTCTCCTGCCTCAGCCTCCCGAGTAGCTGGAATTACAGGTGCTCGCCACTATGCCTGGCTAATTTTTGTATTTTTAGTAGACTATGTTAGTCAGGCTGGTCTCGAGCTCCTGACCTCGTGACCCACCCGCCTCCACCTCCCAGAGTGCTGGGATTATAGGCGTGAGCCACCATGCCTGGCCCGTAGTTCTTGTTTTTTTACACATTGTTACATTTCTTCCCTCTATGTTAACTCTTAATTTTAGTCACTCAGGGAGATGGATTTGAGACTGATCTTCTATCTCCTAGGCTGTAGCACCCAGTTAAAGCCTTCTTCCTTGGCAATAATTGTCTCAGTGATTAGCTTTCTGTGGAGAAAGCAGCAGGACCTAGATGGAGGCCCTGGTGTTTCAGAAACAAGACCCCCTGCACTGCAGTGCTAGTTTTAGAAGCTCTCCCAGTGGTTCTAATGGAGTCGGTGTGAAGACCCACAGAGAGGCTAGAGAAATACTCTCTAGGCTTCCTGGATGGTAAGACTCTTCCAGGGCCCTTTAAAAACAAAACCAAGGCCGGGCACAGTGGCTCACGCCTGTAATCCCAGCACTTTGAGAGGCTGAGGCAGGTGGATCACCTGAGGTCAGGAGCTCGAGACCAGCCTGGCCAACATGGTGAAAACCCGTCTCTATTAAAAATATAAAAATTAGCTGGGTGTGGTGGCACATGCCTGTAATCCCAGCTACTTGGAAGGCTGAGGCAGGAGAATCACTTGAACCCGGGCGGCAGAGGTTGCAGTGAGCTGAGATCGCGCCACTGCACTCCAGCCTGGGCAACAATAACGAAACTCGGTCTCAAAAAATAAATAAAAAAATAAAAACAAAACCAGATTCCTGGACCCACACTCACCCCTGTGGATAATGATTCAGTCAATTTGGGGTGGGGCCTAGTAATCTTTTCAATGCTTTTTTTTTTTTCTTTTAGCAAGCACTCAATTGATTCTTGAGATCTGGGGAGCTTGGGAAACTTAGCTAAGCTCCTAGGAGGATGCAGCAGCAGCTGAAGCCAGACAGAGGGGCTGAGACGTGCTATGGAAGGCTGGCCAAGGTTAAGCTCTGGTACAGAGAACACAGGCAGCAGGACTCTGTTGGGAGGGAAATGATGTTCAGGGGGTCCTTACAGAGCAGCTGAGGGGCTGCCCTAAGGCTAGGAGTGTAGGCCTGCTTTATTATTTCTTAGTAGCTAACACTCTAAAACGTTCTTGGGCTGGGCCGGGCATGGTGGCTCACACCTGTAATCCCAGCACTTTGAGGGGCTGAGGCAGGTGGATCACTTGAGGTTAGGAGTTTGAGACCAGCCTGGCCAACATGGTGAAACCCCGTCTCTACTGAAAAATACAAAATCAGCTGGGCGTGGTGGCGCACGCCTGTAATCCTAGCTACTTGGGAGGCTGAGGCAGGAGAATTACTTGAACCTAGGAGGCGGAGGTTACATTGAGCCAAGATCCCACCATTGCACTCCAGCCTAGATGACAAGAGTGAAACTCCGTCTCAAAAAAAAAAGAAAGCCGGGCGTGGTGGCTCACGCCTGTAATCCCAGCACTTTGGGAGGCCTCGGCAGGCGGATCATGAGGTCAGGCTATTGAGACCATCCTGGCTAACACGGTGAAACCCCGTCTCTACTAAAAATACAAAAAAAATTATCCGGGCACGGTGGCGGGTGCCTGTAGTCCCAGCTACTCAGGAGGCTGAAGCAGGAGAATGGCGTGAACCCGGGAGGCGGAGCTTGCAGTGAGCCGAGATAGTGCCACTGCACTCTCCAGCCTGGGCAACAGAGGAAGACTCTGCCTCAAAAAAAAAAAAAAAAAGAAAGAAAATTCTTGGGCCAGGTGCAGTAGCTCACGCCTATACCCCTAGCACTTTGGGAGGCTAAAAGTGGTGAGGAGGCTCTTCTTCTTCCTCTGCCCCAGCCTGTGGGCATCGGCCCTGGTATGGACCTGGCACCATGATAAAGGGATGCGGCCATGGTGAGGCATCTCCCACAGGCTTTAGGGGCATGAGACTTGGGCAAGTGGGCTCTGAAACAGGAGTGGGAGCTGGGTGTGGTGGTGCATGTCTGTAATCCCATACTTTGCGGGGGCCAAGGTGGGTGGATCACTTGAGCCCAGGAGTTCGAGACCAGCCTGGGCAATATAGTGAGGCCTCATTTATTTTTTTTTTTTTGAGATGGAGTCTCGCTCTGTCACCCAGGCTGGAGTGCAGTGCAGTGGCGCGATCTCGGCTCACTGCAACCTCCACCTCCCAGGTTCATGCGATTCTCCTGCCTCAGCTTCTCGAGTAGCTGAGACTACAGGCGACTGCCACCACGCCCGGCTAATTTTCTTGTATGTTTAGTAGAGATGGGGTTTCACCATGTTAGGCACGATGGTCTCAATCTCCTGAATGTGAGGACTCATCTCTATTAAAAATTGAAAAAGAAAGGCCAGGCACGGTGGCTCATGCCTGTAATCCCAGCACTTTGGGAGGCTGAGGTGGGCGGATCACTTGAGGTTAGGAGCTTGAGACCAGCCTGGCCAACATGGCGAAACCCCATCTCTACTAAAAATACAAAAAATTAGCCGGGTGTGGTGGCTGGCGGATGCCTATAATCCCAGCTACTTGGGAGACTGAGGCAGGAAAATCATTGAACTCGGGAGACAGAGGTTGCAGTGAGCCGGGATCACACCACTTCACTCTAGCCTGGGTAACAGAGTGAGATTCTGTCTCACAAAAAAAAAATTAAAAAAAAAAAAAAGTCAGCCAGGCGTGGTGGGGTGTGCCTATAGTCCTAACTACTGGGGAGGCTAGGTGAGAGGATCGCTTGAACCTGGGAGGTGGAGGTTTCAATGAACCGAGATTGTGCCACTGCGCTGCACTCCAGCCTGGGCAACAGAGCAAGATCCAGTCTTCAGACAAAACAAAACAAAACAAAAACAGGAAGTTGCAGCTAAGAGGCTGGGCTGTGGGTAGGTAAAAGGGCTGGCTTTGCTGTTACTCTGGGGGGCACGTTGGGAGTAGCTAACCCATCCCTTTGCTTCTTAGGGACATGTTCAGAGGCTCGGAGACAGAAGAGGGCAGATCTCATAATTGACAGAGACTTCTGCAGTCTAAGAACACAGGGGAGATGCTGGCCCTTGGTCCACCTCGGCCGGTGGAAGGTCTGACCGTCTTGTGGCGATCCCATGATGGGTTCACGAGCCCAGTGGAATTGTCCAGACTGAACGGCCAAAGTAGGAGGAGGCTGAAAAGACAGGGCGGTTTCTAGGGGTGAGAAGCCACGGGGTTAAAGGAGCCTGGGAACACGGTGGGGGGAAACATTGGAATTTAGGCTCCCTCCAAGCCAAAAATGGTACTTGAGTGGCCACAGGCAAGGGCACAGGCCACCTCACACACTTGCAGTTTCCACACCACAAACACTCCTGGCCAATGCTTTGCTTGCTCAGTCCACGCTGGCGGGAGAAATCTTTCTTTTGTCATCTCTGGGGTGGGGATCGGGGACATCGGGGTTGTCCTTATGAGATCCTCAGGTTAAAGCCAGGCTTCTGGATTCTAAACACAGAGGGGTGAGCCATTTCCAGTCTCATAGTAACTGCTGTGTTTCGAGGGATCTGTAGCTTTGTTTTTTGTTTTTTTGTTTGTTTGTTGTTTGTTTTTGTTTTTGTTTTTGTTTTGAGACGGGGTTTCACTCTGTCACCCAGGCTGCAGTGCAATGGTGTGATCTCAGCTCACTGCAACCTCCGCCTCCTGGGTTTAAGTGATTCTCCTGCCTCAGCCTCCTGAGTAGATGGAATTACAGGCACCTGCCATCACATCCGGCTAATTTTTTTTTTTTTTTTTTTTTTTTTTTTTTGAGACGGAGTCTCACTCTGTTACCAGGCTGCTGGAGTGCAGTGGCGCGATCTCGGCTCCCCACAATCTCCGCCTCCCGGGTTCAAGCAATTCTCCTGCCTCAGCCTCCCAAGTAGCTGGGACTACAGGCGTATGCCACCATGCCCAGCTAATTTTTGTATTTTTAGTAGGGACGGGGCTTCACCATGTTGGCCAGGCAGGTCTTGAACCCCTGACCTCAGGTGATCCACCCGCCTCAGCCTCCCAAAGTGCTGGGATTACAGACGTGAGCCACTGCGCCCAGCCAGGATATGTAGCTTTGTCTGGGAGCTCCCATCCATCTGGATGTCTCCAGCCTTCTTGTTCCTAACTGCCCTGTCCTTGGCCACCATGCTGTCTGAACTTGCTGGTACGCCGTCCTCCCTACACCCCAATGGTATGAGGTATCATCATTCCTCTATCCCCATCGTGCCTTCTGCCTGTGCTTGGGCTGTTTCCCTTGCATGGGTTTCCTTTTCTCAATAGATTCGCCTGATAAACTCTCTTCCTGTCATCTCTCTCTCTCTCTCTCTCTCTCTCAAGACTTAACCCAGCCATTGTCTCCTTCATGAAGCCCTCCAAAGCCACTCTCATGGTGTAAGGGGCCCTCCTAGGACTCCCATAACACCCTGGGCATTATTTCTAGCCCAGCACCACACTGCTTTGAAATGAGGTGCTTTGAGGTCTGTCCCCCGAAACGAGTCTGGGAAAGTAGCTCATTTTTTATAGTGCTGCAGAAATGGCTCAATATCCTCCCACCACCTCATCTTCCTTCCCAGCCCAGGGACACTGTCAGAGCCTCAGAAATTCCTCAGAATTTGCTCCTCTCGGTCCATGCCCCCAGTCTGACCTGTTCCAGGTGATCATCTCTTTAACTTTTCCCTCCCCCATAAACGTGGCGTCCACTGGACTCTGTGGACTCTGCTTGGTCTCTGGGGCACTCCTATTCGCTGACTATTAAACATTTACTATGTGCTAAACTCAACTCTTGTAGAGGTGTGAGGAGGGAATAAGGGACAGAAGATAAACCCAAGAACTTTTTTTTTTTTTTTTTTGAACAGAGTCTTGCTCTGTCGCCCAGGCTAGAGTGCAGTGGCATGATCTCGGCTCACTGTAACCTCTGCCTCCTGGGTTCAAATGCTTCTCTGCCTCAGCCTCCCGAGTAGCTGGAGTTACAGGCACCCGCCACCACGCCTAGCTAATTTTTGTATTTTTAGTAGAGACGGGGTTTCACCATCTTGGCCAGGCTGGTCTCGAACTCTTGACCTCATGATTCGCTCCACACACCGCCCACCTCCCAAAATACTGGGATTACAGGCGTGAGCCACTGCACTTGGCCCACAAACAATTTTAAATTAAATAAATGTATATCTGCACAGTCACTCATCTTACTTCTGGTGAGCATTATACTTTTTTACTTATTTAAAAAAATTTTTTTAGACAGAGTCTCAGTCTGTTGCCCAGACTAGAGTACAGTGTCACGATCTCTGCTCACTGCAACCTCCGCCTCCCAGGTTCAAGCAATTGCTGTGCTCCAGCCTCCCGAGTAGCTGGGATTACAGGTGTGTGCCCCCACACCCGCTGATTTTTATATTATTAGTAGAGATGGGGTTTCACCATGTTGGCCAGGCTGGTCTTGAACTCCTGACCTCAGGTGATCCACCCACCTCACACTCCCAAAATACTGGGATTTACAGGCATAAGCCACCACGTCCAGCCGCATGGCTGATTTTTGTATTTTTTTTAGAGACAGGGTTTCGCCATGTTGGCCAGGCTGGTCTTGAACTCCTGGCCTCAAGTGCTCTGCCTGCCTCGGCCTCCCAAAGTGCTGGGATTACAGACATGAACGACCACGCCCAGCCTGGACATCATATTTTCAAGGAGAAAGTCTAGTAGTACTAACTGCTAGGTTTATAATTTTGTCTGATCCTCCTAGAGGGTACATGAAGACTCAGGCCCCACCCATGGAGGGTAGAACACACATTTGCTGAAGACTCTATGTGCTGGGCTGACTCAACTGGGCTGGATTCCAGGCCCATCACTGACTATGCTTCTGTCATTTCAACGGAAAGAAGAGGAAATGAGGATAAGTTCCAGAGGGATGCAAGGGTGAAGTGCACTCACAAAGATCAGTCTCCAGGGTAGAGGGCACGCCCCACCCCTGCTGCCCTCCAAGGTCAGTCAGACTTCCAATGTCTGATTCTCAAGGTTCTGGCGAGTGGGCTCTCGGGACTGGGCTCCAACATCACCTCCTCCGAGAGGCCTGCCTAGATCCTCCCCTCCCTCAAGCCAGATGTGGTCTCTCATTCTCTTCTGTTCACCAAAACAAGGTCTTGCCCACAGCAGGTAGATATAGATCACTTTCATTGGCTCACTCCTAAGGAACATGGTAGCCTGCCCCAGCTTGCAGCCTTCCAGTATGTCTAAGCCTGACCAGAACTTTAAATGACATCAGCCATGTACATGAATAGATACAGGAAATACCTCTTTCCTACTTCACTTTAGGAAATAGATACTACTGTGTTTTGTTAATTTCAAGGCACACTTCTTTTCCTCCACATTTTAACCTCTCTAAAACGGGGCTGCACCTTCCAATGAGTGGGTAATAGGTACTCTCTTCCTTCCTTCTTTCCTTTCTTTCTTTTTTTTTTTTTCTTTTCTGAGACGGGGCCTCACTCTGTTGCCCAGGCTGGAGTGCAGTGGCTTCAATCACAGCTCCAGCCTCAACCTGCTGGGCTCAAGCAATCCTCCCACCTCAGCCTCCCAATTGGCTGGGACTGCAAGCACATGCCACCAGGCCCAGCTATTTTTTTTCTATTTTTTTATACAGGCAGGGTGTCATGTTGTGCAGGCTGGTCTTAAACTCCTGGGTTCAAGCAATCCTCCTGCCTTGGCCTCCCAAAGTGCTGGGATTATAGACGTGAGCCACCGTGCCCAGCCCAGATATTCTTTCTTAACGGTATATAAAATACTGCCACCTTTCCGTAGATGTCCTCTTAGATTTGATGAAATAAAGCATTATCCCTGTGTTATAGCTGAGAAATTATAGACACATGAGGTTAAGCCACTCACCCAAGACACAGAGCCAGTACATGAAAGGGCAAGGCTTTAAACTCAGGCAATGGAGGAGGCCTGGAATCCTCGGTGTCTGTGGTAGGCCATCTCCAAGACAGTCCCCAGTGATCCTAGCCTCCTGGTGTTCACACCCTTGTGTAATCTCCACCCCTTGAGGGTAGGCTGGACCTGGTGACTCGCCTCTAAGGAACAGAATAAAGCAAGTGATGGGTTGTCATGTTCTGTGGTGGGCAAGTCTATGTACACGTATCCCTAAAACTCAAGGAAGCTGAGGCCAAAGAAAGCGGCTGACAAATTCAGTTTCTTAGAAAAAACATTTCTTTTTTTTGTTGTTTCTTTTTGAGACGGAGTCTCACTCCGTCGCCCAGACTGGAGTGCAATGGCACCATCTAGGCTCACTGCAACCTCTGCCTCCCGGGTTCAAGCAATTCTCCTGCCTCAGCCTCCCGAGTACTTGGGGTTACAGGTGCCCGCCACCATGCCCGGCTGATTTTTGTATTTTTAGTAGAGACCGGATTTCGCCATGTTGGCCAGGCTGGTCTCAAACTCCTGACCTCAAATGATCCGCCTGCCTTGGCCTCCCAAAGTGCTGAGATTACAGGTGTGAGCCACCACACCCAGCCAAAAAGAAACATTTAATATAGATTCAGGAACAGAAGCCAAGTCTGCGTCTCAGGCTGCGGCAAGACATGATGGTGGATCCCCACGCTATAAACCCCCAGACCCAGGGCTTATATACCACAGGGCAGGAATGTGTAAGACAATTAAAGTTGAGACCTCAGAGAAAGGCAAGAATGTGATATGAATCTGCCTATGGGTAAGATTTCTGGTAACAGTAGATAAAGTAGAAATCTTAGAGGCATTCCCGGAATGGGGGTTAATAAGAAGTCAACATGGTGGATTAGCATCCAAGATGGAGTTGCTCTGGCCTCCACATGTCACTTCTGCAGTTAGGTCCCCAAAGATCCTGGCTTGTCTTTCTCACCATCTCTTGCTCTCACTCGCTTGCTCTGATTAAAGCCAGCTGCCACATAGTGAGATGGTCTTTGGAGAGGCCCAAGTAGCAACAATCAACCATCAAGAAACAAGCCCTCAGTCCCACAGTCCGAAAAGAATTGAATTACGCAAACAACCACAAGAACGAGCTTGGAAGCAGATTCACCCCAGAAGGACCTGGAGAAGAGTTGACTGTAGCCTCTGAGAGATCTGAGCCAGAGACCTGCTAAGCTACACCCCCATTCCTGACCCACAGAAACCAAGATAATAAATGTGTGTTGTTTTAAGTCTCTAAGTTTTGGGGTAATTTGTTAGATAGCAATAGACAACTAACAGTCTCCAATATTTAACACCAGTTATTTACTGTGTTGGGTCGTGGGGACATTAAGGTGTTCTTCTAGCCTTCAGGGGGTACCTAGTCTGGTGAGGTGAGGCAGACATGTGTGATTGTGTTACTCTGTGTATTGGGTTATTGGGTGGGCTGGAGAGAGGACTGCCTATCTTACACAGCCTGGAGGTGTCAGGGCAGGCTTTTTGGGGAGGTGTCACTCACAAAGCAGAATTTTGAAAGGTGAGTAAGAGCTTGCCAGGTGCTATAGTTTGAATGTCTGTTCCAAAACTCATGTCGAACTATAATTGCCATTATGACAGTATCAAGAGGTGATTAGGTGACTGGATTACTGCAATTATCAGGAAGCGGGTTCTTGATAAAAGTGAGTTCAACCCCCTCTTGCCCTTGCTCACGTTTACTTTCTCTTACCCTTCCACCTTCTGCTGTGGGATGACATAGCACGAAGGCCCTCATCAGAGGCTGATGCCATTCTTTTGGACTTCCCAGCCTCCAGAACCATGAATCAAATGAACAATTGTTTAGAAATTAACCCATCTCTGTTACAGCAACACAAATCAGCCTAAGATACCAGGTGAAGAAGGCAAAGAAGCAGTGAGGAGGGAAGGAGGAGAACACAGATTTTCTCCCTCTCCTCGATGGATCTGGGAAATTGCTTTAAGACTGCATGCTTGGCAAGAGGGTACTCCACAGCTATGTGCTTGACGCAAGAGTGAGTGATTCATCCCACCACATCTCAAAAGTCTGTGAGTCAGCCAGTTCTTCCTGGGCTCAGACCTTTGTGAGAGTGGGGATTTGAGTTGACTACGTGTGTTGAAGTGAGGGTGTTGAAGATTGTGTAATGGTTTTGTTGCTTTTTAACCAGGGTCAGGATTGACCTTTGGTATGTTGTCAGGGTTGAAATTAAAAGGCCTGAGTACAAATCAGAGTCAGTGTTTGGGACAGGCTGGGGCAGAAGGTCAGGCTCCTTTTTTACATTCTCTTCACACTGGCCCTGTCATAGATCCTCTGGGAGCTGAGCCTGGCAGATTTTAAGCAACCCTTCACCCAGGGAAGATTCAGAAACTGAGCAGAAGGGATGAGGGCAAGGCCAGGCCCTGGGGGACAAGGCTAGTGTGAGCCAAGAGCTGCAGCCAGCACTTCCCTGGCCCTGGATAGGGGTGCCCTCTGCAGTACCCCAAACATGGAGGAGGCAGGACAGCTGGCTTCCAGTCCTGCCTCTGCTGCCGCGTCTGGGGAAGGAGACCTGAGTGATTGAAGCATGGGTTTTTAAAGCCCGGCTGACCAGGGTGGCCGGCCAGCTCTGCCACTTAGTGGGCATGCTCTCCAGCCAGGTGCTTAATCTCCCTGATCCTCAGTTTTCTGATCTATAAAATGAGATGACAATCCCCACATCATAGGACTATCATGAGGTTTAAATGAAATCTGTGAAGGGGTTGACTCAAAACAGTGGTTAAAACAAAAAGGAGCTGGGCGTGATGGCTCATGCCTGTAATCCCAACTATTCAGGAGGCTGAGACAGGAGGATCACTTGAGACCAGGAGTTTGTGACCAGCCTGGGCAACATAGAGAAATCTTATCTCTAAAATAAACAAAGAAATGCATAATAAAAATAAAACAAAAAGGAGCATGGAACAGCACTCAAATTCCACCATTTTGAGGCCAGGCGTGGTGGCTCACACCTGTAATCCCAGCACTTTGGGAGGCTGAGGTGGGCAGATTGCTTGAGCTCAGGAGTTCAAAACCAGTCTGAGTAACATGATGAAACTCCATCTCTACAAAAAATACAAAAATTAGTCAGGCATGGTGGCACATACCCGTAGTCCCAGCTACTCAGGAGGCTGAGGTGGGAGGATCACTTGAGCCTGGAGGCCAATGTTTTATTGAGCTGAAATTGTGCCACTGCCCTACAGCCTGAGCAACAGAGTGAGACCCTGTTTCAAAAAACAAAACAACCATTCTGGGGAATCTGCTGGCCCAGCCCCAGGCTTCTTTCTCTTCCTCCTGTCTCGGGGGAAAGAGTTGCTGCCAGTAGTCTCACCTTTAGAAGCATCCACACTCATGATTTCATCTTATTTTTGAAACAACCCATTTTACAGGCTGGGTGGGGTGGCTCATGCCTGTAATCCTGGCACTTTGGGAGGCGAGGAGGGTGGATCATGAGGCCAGGAGTTTGAGAACAGCCAGGCCAACATGGTGAAACTCCATCTCTACTAAAAATACAAAAATTAGCCAGGCATGGTGGCATGTGCCTGTAATCCTAGCTATTCGGGAGGCTGAGGCAGAAGAATCGCTTGAACCTGGGAGGCAGAGGTTGCAGTGAGCCAAGATCGCGCCACTGCACTCCAGTCTAGGCGCCAGAGCAAGACTCCATCTCAAAAAAAAAAAAATTTAAAAAGAAACAACCCACTTTACAGATGAGACTGAAAGGATCTGCCCACGGCAGTGAATACCACTGATATGGTTTGGATTTGTGTCCCCACCAAACTTCATGTTGAATTGTAGTCCCCAGTGTTGGAGGTGGTTGGCTCATGGGGGTGGATTCTCGTGAATGGTTTAGACCCATCCCCTTGGTGCTGTTTTCATGATAGTGAGTTCTTGTGAGATCTGGTTGTTTCAAAGTGTGTAGGCTGAGCACGGTGGCTCACGCCTTTATTCCAAACACTTTGGGAGACTGAGGTGGGCAGATCACTTGAGGCCAGGAGTTCAAGGCCAGACTGGGAAATATAGCAAGATCCTGTCTCTACCAAAAATACAAAAAATTAACTGGGCGTGGTGGCAGGCACCTGTAGTCCCAGCTGCTCAGGAGGCTGAGGCACGAGAATCACTTGAACCCAGGAGGCGGAGGTTGCAGTGAACCAAGATTGCGCCACTGCACTCCAGCCTGGGCGACAGAGTGAGACTCTGTCTCAAAACAAAGTGTACAGCACCTCCTGCCACGCTCTCTCTTTCTCCTGCTCCTATCATGTGAGATGCCTCATCCCCGCTTTGCCTTCCACTGCGGTTGGAAGCTTCCTGAGGCCTCCCCAGCAGCAGAAGCTGCTATGCTTCCTGTACAGCCTGCAGAACCATGAGCCAATTAAACTTTTTGTCTTTATAAATTACCCAGTCTCAGGTATTTCTTATTTTTATTATTATTATTTTTTGAGACAGAGTCTCGCTCTGTTGCCCAGGCTGGGGTGCAGTGGCGCAATCTTAGCTCACTACAACCTCTGCCTCCTGGGTTCAAGCGATTCTCCTGCCTCAGCCTCCCGAGTAGCTGGGATTACAGTTGCCCACCACTATACGTGGATAATTTTTTGTTTTATTTTGAGACGAAGTCTTGCTGTTGCCCAGGCTAGAGTGCAGTGGCACGATCTCGGCTCACTGCAACCTCTGCCTCCTGGGTTCAAGCAATTCTCCTGCCTCAGCCTCCCGAGTAGCTGGGATTACAGGCACACGCCACCCTGCCTGCCTAATCTTTGTATTTTTTCAGTGGAGACGGGGTTTCACCATGTTGGCCAGGCTGGTCTCAAACTCCTGACCTTGTGATCCACCTGCCTCGGCCTCCCAAAGTGCTGGGATTACAGTTGTGAGCCACTGCAACCTGGCCTAATTTTTGTATTTTTAGTAAAGATGGGGTTTCACCATATTGGCCAGGCTGGTCTTGAACTTCTGACCTCAAGTGATCCACCCACCTCAGCCTCCCAAAGTGCTAGGATTACAGGCATGAGCCACCGCTCCCAGCCTCAGGTCTTTCTTTATAGCAGCAGGAGAACGGACTAATACAACCACCAACTCACTTTGTTCGAGGGGTTGCTGTGTGCCAAGCCCTGTGGATCACATTTAATACGCACAACAATTACCCAAGTTATTTGTCCCTCTTACGGATGAAGGAGAAAAATGTGCCCAGGGTCACAAGGCTGCAAGGAATGAAGCTACAGTTTACCCAGAGGCAGTTGGTCCTCAGAGCTTGAGTGCTCAAGGATAGTGCTGTGCTGCTGGGATATTAGGGGCAGCGCTGGGCCTGGAAAAAATCCAGGCCTCCTGACTCCTAGCCTGGAGCCGTCCTATTTCCTTTTGTTTCTTAAAAAAAAAATTAAAAAAAAAAAAAAGAAATTCTCCAGTATTGTAAAACACATATACCATAAAGTTTACCATTTCAGCCATTGTTGTGCAACCAATCTCTGGAACTCTTCATCTTATGAAACCTGAAAATTTACAGCCATTAAACTCTTCATTCCTCCCTCCCCCAGTGCCTGGCAACGGCCATCCTCCTTGCTGTCTTTGTGAATGTGATTGTTCTAGGTTGGAGCCATACTGATTCTTTTTTTAAAAATATATTTCTTTTTGAGACGCAATCTTGCTCTGTCACCCAGGTTGGGTGCAGTGGCACAATCTCGGCTCACTGCAACCTCCACCTTCCGGGTTCAAGTGATTCTCCTGCCTCAGCGTCCTGAGTAGCTGGGATTACAGGTGCCCGCCACCGTGCCCAGCTAATTTTTTGTATTTTTAGTAGAGACGGGGTTTTACCATGTTGGCAAGGCTGGTCTGGAACGCCTGATCTCAGGCAATCTGCCTGCCTCGGCCTCTCAAAGTGCTAGGATTACAGGCATGAGCCACCAGGCCTGGCCCAATTCTTAAAAGGCTGTCTCTGTTTTGCTGTTAAGCCATGGTGCTCAGTGTCAATGGATGCCAGGGCCATAGAAATTCAGAGGAGCACCAACTCTTCAGGGATGAGGTAGTCAGGGAAGACTGCCTAGAGGAGAAGGAGGGGAGGGGAGGAGAAGGAGGGGAGGGAGGGGAGGAGAAGGAGGGGAGGGAGGGGAGGGGGAGGGGGAGGGGGAGTGGGAGGGGGAGTGGGAGGGGGAGGGGGAGGAGAGGGGAAGTGGGAGGGGGAGGAGAGGGGGAGGAGGGGGGAGAGTGGGAGGGGGAGGGGAGGGGGAGGGAGAGTGGGAGGGGGAGGGGAGGGGGAGGGAGAGTGGGAGGGGGAGGGGGAGGGGAGGGAGAGGGGAGGAAGAGGGGAGGAGGAGGGGAGGGGAGGAGGGGGGAGGGGAGGGGGAGGGGGGAAGGATAGGGGAAGGAGGGAGTGGCAATTTCCTCCCCTTGGCCTTCGCTCCTTGACCCAGAAGGTGGGGAGGCAGTGGTGAGGTGACTCAGGGATGCTCGGCCCTGTGGCCTGCCCTTTGATTTATGAAAGCCACCTTGGCAGCACCAACCTTTGCCCCTAGGTGATCTCTTGTCAGATGGGTGGAGGCACTGGGCCACCTCAGAGGGCCAGTGTCTTGCTGAGGGGCCGGAGCAGTCCTGTGCCTGCAGCCTCTGGAGCCATGGGAACAGGGCTGCGAAGCCAGTCCTTGCGAGGGCCCCGACCCTCCTATGGAAAGCTGCAGGAGCCCTGGGGGCGGCCCCAGGAGGGCCAACTCCGCAGGGCGCTAAGCCTCAGACAGGGGCGAGAGAAGTCCAGGTCCCAGGGCCTCGAGAGAGGCACAGAAGGGCCAGATGCCACTGCCCAGGAGTGGGTGCCAGGGAGCCTGGGGGACACAGAGCAGCTGATCCAAGCCCAGCGAGGAGGCAGCCGGCGGTGGCTGAGGCGGTACCAACAGGTATGGCTGTGGGCTGAAGGATGGAGGGTACCACAGCGGGTGGGCGGGGATGCCAGGGCAGGAAAGGTTCAGAGGCAGAGCCATCCTGGGCTGTGTACCAAGATGACAACCGAGCTGCCTGGAGATGAGGGTGCAGAGAGAGACACCCCAGAGCCACGTTTCAGAGGGCCCTGAAGGCATTTGAGATGTATCCCATAGGGACTTGGGGAGCCACTGAAGGTTTTAGAGGAGGAGGGTGACACGGTGAGCACTGTTTTTAGCTGATTGATAGTATGTTGGACGGAGGAAGGGAGCAGGAGGCAAGGAGATCAGCCAGTGCAACTTCCCGGGAAGTACACTGTGTGACCCTCTCACCCCAGAGAAAAAGGGGAGATCTGGACCCCTTTGTGGGGGGCTGCGGGCTCCTGGCCCCTACCTCCTTCCTCTAAGAGACAGGGTATCCAATGAGCAGTGCTTCTCTCCCTGGGGTCTACCCCCACCTCGTGGCTGTGGGTGGAACAACATCTAAGCCCACCACTCAGCCCGTGGGACCTCTCCCACCTCTGTCTTCCAGCAGGTAAGAAGAAGGTGGGAGAGCTTTGTCGCCATCTTCCCCAGAGTGACTCTGAGTCAGCCGGCCTCCCTGTAGCCCACACTGGGCACCATCAGCTAAAGATGCTGGAAGCCATGGTGGCCCCCTTGCTGTGCCCGGACCAGCCCACCGTGTCTGCTGACCTACCTCTTCACGGCTCTCTGGACTATGGCTGGGTGGCCCAAGGAGGCTTCTGCCACCAGCACACTGGAGTCGCCACATGGCTGCTCCTCTCAGCTCTGGCCCTTCCACTCCAGCACTAGCTCTCTTCGAAGACCCTAGCAGGGTCAAAAAGAAGGGGGCTCAGCTGTCTGCCCTCTGGGCTTGGGTAGGGGCCTTGGACTATGATTCTGTGAAGGTTTAGAAGAAGCCTGCCCGGAATGGGGGCTGTGGACGCTCCTGCCCCACACGACCAGCTGTCAACTTCCAGGACGGAGCTTGATGAAGCCAGACCCATGGCTGAGAGGCTCACGGACGTTGCCTGGTCACTGGACCATGACCCAACTGCCCTTCTTGTCAGTTGCTGATGGTGGGCCAGGGCGCAGGTCTCCCTCCCAGATGGTGAGCCCTCTGGGGCAAGGACCACAGCTGGGTGGCCCTCCGGGCTGAGCACCCTGTGCTGAAAACCTTTGAACCTCACGGTGTCCTGATGAAGGAAGCAGAGGAAGCCTTTCTCCCTGTGTGACAGAGGGGGAAACTGAGGCCCAGAGTGGGGAAGGGATTTCTTGTTTTTGGCATCTCCGACCCCACCCCACCCCATCCAGTGTCCAGCACTGGAGTCGAACACAGTAATAAAGATGCTGAGAAAAAGTCAACGATTTGCCTGGTGACTAACTCGCTGGCTCAGACACCCCCCCGCCCGCCCCGCTGACCCCTGTGAGGCAGGCTAAGCCCAAAGCATCCCAGAATGGTTGGGCAGGGGCACCAGGGCCCGGGGCGGGGTGGATCCCCCACCAGGCTGGGCCTTTCCTGCCACTTCTCTGGACCTTTCTCCCCAGAGGGATTGTGCCCACCCTGTGCTGACCTCAAGGCCAGCTTCAGAGGACCTGGCTCTCAGTGTCCTGCCTCTGTGCCCACCCCACTGAGGTGGGGCTCCTTCTGAGGCTTAGAGAGGCAAGGGCCACACAGAAGGAGAGGGTCTGACCCCAAAAAGCCTGAGCTCTTCGAGAGACACTGGCACTTTTTGCAAGGCCCCTGGGACTCTCCAGGCTCAAGCAGGCCCAAGGTCAAAGGTGAGGGAGCAGCTAAGCATCCTGGTCCAGGATCTGTTCCGGGGGGCGTTGTCCAGCAGACAGAGGGGTGGCTTCCCCGTTTTCCCAGAGACCAGGCCCCATCAGGGCCATTTAGAAACAAGGGGGGAGCTGGGAAAATTTTCTTCCAGGAAGCCTAGGGTACCTGGCTGGGAAGCTAGACGGTAGGAGCCCACCAGAAGCCTTGAGCCCAGCCAGTCTTATGCTTCAGATGCCCTTCTCAGCCTCTTCTGCAGCAGTCCCTGAGGTGCCTCTGGGGAACCCCAAGACTCCAGGGAACAGAATTGAAATTCACAGCTCTGACCCACCTCTCAGTGTCTGGAGAAGGACCTCTCAATGTTCCTCCTCAATGTCTGGAGGAGGAAAATGGGGCCCAGAATGGGGCAGGACTTCTCATCCTCCAGGACGCTGCCCTCCAAGTTCGTCCCAGCCTCTTTATCCTCAGAGAATCTCTAGTCCAACTCCCAGAAGTTCTACTTGTCACACTGACCAGTTAGTCTAGTTATGTGCTTTTTTATTTTCTTTCTTTCTTTTTCTCTCTTTCTTTCCCTTTCTTTCTTTTCTCTTTCTTTCTTTCTTTCTTTCTTTTCTTTCTTTCTTTATTTCTTTTTCTTCTTTCTTTTTCTTTCCTTTCTTCTTTCTTTCTCTCTTTTTCTTTCTTTTTCTTCTTTCTTTTTCTTTCCTTTCTTCTTTCTTTCTCTCTTTTTCTTTCTTTCTTTTTTTTTTTGTCTAGTTAATGTGCTTATTTTTTGAGATGGAGTCTTGCTCTGTCACCCAGGTTGGAGTGCAGTGGCATGATCTCGGCTCACTGCAACCTCCGCCTCCCGGGTTCAAGCGATTCTCCTGCCTCAGCCTGGATTCTCCTGCTTCATCCAAGTAGCTGGGATTACAGGTGCCTGCCACTACTCCTGGCTAATTTTTGTATTTTTAGTAGAAACGGGGTATCACCATGTTGGCCAAGCTGGTCTCAAACTCCTGACCTCAAGCGATCCACCCTCCTTGGCCTCACAAAGTGCTGGGATTACAGACATGACCCACAGCGCCTGGCTTTTTTCTTCCATTACACTGAAAGTTCCATGGAAACCTGGTCTGTTCACTACCAGGACCCCAGTGCCTAGCTCTGGGCCTGGCATATAGTAGGTGTTTAATGAATTATCATTCCATGAATGAGGGACTGGCCCAAGGTCACCCAGTGAGTTGATGGCTGAACTGAGCCTGAGGCTCATGGGTTTGAGGGGGTCCCATTCAGACAGAGGAATTCTAGCCTTGTCAGCAGCCCCATCAACAGGGACCACATCTCTGGGGTCCTTGGCTGAGGCCTCCCCCAAACATTTACACACTCTGGTAGGTAGGTTGCTTCCAAAGATGTCCATAACCATCTCTCCCATCCCATCTCTCCCATGCATTGTCTTGTCACACCTCTCATCTAGAGTGGAGTCTATGGGGGGCCAAGGTAGGCGATCTCTGAAGCCCAGGAGTTCCGGGATGCAGTGAGCTGTGATTGTGCCATGTACTACAGTCTGGACTAGACAGCAAGATCCCATCTCTTAAAAAAAAAAAAAAAAAGTGGAATATATTTTCCCTTTCCTTGACTCTAGATGGGCCATGTGACCTGCTTTGGCCAACAGAATGCATTGGAAATAATGTTCTGGGACTTCGCCACCTAGGCCTCAATAGGCCTTGCAGCTTCGTTTTTGCTGTCCTCTGTTTCTACTTCTAGAAGCCAGATGCCATGTAAAGAACTCTGGGCCATCCTGCCAGGAACGGTGGCTCACACCTGTAATCCCAGCACTTTGGGAGGCCGAGGCAGATGGATCGCCTGAGGTCAGGAGTTTGAGGCTAGCCTGGCCCACATGGTGAAACTCCGTTTCTACTAAAAATACAAAAATTAGCCACACATGGTGGTGCAAGCCTGTAATCCCAGCTACTCAGGAGGCTGAGGCAGGAGAATCGCTTGAACCTGGGAGGTAGAGGTGGCAGTGAGCCAAGATCATGCCTTTGCACTCCAGCCTGGGCTACAAGAGCAAAACTTCATCTCAAAAAAAAAAAAAAGATTAAAAAAAAAGAACTCTGGGCCATCCTGATAGGAAGGCCATGTGGAGGTCAAGGGCCACATGGAAGAGAACCAAGGTACCCCAGCCAACAGCCAGAACCAACTGCCTGTCATGTAAGTGAGCCCCCAGCCCAGCTGCTAGCTGACTGCAGCCTGGCTCACCCCAGCTGACACCACATGGAGCAGAAGAACCACCCAACTAAGCCCAGCCAACCCATGGAATTGAGATCTAAGAAACCCTTTTTGCTTGACACCTCTAGGTTTAGGGTGTATTACATTCCTAGGATTGCCATAACAAATCATCACAAACTGGGTGGCTTAAAACAACAGAAATTTGTTCTCTAATACTTCTGGAGTTCACAAGTCCAAAATCAAGTTGTTGGCAGTGCTGCACTATTTCTGAAGGCTCTAGGGAAGAATTCTTCCTGCCTCTTCCTAGCTTCCCATGGTTGCTGGCAATCCTTGGTATTCCTTGGCTTTTGGATGCATCATTCCAATCTATGCCTCCATCATCACATGGCATTCTCCTTGTGTGTCTGTGACCAAATTTCCCTCCTTTTTTTTTTTTTTTACAGAAAGCATCTTTCTCTGTTGCCCAGACTGGAGTGCAGTAGCATGACCATAGCTCAAGTGTAACTTTGAAATCCTGGGCTCAAGGGATCCTCACACCTCAGCCTCCTGAGTAGTTAGGACTACGAGCATGTGCCACCATGCCTGGCTGATTTTTTTATTTTTATTTTTTTTTTGGCACGGAGTCTCACTCTGCCGCCCAGGCTAGAGTGCAGTGGCGTGATCTCGGCTCACTGCAAGCTCCGCCTCCCGGGTTCACACCATTCTCCTGCCTCAGCCTCCTGAGCAGCTGGGACTACAGGCGCCCGCCACCATGCCCGGCTAATTTTTTGTATTTTTAGTAGAGACGGGGTTAGCCAGGATGGTCTCAATCTCCTGACCTCATGATCTGCCTGCCTCAGCCTCCCAAAGTGCTGGGATTACAGGTGTGAGCCACCACACCTGGCCGCCTGGCTGATTTTTTTATTTTAATTTTTATTTATATATATTTTTTGAGATGGAGTCTCACTGTCACCCAGGCTGGAATGCAGTGGTGCCATCTCAGCTCACAGCAACCTCTGCCTCCTGGGTTCAAAGGATTCTCCTGCCTCAGCCTCCTGAGTAGGTGGAATTACAGGCACCCACCACCATGCTCGGCTAATTTTTTTTTTTTTTTTGTATTTTTAATAGAGATGGAGTTTTACCATGTTGGCCAGGCTGGTCTCAAACTCCTGACCTCAGGTGATCTACCTGCCTTGGCCTCCCACAGTGCTGGGATTACAAGCTGGGCCACTGCGCTCAGCATTTTTTTTTTTTTTTTTTTTTGAGACAAGGTCTCACTTTATCACGCAGGCTAGAGTGCAGTGGCACAGTCTTGGCTCACTGCAGCCTCAGCCCCCCAGGTTCAAGCAATTCTCTTGCCTCAGCCCCCCAAGTAGCTGGGACTACCACCTGGCTAATTTTTGTATTTTTTGTAGAGGTGGGGTTTTGCCATGTTGCCCAGGCTGGTGTTGAACTTCTGTTCTCAAGCAATCCTCCCATCTTGGCCTCCCAAAGTGCTGGGTTTACAGGCATGAACCACTGCACCTGGCCAAACTTTCTCTCTTTTTTTTTTTTTTGAGATGGAGTTTCTCTCTGTCGCCAGGCTGGAGTATAGTGGTGCGATCTTGGCTCACTACAACCTCCACCTCCTGGGCTCAAGCGATTCTCCTGCCTCAGCCTCCAGAGTAGCGGGGAATACAGGTGTGCACCACCATACCCAGCTAATTTTTGTATTTTTAGTAGAGACGGGGTTTCACAGAGTTGGCCAGGATGGTCTCAATCTCTTGACCTCATGATCCGCCCACCTCAGCCTCCCAAAGTGCTGGGATTATAGGCATGAGCCTATTTCTCTCTTCTTGTAAGGACAACTGTTGTATTGGGTTTAGGACCCACTCTACTCCAGTATGACCTTAACTTGATTATATCTGCAAAGACTCGGTTTCCAAATAAGGTCACATTCACAGGTTCCAGGTATACATGAATTTTGCGGAGACAAAATTCAACCCAGTAGAGGGGGGTAGTTTGATATGTGTAATAGGCAACACACACACCTCCTTCCCGTGACCCTGGCAGGGTAGCTCTCAGCTGGGGCACAGTAGCCTGAGGACAATGCCAAGAGAGGAGCAAGGCATTTGATTATAACCTTCCTGGAAGGAATAAAGTTACACGGTGCTGCAGACTGGTTGCCACAGCTGGGTAAAACCTTTACAACAGGCTCTGAGGTCCATTAGAAAACTTGTCTCAGCCAGGTGCGGTGGCTCACACCTGTAATCCCAGCACTTTGGGATGCCAAAGCAGGCAGATCACTTGAGGTCAGGAGTTCGAGATCAGCCTGGCCAACATGGTGAAACCCCGTCTCTACTAAAAAAATTTAAAAAATTAGCCAGGCGTGGTGGCGAGCACCTGTAATCCCAGCTACTCGGAAGGCTGAGGCAGGAGAATCGCTTGAACCCGGGAGATGGAGATTGCAGTGAGCCGAGATCTCCCCACTGCACTCCAGCCTGGGCAACAGAGCAAGACTCTGTCTCACAAAAAAAAAAAAAAAAAAAAAAAATTTAAATGAAAGAAAAGAAAACTTGTCTCTTTCCCAGTAACTTGGAAAAGCAGGGGAAAAAGGCAAAAAAGAAAGAAAACTTGTCCCCAGGCTGGAGGAGGCCAGAAGAGTGGCCACGGAGTTTCTAAACTGGGTGACCACTCTTCTGTCAATAATAGTCCCTGAAGAATTTTTAAACAGAGGAAGACAGGAAGAAGGAAAATAGCGTTTCTAGATCACTCATGGGGTCCACGCCTTCTTCTGGGCACTCGGCCAGGGCCATCTGGGGAGACAACAGGATTCAGTGGTTAACCATGCTGGTGCTGGGGCCGGACTACCTGGGTTTGAATCCTGACTCTACCACTTGCTGGTTTATAACCCTGAGCAAGTCACTTATCTTCTCTGCCTCAGTTTCCTCATTTGTAAAATGCAGCTAATAACGGCACTCAGCTCCTAGGGTCACTGAGGGGTTCTCATGAATGTAAGGTCCTTAGCACTGCCCAGAACAGAGGAAGTATCCTTATGATCTAGTCATCCTCATGTGCAGCCACACAGGGCCGGCATCATTGTCCCCATTCTACAGGTGAAGAAATGGAGATTAATTCTTTTTTTTTTTTTTTTTTTTTTTGAGACGGAGTCTTACTCTGTCACCCAAGCTGGAGTACAGTGGCGCGATCTCTGCTCACTGCAACCTCCGCCTCCCGGGTTCAAGCAATTCTCCTGCCTCAGCCTCCTAAGTAGCTGGGATTACAGGTGTCTGCCACCGCGCCTGGCTAACTTTTGTATTTTTAGTAGAGACGGGGTTTCACCATGTTGGCCAGGCTGGTCTTGAACTCCTGACTTCAAATGATCCATCTGCCTCGGCCTCCCAAACTGGGGATTACAGGCATAAGCCACTGCACCCAGCTAGAAATGGAGATTCAAAAAGTGGCGTGGGGGGCAGGCTGGCTGCTTGCACACACTGTTCCCTTTGCCTAGAACACTCTTCTCTCCCTTTTTCTAGCTTATTCTCTCTTCATCTTTGGCTCAAGTGTCTCATCCTCAGGGATGTCTCCCTCTCCTGCTCCCCCAGACTGAGCTGGTCTCCCTTCACCTTCCCAGAATCCTGGCTTCGTCCCCAGGGCCCCAGGCACTTAGACATCGGGTGTGGAGGGGGTTCAGTGGTGGCCCCAAAGAGATGTGTCCATGTTCTAATCCCTGAACCTGTGAATGTGACCTTATTTGGAAAAAAGGTCTTTGCAGGTGTGATTAAGTTAAGATCTTGGGAGGAAGAGATCATTGTGGATTACCCAGGTAGGCCCTATATCCAATGACAGGTTTTCTTGTCAGGGAGGCACACAAAGGAAAGACACAGAGGAGAGGCGACACAAAGATGGAGACAGAGATTGGAGTGATGTGGCCACAAACCTTGGAAGCCAAGGATTGCCAACACCACAGAAGCTTTTTATAGCTTCTGTAAAAAGGCAAGAGAGGACCCTCCTCTAGAGCCTCGAGGGGGAGTGTGGCCCCATTGGCAGCTTGACCTTGACCTCAGGCTGCTGTTCCCCAGAACTGTGAGAGAACCCATTTCTGTTGCTTTCAGCCACTGGGTTTGGTGTCATTCGTTACAGCAGCCACAGGAAACTCACAAGGCGTGTTTGTAGAATTCACCTGGAACACAGTCCCCTGACTCCCATTTGGACTGTAACTTGGGTGCAAAATAGGCCTTCATCATGTTAAGCCACTGATCTGGGGGCTGCTCTTTACAGCCACGAGCCTACTCTGACTCATTCCATGTCAGTAACACGTGGCTCCCTCAGGAGACTGGAAACTCCTTGAGGGCAGGACCATGTCTCCCACTCACCATGAGCAGCTCACCCTGTACAGTGGCCGCCACATTGTAGGAAGAAGCATTTGTTGAATGCATTGAGGCTGAGACCTGGAGAATGAGCAGGAGTTGGCCAGATAAAGGGAGGGGATCAATCTTTCATGTGAAGGGAAAGGCGGAGCGGCGTGGGAAAGGTCCAGAGGCTGGAGAGAACAGAGTTCACCTGGGAAGTGCCAACCCATTCAGTGGTCTAGGACGCAGCAGATGCCCCCTGGCTCAGGCTCTGCACACGTTTACTGCAAATGATTCCCCATCTCCTCTCCCTGCTCCCTGCCCCACTCAAGACTTCTTCAGGTCTTGCCCATCCTGGTTTTGTCTGCACATAAGAACATCACGGTCATGGGGCAGGTGGGTGGCTGGGAAAGACACTGACTGGGCCTCAGGCCAGGCTCCGTGACTGCCACCCACACACTCATGCCCTTGGGCCTCCATTTCCTCCTCTGTCAAAGGCAGATGATAATTTTCCTTGCCAGCTCTTAGGGCGGGGTGAGGTGACAGGAGGAGGCGTGGACCGCACTGAGCTGGGCCAGAGCCATAGCAGGGCTGGGTTCAAACCTGGTGAGAGGAAGGCCCCAGGCTGGAGTGTGGTGGCGCGATCTCGGCTCACTGCAACCTCCGCCTCCCAGGTTCATGCCATTCTCCTGCCTCAGCCTCCTGAGTAGCTGGGACTACAGGCGCGCGCCACCACGCCCACCTAATTTTTTGTATTTTTAGTAGAGATGGGGTTTCACCGTGTTAGTAAGGATGGTCTTGATCTCCTGACCTCGTGATCCGCCCGTCGCGGCCTCCCAAAGTGCTGGGATTACAAGCATGAGCCACCGCGCCTGGCGGTCGAGTCCATTTCTATGTTCTCTTTCAGCTGCCCCCAGTGGGCAGAGCAACCCAGTGGGCAGTCCTCTCCCATGCCATGGGGTCTCAGGTACCCCTCATGGGGTCCTACAGACAGGATCTGGAGGAGCCTGTGACCCCCTCAGTCCCACTCCACCAAGCTCCACTCTCTCCTGCTCAACATCCCAACATCCCTCACCCAGCCTCTCCTCACACGTCCAGGGCTGGGGAGCTCACTACTTACCAGGCTTTGATCTGCGCATATGACGCCTTCCCTCAAGGAGCTCACTGTGGCTAGAGAGGCAGACAGACCGACAGACACATAACCGGCTGCTCTGCTACGAGGCAGAATGGAGTAAGTGTTCACTGGGGCAGCAAGGTGAGGATCACACAGAGGTCCCCATTCCTGAACCAGTGCGACATTCTGAGCCTGGCCAGACATCTTCCCCAGCTTCCTGCAAGCTTCCTGTGAGGGCAAAGCCTTCGAGAGGTAGAAAAAAACCATCTTGCAGGGGCAATGGGCCTGCTCGGCTGCACCAATAGGGGAGGCGGCGAAGCAAGCAGGGAACGCTGTGCCCCCACCCACCTCTCAGAGTGAAGACTGCGAACTCAGGCTGGAAGGGCCCTAGGAGTCCAACAGATGCAGCCCGTTTATTTTACAGATGTGGAAACTGAGGCTCCCACAGCAAACCAGAGGCAAAACTGGGGGTCCTCTTCCAGAGCTCCTACCTCCCAGCCCAGAGTTCTCTGCCTGCACTGGGTATCGAAAGCCCCCTTCCCGAGGAGCACCTCTGCCCAGCCGCCACACCGTCTGGGAAGTGAGGAGCGCCTCTGCCTGGCTGCCCCATCTGGGAAGGGAGGAGCACCTCTGCCCAGCCGCCACACCGTCTGGGAAGTGAGGAGCGCCTCTGCCTGGTCGCCCCGTCTAGGAGGTGAGGAGCGCCTCTGCCCGGCCGCCCTGTCTGGGAGGTGAGGAGCGCCTCTGCCTGGCCGCCACCCCATCTGGGAGGAAGTGAGGAGCGCCTCTGCCCGGCCGCCCCGTCTGGGAAGTGAGGAGCGCCTCTGCCCGGCCGCCCCCTCTGGGAAGTGAGGAGCGCCTCTGCTCGGCCGCCCCCTCTGGGAAGTGAGGAGCGCCTCTGCTCGGCCGCCCCGTCGGGGAAGGGAGGAGCGCCTCTGCCCGGCCACCCCGTCTGGGAGGTGAGGAGCGCCTCTGCCCGGCTGCCACCCAGTCTGGGAGGAACTGAGGAGCGCCTCTGCCCGGGCGGCCCCGTCTGGGAAGCGAGGAGCGCCTCTGCCCGGGCGGCCCCGTCGGGGAAGTGAGGAGCGCCTCTGCCCGGCCGCCCCGTCTGGGAGGAGAGGAGCGCCTCTGCCCGGGCGGCCCCGTCTGGGAAGCGAGGGGCGCCTCTGCCCAGCCGCCCTGTCTGGGAGGTGAGG
The DNA here is from genome assembly GCF_028885625.2 of Pongo pygmaeus. NCBI lineage: Eukaryota > Metazoa > Chordata > Mammalia > Primates > Hominidae > Pongo > Pongo pygmaeus. Next base: position 7,692,327 of record NC_072382.2, on the reverse strand, counting down.
AGCGCCTCTGCCCGGCTGCCCTGTCTGGGAGGTGTACCCAACAGCTCCGAAGAGACAGCGACCATCGGGAGCGGGCCATGAGGACGATGGCGGTTTTGTTGAAAGGAAGGGGGAGGAAGTGTGGGGAAAGGAAGGAGAGATCAGATTGTTGCTGTGTCTGTGTAGAAAGGGGTGGGCATAGGAGACTCCATTTTGTTCTGACTAGGAGAAATTCTTCTGCCTTGGGATGCTGTTGATCTATGTATGGCCTTTCCCCCAGCCCCCTGCTCTCTGAAACATGTGCTGTGTCAACTCAGGGTTAAATGGATTAAGGGTGGTGCAAGATGTGCTTTGTTAAACAGATGCTTGAAGGCAGCATGCTCTTTAAGAGTCATCACCACTCCCTAATCTCAAGTACTCAGGGGCACAAACACTGCAGAAGGCCGCAGGGTCCTCTGCCTAGGAAAACCAGAGACCTTTGTTCATGTGTTTATCTCCTGACCTTCTCTCCACTATTATCCTATGACCCTGCCATATCCCCCTCTCGGAGAAACACCCAAGAATGATCAATAAATACTTCAGAAATTAAAAAAAAAAAAAAAAAAAAAAAAAAAAAAAAAAGAAAGCCCCCTTCCCTGGGAGGCACCAAACTCAGGGTGCCCAGCCAGTCAGGAGAGCCAGGAGGGGCTCAGGCTTGGGCGGAAGTCTGAGTCCAAGCCTCCAACCTGCAACTAGCTTGCTGAGTGACCCTGGGGACACCATGGTCTTCATTTTCTCCTCCGTAAAATGGGATCATGATCTTTGTTTCTCCCTTGGGCTGAAGGACAGATGAGATGCTGAGTGTTGCAAACGCTTTGCAAACTGCAGATGCTGTGTCCAGAGAGGCAACACCACCGTCACCCGCTCCTCACCACCCTCTTCATCATGCTAGAGAGTAAAAGCTCTGTGGCCAAACTGCCCAGGTTTGAATCCTGACTCTGCCACTTGCTAGCTGGGTGACATCGGGCAAGTCATCCGATGTCGGGCAAGTTCACCTTGCTGCCCCAGTGAACACTTACTCCATTCTGCCTCGTAGCAGATCGGCCGGTTATGTGTCTGTCTCTCTGTCCCTCGAACTAGTTGTCCCTCCTTACAAGGTTGTTGAGTTAATACATGTAAAACCCTTGGAGCAGTTGGTCCTTGGTTCTTAGGAGCCAGTTCCAGGATGTTCTCACCGTGCAACCCAGGGCAGGTCTCATCTCTGAGCCTCAGCAGCCTCCTCTGAAAAATGGGGATGTTAATAATAGCACCTGGCTGGGGGCGACCTGGAGGATGGAGCAGGGCCAAGGCACACACTGTGCTGAGCCCAGGGCCAGCCCACAGAAGCACTGGCTCAATGAGTACCTCAGAAGCCTGGCATTTGGAGCCCAGCGTGTCCTCAGCTCACCTTGGCTGGGCTTGGCCTTGGCAGGCCCATGGGTGGCAGGGAAGGGCCATCAGGATCTGGGAAAGCAGGTCCAGCCCCAGACCAGATGGCCACCCTGGGGCCTCCCAGGAGGTAGGCTCTCCTTTAGTGACCTGCATGGTCATGAGTTTGGGAGGAAGGAGCTTTCTCCCCGCCCCCTGCTCCCACTGTGGCTGCCAAAGAACCCTCCCTGTCTCACCCCAGCCAGGCCATGTCTCCCTTCTCTGAGCTTCAGGTACAAGCAGTCAGTTAGTCAATAGCTGGCAAGGCTCACTCAGAGCCCTGCTAGGGCGAGGACTTCAGCAAAGATGAGTCGCGCCTGCTCACTGAAGTCCAGCCTGGTAGAGCCCACATCCCAGCACAAAGGTGCCCTGAGAAAGGCAAGGTTAGCTCTTGGAGGGTGGGCACCAGAGAGCCTCCTGAGGAGGGGCCGGCAGAGCTGAGTGTGGGCTACCCCAGTGGAAGAGTTGGAAAGGCACATGAGGCAGAGGGAACAGCAGGTGCAAAGGCATGCAGATGTGGAACAGCTGGAATATTGGGAGAACAAGGCAAACTCAGTTTCTTGGGGAAAAGGTGGAACCGGGGAATGTGAGGACAGAGAGGTTGGCAAGGGACAGAGCTCAAAGGACCAGGAAGGGCCGGGTGTGGTGGCTCACACCTGTAATCCCAGCACTTTGGGAGGCCAAGGTGGGTGGATCACCTGAGGCCAGGAGTTCAAGACCAGCCTGGCCAACATGGTGAAACTTCCATCTCTACTAAAAATACAAAAATCAGCCGGGCACAGTGGCACACACCTGTAATCCCACTTACTCGGGAGGCTGAGGCAGAATCACTTGAACCTGGGAGGCAGAGGTTGCAGTGAGCCGAGATCATGCCACTGCACTCCAACCTGGGGGACAGAGCGAGACTCCCTCTCAAAAAAAAAAAAAAAAAATTTAGCTGGGCATGGTTGTGCACGCCTGTGGTCCCAGCTACTTGGGAGGCTGAGGTGGGAGGACGGCTTGAGCTAAGGAGGCAGAGGTTGCAGTGAGCTGACATTGTACTCCAGCCTGAGAGACAGAGCCAGATGCTGTCCCAAAAAAGAGAAAAAAAAAAAAAAAAAAAAAGGACTGGGAAGACAAGAACAGGAGTTTGAACTTGGCCTGAGGAGCACCAGGGAGCCATTGTAGAGTGTTCAGCAGAAGAGGGAGAGCAGCAGCTTAGAAAGATTCCTTGCGGTCAGGTGAGCACAGAGGGTGGGTGGGGCCCACTGGGAGGAGTGCAGAGGCTCAGAGGGAGGCGCAGGCTTAACCGGGCCACACACAGCTGAGTGCCCTATACCCAACACCCCATCCGGCCTCCTTGGCATAGCTTTACCTTCTGTCTCGTTTCCACTTGCCTGAGTTCCACCTCCCCCAGTAGCTGCTCCCAGAGGCCAGGAGCACTTGGGCCTCCCCTCCCCGGCCAAGGCATCAGCCCTGACAGCAGGAGGCGGATGTGTCAGTGATGGCTGGTGGCATGCCTGCGCCCCTGCTTCTGCCTGCGCCTGTGTGGGACGCCTCCTGGGCCTTTCCCTGCTCTGTCCCCGTGCCCAAGCTGGAGCCACGGGCCCCACCTCTCCATCCTCACTCTCATGGTTGTCACCTCCTGCACATAGACAACAGACAATGCCTAGTTAGTGTGATGACATTAAATGTCCGCAGACAAGAGACAGTTGGAAGGATGGAAACCTCCATAGTCGGTGACTCTTTCCCGACTGGTTGCTCTGCCACGAAGCAGAACAGAGTAAAGTGCTAACTGGGGCAGTGAGATGAGGGAGATTAAACAGAGGCCCCACTTCCTAAACCAGTGTGACACTCGGCCTGACCAGACACCTTCCCCAGCTTCCCGTGAGCTTCCTGCGAGGACAAAGCCTGAGAGATGGAAATAAACATCTTGCAGGGAAAATGGGGCTGCTCGGTTGCACTAATGGAGGAAGCAGCGAAGCAAGCAGGGAACGCTTTTCCTGGCATTCTACATCCACACCCACCAGCTAACCTTGTCAGCCCCATCTTCAAAATAAAATATATCCACACTCTGAGCTCCTCCCCTCACCCTCAGCAACACAGCCCTGGGCTGAGCCACCGTCATCTCTCACTGGGATAATTTCTGCAGCCTCCTAGCTGGTGGCCCATGTTCAGCTTCACCCTCTGCCATTTACTTACCACACAAGGTCCAAAACAAAAGCCAGGTCCAGGCACTTCTCTGATCAAAATTCAGAAATGGCTTCCCTGTTCATGCAGAGTAAATTCCATGGCCCACGACACTCTACCCTCTGGGTGCCTCGAAATTCATCGGGAGGCCTCTGCCTCGACTCCACTCACCCTGGCCCCTTGTTGTTCCCGGAACCCAACACACATCCCACCTCAGGACCTTTGTACTTACCGTTCCGTCTACCTGAAATACTTTCCCCGAAATGCCTGCCTCACTTCCTTGCCTCTCTGCTCATTAATTGCCTCATCACAGAGGCCTTCCTTGACCTCTACCAAAAACAGGTCTTGGCTGGGCGAGGTGGCTCATCCCTGTAATCCCAGCACTCTTGGAGCCTGAGGTGGATGGAACACTTGAGGCCAGGAGTTCGAGACCAGCCTGACCAACATGGCAAAACCCCATCTCTACTAAAAATACAAACATTAGCCTGGCATGGTGGCATACTTCCTGTAATCCTAGCTACTCGGGAGGCTGAGGCAGGAGAATTGCTTGAACCCGGGAGGTGGGGTTGCAGTGAGCCAAGATTGTGCCACTGCACTCCAGCCTGGGCCACAGAGCAAGACTCAGTCTCAAACGACGACAACAACAACAACAACAACAAACCCAGCTCTCCCCAACCCATCCTTTCTCTCTGCTCCTTACCTGTTTATTCTGGCTGACATTTACTTATTGTCTCCCCCACCAGAATGTCAGCTCCATGAGGCAGGAATTTGATATGTTTTGTGTCCTGCTGTATTCCCAATACCTAGTGCTTAATAGGTGCTCATTTAATAGTTGTTAACTGAGGCCGGGCATGGTGGCTCACACCTGTAATCCCAGCATTTTGAGAGGCTGAGGTGGGCAGATCACCTGAGGTCGGGAGTTTGAGAACAGCCTGGCCAACATGGAGAAACCCCGTCTCTACTAAAAATATAAAAATTAGCCAGTCGTGGTGGTGTATGCCTGTAATCTCAGCTACTTGGGAGGCTGAGGCAAGAGAATCGCTTGAACCTGGGAAGTGGAGGTTGCGGTGAGCCGAGATCACGCCATTGCACTCCAGCCTGGGCAACAGCGTGAGACTCCACCTCAAAAAAAAAAAAAAAAGTTGTTAACTGAATTGAGTGAATGAATGACTTATTGAATAAGGCTTCAGCATCCAAAAGAGTTTAGGAAACTTCATGGAAGGAGGCTTACTTGGGTCAGGTAGCGGAACTTGCAAACTTGTGGTTCCCTCTCTAATCTTTTGAATTTACTGGCACATGTCTGCCCTGACCCTCTTTTCAAAAAAATATTTTTTATTTATTTTTATTTTTATTTTTTTTAGATAGAGTCTTGCTCTGTCGCCCAGGCTGGAGTGCAGTGGCGTGATCTCAGCTCACTGCAACCTCTGCTTCCTGGGTTCAAGTGAGCGGCCTCAGCCTCCCAAGTAGCTGGGATTACAGGGATGCACCACCATGCCCAGCTAATTTTTGTATTTTTAGTATAGACAGCATTTCACCATGTTGGCCAGGCTGGCCTCAAACTCCTGACCTCAGGTAATCCATCCACCTCAGCCTCCCATAGTGCTGGGATTACAGGCATGAGCCATGGCGCCCAGCCCCCAATATTTTTTTTCAATAAAAAGTAGAGATGAGGTCTTGCTATATTGCCCAGGCTGGTCTCAAACTTCTGGGCTCAAGGGATCCTCCTGCCTCTGTCTCCCAGAATGCTGGGATTATGGGCATGAGCCAACATGCTCAGCTCTCAAGCGTCATTTGTTCATTCAGCAAATGTGTACCCACTTCTGCTCTGGGTAGGACTCTGGGAGCCCAGAACAATCAAGCTCCAGCCCTGTAGCTATGAAAACAAGACAAATACAAGAATGGAAATGAACACTTAGAACACTAAGCAGCTCAGCTGTAAATGATATTTACATAGTAAAATAATGTAATCAACAAATATTTATTTAACCAAAAATCACGACGGAACTCTGTTGGGAGGACCAGAAGAAAGGATAGGTGTGTATGTATGTGGGAAGTGGGAGGGAGATAGAAGAGCTAAGCTCTCATCTTCCATAGTAGGAAGTCAATAGATAGTGTCCAAATTTGAAAAACCAAGAAATTGCAATGCAAGCATATTATCTAGAAATACAGAGGTAAATCTCAGAGGAAATACCTCCCAGAGCAGCTGCCCTGGGGGTGGCATGGGATAGGACCAAGTGCTGCTGGTTTTCTTAAGTCTTCAACTATTTGATTTTTTTTTTGGAAATCAGCTTTCCCAGGTTGAATTCAACTATTTGATTTTGTAAATTAAGCACACAGGTTGCTTTGATAAAAATTTAAATCAGGCCAGGCTCAGAGGCTCACACCTGTAATCCCAGCACTTTGGGAGGCTGAGGCGGGTGGATCACCTCAGCCTCCCAAATCAATCCCAGCACTTTGGGAGGCTGAGATCGGGAGTTCAAGACCAGCCTGGTCAACATGGCGAAACCTCGTCTCTACTAAAAATACAAAAATTAGCCAGGCGTGATGGCTAATACCTGTAGTCCCAGCTACCCAGAAGGCTGAGGCAGGAGAATTGCTTGAACCCAGGAGGCGGAGGTTGCAGTGAGCCAAGATCACGCCATTGTATTCCAGCCTAGGCAACAAGAGTGAAACTCTGTCTCAAAAAAAAAAAAAAAAAAAAAAAAAATCAAATCAAATCAAATCAAATAATAGATTTAACATAGATTTATAAATTACTTATGAGGCTATGAATTCGTGGCTGCAAGAATTAGATGTTTTGGAAATAAGTCTTTTAAAGGTCATTTCAAAAGGCAACACAGGGCTGGGCATGGCAGCTCATACCTGTAATCCCAGCACTTTGGGAGGCTGAAGCAGGAGTATCACTTGAGCTCAGGAGTTGTGTTTTTTTTTGTTTTTTGAGATGGAATCTCGCTGTGTTGCCTAGGCTGGAGTGCAGTGGCTCAGTCTCGGTTCATTGCCACCTCTGCCTCCCAGGTTCAAGCGATTCTCCTCCCTCAGCCTCCCAAGTAGCTGGGATTACAGGTACCTGCCACCACGCTTGGCTAATTTTTTCTATTTTTAGTAGAGACGGGGTTTCACCATGTTGGCCAAGCTGGTCTCGAACTCCTGACCTTGTGATCCGCCGACCTCGGCCTCCCAGAATGCTGGGATTACAGGCATGCTCAGGAGTTTCAGACCAGCCTGGGCAACATAACAAGACCTCATCTCCACTGCTAAAAAAATAATTAGCTGGGCATGGTGGTGCATGTCTGTAGTCTCAGCGACTGGGGAGGCTGAGACGGGAGGATCGCTTAAGCCTGGAGATGGAGCTGCAGTGAGCGATTATTGAGCCTGTGAACTCCAGCCTGGGGAACTGAGCAGGACTGCGTCTTAAAAGAAAAAAGGCAACACAGGATAATTGGCAAAATTGCAATATGATCTAAAGAATGGAATGGTATCGCCATTACATTTCCCAAATTTGATGGTTATGTAAGGGAGTTCTTACGAGATGCATGCTGAATGAAGTTTTTAGGGGACATAATGTTTACAACCTATTCTCAAATGATTTAAGGAAATATATACACATATACACATATTACATATTCATATAAAAGAATGTGAACGATAAAACAAATGTGGCAAAAATTGGTGGATCAAGGTGAAGGGTATATGAGCATACGTTGTACTACCCTTGCAACTTTCCGTATGTATACATTTTTTTTCAAAATAAGGCCGGGCACAGTGGCTCATGCCTGTAATCCCAGCGCTTTGGGAGACCAAGGTGGGTGGATCACCTGAGGTCGGGAGTTCGAGACCAGCCTGACCAATATGGTGAAACCCCATCTCTACTAAAAATATAAAAATTAACGGGGTTTGGTGGCACGCGCCTGTAATCCCAGCTACCCAGGAGGCTAAGGCAGGAGAATCGCTTGAACCTGGGAGGCAGAAGTTGCAGTGAGCAGAGACTGCACCACTGCACTCCAGCCTGGACCACAGAGGGAGACCCTGTCTCAGAAAAACAAAAAAAAAAAAAAAACAAAATAAGAAATTAAGAAAATAAAGCAATATGATAACATCACAAAAAGAGAGATAGCCAGACAGTATGTACCTCCTGATGGGAGCAACAGTACTATCTATAAAACATGCTTGCCCAAATAAGTCATGGCTGCATTTTATCAAGCTTCTAGATCCAACCCCAATTTACAAGAACCCCTGGCAATGGATAAACATATTAAATCACACCATGGGGCTGCAACCAGCAAAATGCAGGTGTGGGGATCCCTACAGAACAGCCCAGCTTTTTTTTTTTGAGACAGAGTCTCACTCTCACTCTGTCACCCAGCTTGGAGTGCAGCGGCACAATCTCGGCTCACTGCGACTCCCACCTCCCGAGTTCAAGCAATTCTCCTGCCTCAGCCTCCTGAGTAGCTGGGACTACAGGTGCCCGCCACCACGCCTGGCTAATTTTTGTATTTTTAGTAGAGATGGGGTTTCGCCATGTTGGCCAGGCTGGTCTCGAACTCCTGACCTCAGGTGATCCACCTGTCTCAGCCTCCCAAAGTGCTGGGATTACGGGCGTGAGCCACCACGCCCGGCCACTTTATTTCAACAAATAAATTACGAAGAAAAAAGAGAGATGGGAAAACTCTAGATGAAAAGAAACCTGACCTATTAACCAATTGCATTGCTTCTATTTGGATATTAATTCAAACAAACTGCAAAAAAAAAAAATAAAGAAAATATTTATGAGACATTTGGAACTTTGAACATTGACTAGAAATTGACGAGATATTTGATATTATACAACTATTCCTTTTTTTAGGAGCAAAAATGATATAACAATTTATTTTTTCTTTTGAGACGGAGTCTCACTCACTCTATCATCCAGGCTGGAGTGCAGTAGCACGACCTTGGCTCACTAGCCTGCATCTCTTTGGTTCAAGCGAGTCTTGTGCTTCAGCCTCCCAAGCAGCTGGGATTACAGGTGTGCATCACCATGCCCAGCTAACTTTTTTTTTTTTTTTTTTTGAGACAGAGTCTCTCTCTGTCGCCCAGGCTGGAGTACAGTGGCGCGATCTTGGCTCACTGCAACCTCCCAGCTTCAAGTAATTCTCCCTCAGCCTCCTGAGTAGCTGGAACTACAGGCACGTGCCACCAGGCCCAGCTAATTTTTGTATTTTCTGTAGAGACAGGGTCTCACCACGTTGGCCAGGCTGGTCTTGAACTTCTGACCTTGTGATCCACCCGCCTTGGCCTCCCAAAGTGCTGGGATTACAGGCGTAAGCCACCGCGCCCGGCCTAATTTTTGTGTTTTTAGTAGAGACAGGGTTCACCATGTTGGCCAGGCTGTTTTCAAACTCCTGACCTCAAGTGATCCACCTACCTCAGCCTACCAAAGTGCTGGGACTACAAGTGTGAGCCATGGCATCTGGTCTATTTTTTCTTCTTAAAAAATGTTTTGCTTTATATGTTCAGAGAAACTTCTTTAGTAATAAACTATAGAAATGATCCTTGAAAGTACAGTCCTTATTTATTCTTAAAAATTTTTTTTTGCTTGATATAATAGTTATGCTGAGGCCAGGCACGGTGGCTGATGTCTGTAATCCCAGCATTTTGGGAGGCCAAGGCGAACGGATCACGAGGCCGGGAGTTCAAGACCAGCCTGGCCAATATGGTGAAACCTCATTTCTACTAAAGATACAAAAATTAGCCGGGTGTGGTGGCAAGCGCTTGTAGTCCCAGTTACTCAGGAGGCTGAGGCAGAAGAATCGCTTGAACCCGGGAGGCAGAGGTTGCAGTGAGCTGAGATCGCGCCACTGCACTCCAGCCTGGGCGACAGAGCGAGACTCCGTCTCAAAAAAAAAAGTTACGCTGATAAAAGACTCCTCATCTTTTAGATTATTTTCCTTGTGATGAATGGAATAATCTAATGTCTGGGATTTGCTTCAAAGGTGAGGGAAATGGACAAGAATGTACATGAAGCAAGATCAGCTTGGGTGCTGGGTGGGGCTGGGAGTATCTAATTTTGTATATGTTCAAAATAGAGAGGGTTTTTGTTTGTTTGTTTTTGTTTTTTGAGATGGAGTCTCACTCTGTCACCCAGGCTGGGGTGCAGTGGTGTGATCTCTGCTCACTGCAACCTCTGCTTCTTGGGTTCCAGCAATTCTCCTGCCTCAGCCTCCTGAGTAGCTGGGATTAGAGGAACAACCACCTTGTTCCAAAACTCACAAAGGGGCTCCGTCTGATGGTGAAGATGCTTCCAAGATGTCTGTGAAGACTTTGCTCACAATTGTTCTATAAAATGTATTCAAGACCTAGCTACTCATGTATGGGGGCTGAGGCTGGAGCATTGCTTGAGCCCAGGAGTTCAAAGCTGCAGTGAGCTAAGAAGGTGGTACTCCCAGCACGGGCAATATGGTGAAACCCCATCAAAAAATACAAAAACTGTAGCCCGGCATTGTGGTGCGTGCCTGTAGTCCCAGCTACTTGGGAGGCTGAGGTGGGAGGATCACTTGAGCCTGGGAGGTCAAGGCTGCAGAGAGCTGAGATCGCGCCACTACACTCCAGCCTGGGTGACAGAGCAAGACCCTGCCTTAAACAACAATAATAACAATAACAAAGGCCGGGCGTGGTGGCTCACGCCTGTAATCCCACCACTTTGGGAGGCCGAGGCGGGCAGATCACGAGGTCAGGAGACCGAGACCATCCTGGCTCACACAGTGAAACCCCGTCTCTACTAAAAATACAAAAAAATTAGCCAGGCGTGGTGGCGGGTGCCTGTTGTCCCAGCTACTCAGGAGGCTGAGGCAGGAGAATGGCGTGAACCCAGGAGGTGGAGCTTGCAGTGAGCCGAGATCGCGCCACTGCACTCCAGCCTGGGTGACAGAGCGAGACTCCGTCTTAAAAAAAAAAAAAAAATAAATAACAAAACAAGGTCCCACTGCATTCCTGCCTGGGTGACAGAGGAAGACCCTGTCCCTAAAAATAAATAAATAAATATAAAATGCATCCAAACCAGGACTGTGGCTGTTAGTTCCTACTACTGCCGTTGTTGATGGTGACTATGCCGCACGGTGCAGGTATCACCTCCACCATACACAAGAGGCCACGTGCTGTTCCAATGACAACTCAGGACCCAGAGCCATCACTAGGAAAAGCAGAAGCTAAATGAGATGTTTAGAATTCCAGCCAGTCTCAGCTGTGGCAAGAGGGAGCACTTATCTCTGTATATTTGGACATCTGTAGGCGGTGTTTATTTGCTGGGAAGTCTGGGTCTTTTCCCCTGGGGCTGCTGGAAGCCATGGCAGCCGAAAGACACAAGCTGGAGGAGGCTCAGGAATGGGCAGCCTGAAGTGGACACTGAGGTCAGGCCTGGCATGGTGGGTGAGAACTAACCGCAGACTCAGTGGTGTCAGAGGTGGCCTGGCCATAGGGAGGGCCCTGGGCAAAGCTTGGACAAGCATCTCTGGGCTTTGATTCTACATTGAAGCTGTTATGTGCAGGGTTACACAGATCCGGGTATGAATCTTGACTCTGCCACTTGCCAGCTCCAGTGTGGCTCATGGCTGGAAGATCCTGTGTTCTCATCTCTGAAAATGTCTCATCTATGACAATGTCGAGACCAAGCTTATGGGTTGTCCTGAGGGATCAGTGAGGTGATGTTCGGAAGCTCTTAGCACAAGGCTAGGTGTGCCAGGAGCACTTGAAACCTAGAGGCTGCCACCGCCACAGCTGCTCTCTTTTAGACGACAGAAGTCCAGCTCTAACAAGACTGAATATGTCAAATTTCTGTATGAAAGGCACCATAAACACAGTAAAAGACAAGAGACAAGGGAATAAAAGAGTAACTTACAGTAGAGAAGTCCGGGCACAGTGGCTCATGCCTGTAATCTCAGCACTTTGAGAGGCTGAGGCAGGCAGATCACTTGAGGTCAGGAGTTCAAGACCAGCCTGGCCAACGTGGTGAAACCAGGTCTCTACTAAAAATACAAAAGTTAGTTGGGCGTGGTGGTGGGCGCTTGTAATCCCAGCTACTTGGGAGGCTGAGGCAGGAGAATCGCTTTAACCCAGGAGGTGGAGGTTGCAGTGAGCCAAGATTGTGCCACTGCACTCCAGCCTGGGTGACAGAGCAAGACTCTCACTCGAAAAAAAATAAAAATACAGTGGAGAAGCCTGACAAATACTAGCTCAGCCAGGTGACCAAGGCCGACACCAGCAACATCAGGGTTACGATGAAAGAGGCACTTTCCCTCTATGATCTTTTCACCTAAAACCCATAAGCCTTCCCTAATCATGAGAAAGACGAATGCCAATTGAGGGACATTCTGCAAAACAGATGGCAGTCCTCAAAACTGTCAAGGTCATTTAAAAAACAAACAAGGAAACCTGTAATCCCAACTACTCAGGAGGCCAAGGTGGGAAGATCACTCAAGCCTGGGAGTTTGAGACCAGCCTGGGCAACATAGCAAAACCTCCTCTATAAAAAATAAGTAAAATTTAAAAATGGTTTTAGACTTGGCCCGGTGGCTCATGCCTGTAATCTCAGCACTTTGGGAGGCTGAGGTGGGCCGATCATTTGAGGCCAGGAGCTCGAGGCCAACCTGGCCAACATGGTGAAACCCCGTTTCTACTAAAAATACAGAAATTAACCTGGCGTGGTGGTGGGAGCCTGTAATCCAAGCTATTCAGGAGGCTAAGGCAGGAGAATTGCTGGAACCCAGGAGGCAGAAGTTGCAGTGAGCCGAGATCACTCCCACTACACTCCAGCCCGGGCATCAGAGCAAGACTCCATCTCAAAAAAACCCCCAAAGCTGGGTGTGGTTACTCACGCCTGTAATCCTAGCACTTTGGGATGCCCAGGCAGGCAGATCACCTGAGGTGAGGAGTTTGAGACCAGCCTAGCCAACATGGTGAAACCCCGTCTGTACTAAAAATACAAAAATTAGCCAGACATGGTGCTGCACGCCTGTAATCCCAGCTAATCGGGAGGCTGAGGCAGGAGAATCGCTTGAATTCAGGAGGTGGAAGTTGCAGTGAGCTGAGATTGTGACACTACCCTCCAGCCTGGGCGACAGAGCGAGAATCCGTCTCAAAAAAACAACAACAACAAAAAACCAAACCCAAAACAAAAAACAAAACCAGAAAAAGGTTTTAAATGAGGATAGCTGAGAAACTGTCACAACCAAGAGGAGCTTATGGAGACATGATGAGTAAATGTAATGTGGTGTCCTGGAAGGGACCCTGGGACAGAAGAAGGACATGTGTGGTAGATGCATCTGACCCAATAATGTAAGCATACCCTGAGAAAGACGTAAGAAACACTTGTGACGGTCCTGAGCTAAGGAATCTGAGAGTGGCTGCTCTAGAGATTCACCCCTTATCTATGAAGAACCCTTGGCCCATCCCTTGGAACTCAGGTCATGTACAGGGTCAAGGCCCTCTGCTTTGGGTTAGGTGGAGGTTGCTAAGTAAAAATGCTATATAAACTGCATGCCGTTTATAAACAGTAGCAGTTCTCTTGTCCAGCCTGCTGCCACTGGACTGTTCTTGTATGTAAGTTCCCCTCAATCAGCCGTGTGTCTCAGCCAGGCGTGGTGGCTCGCACCTATAATCCCAGCACTTTGGGAGGCTGAATGGGAGGACTGCTTCAGCCCAGGAGTTCAAGACCAGCCTTGGAAACTCAGTGAGACTCCATCTCTTTTTTTTTTTTTTTTTTTTTTTTTTGAGACAGAGTCTCGCTCTTTTGCCCAGGTCGGCGGGTAGTGGCGCGATCTTGGCTCACTGCAGGCTCCGCCTCCTGGGTTCACGCCATTCTCCTGCCTCGGCCTCCCGAGTAGCTGGGACTACAGGCGCCAGCCACCGCGCCCGGCTAATTTTTTGTATTTTTAGTAGAGACGGGGTTTCACCGTGTTAGCCAGGATGGTTTCGATCTCCTGACCTCGTGATCCGCCGGCCTCGGCCTCCCAAAGTGCTGGGATTATAGGCGCGCGCCACCGAGCCCAGCCGGAAACTCAGTGAGACTCCATCTCTACAAAAAATTTAAAAAATTAGCCGGGTGTAGTGGCATATACATGTAGTTCTAGCTACTCGGGAGGCTGAGATGGGAGGATCACTTGAGTCCAGGAGGATGAGGCTGCCGTGAGCAGTGATCATGCCACTGCACTCCAGGTTGGGCAACAGAGCAAAATCTTGTCTCAAAAAAAAATAAATAAATAAACAAACAAACAAACAAACAAACAAACAAACCCTATGTCTCGTTCACTGCCTCCAGGTCTCTTCTTCAGCCTCTTGGACACAGTGCCATCGCTATTGGCATCAATAGGGGTCAGGCATGACAGGACAGTAGGTAAAAACTAAGGAAATAGAAATAGTTACGGACTTAGCAATAATGTATCAATATTGGTTCATTAACTGTGACAAATGTATAATAATAACATAAAATAATAATAGAGGAAGCTGGGTGTGGGCTATATGGGAACTCTGTACTATCTTTGTGATTTTTCTGTCAATCTAAAACTATTCTAAATTAAATAATATACTAAAAAAGAAAACAGACAAGAGACAGCCTGGGAGAAAATATTTGCCATATAAAAAACAAGGACACTTCATCTATACAAAAAATAAACAAAATTAGCCGGGTGTGGTGGCATCCGCCTAGAGTCCCACCTACTCAGGAGGCTGAGGTGGGAGGATCCCTTGAGTTCAGGAGGTTGAGGCTGCAGTGAGGAGAGCATTTATAGGCAGAAAACATAAGAATGCCTATAATTTTTTTTTTTCAGATGGAGTCTTGCTTTGTTGCCAGGCTGGAGTCCAGTGGCACGATCTCAGCTCACTGCAACCTCCGCCTCCTGGGTTCAAGCAATTCTCCTGCCTCAGCCTCCCGAGTAGCTGGGATTACAGACACCCGCCACCACGCCCGGCTAAATTTTGTATTGTTAGTAGAGACGGAGTTTCACCATGTTGGCCAGGATGGTCTCGATCTCTTGAGTTGTGATCCACCCACCCCGGCCTCCCAAAGTGCTGGGATTACAAGCGTGAGCCACCGCGCCCGGCCTATAATTTTTTTTTAACCCAGTAGAAAACGATCCAGCAGGAAAATGGGCAAAGGAAGGAAATGGCAAGTTCACAGAGGAGGAGACAAACAGGTCAATACACACATGAAGAGATGCCTGGCCACCCTGTCATCAAAGAATGCAAACGAAAACAACAATAAACCATCATTTCTCCCATTGAGATTGGTAAAAGTTAGAGTAAATTGATGACGTCCCCTGTTGAAGAGGGCGTGGGGAAATGAGTGGTGTAGGCAGATAAAATGGTACCACCTTTGGAGAAGGCAATTTGGCTATAAGTTTTTTTTTCTTTTCTTTTTCTTTTTCTTTTTTTTTTTCTCTTTTTTTTTTTTGTGAGACAGAGTCTTGCTCTGTTGCCCAGGCTGGAGTGCAGTGGCACGATCTTGGCTCACTGCAACCTCTGCCTCCCTGGTTCAAGCAATTCTCATGCTTCAGCCTCTGGAGTAGCTGGGACTATAGGAGTGTGCCACCAAGCAACAAGGGACCAAAGAAATCATTGCTCAGCTCTGGGTTTGACCTGATCTGCACCATGACTGGCTAATTTTCGTATTTTTAATACAGACAGGGTTTCATTGTGTTGACCAGGCTGGTCTCGCTCTCCTGACCTCGTGATCCACCCGCCTCAGCCTCCCAAAGTGCTGGGATTACAGGCATGAGCCACCACGCCCAGACTATGACTTTTAAGATAAAAATGCACATGCCCAGTGTGTTCCTTGCTGCATTATTTGTAATAACAAAAATCAGAAACAACCTTAGTCCATCAATAGGAGACTAGGATGCACACACACAATGAAATACTCTGCAAATGACAAAAAGCCTGAGGCGCGCTTACAGTGCTAATAGAGCAATGATCCCCGTTAACACTGTGCAGCACTCATGTGCCAGCCTCTCTCAAAATTAACTCTGTGAGTTAATTACTATTGTTATCCCCATTTTACAGATGAGAAAAACTGAGGCAGAGAGGGGTTAAGTAACTTTTTCAAGATTGCACACTTAAATAGCAGAGTGAGGATTTGAACCCAAGTAAGCTGCTCTAAACAACAACAGGCTGGGTGCAGTGGCTGAGGCCTGTAATCTCAACACTTTGGGAGGCCAAGGTGGGAGGACTCCTTGAGTCCAGGAGTTCAAAACTAGCCTGGGCAATATGGTGAGACACCCATCTCTACCAAAAAAAATTTTTTTTAATTAGCTGGACGTGGTGGTACACACCTGTAGTCCCAGCTACTTGGAAGCCTGAGGCAGAAGGATCTCTTGAGCCCGGGAGGTTGAGACCAGCCTGGGCAACATAGCAAGACACTGTCTCTACAAAAAAAAAAAAAAAAAATCACCGAGCATGGTGGCACATGCCTGTAGTCCCAGCTACTTGGGAGGCTAAGGAGGGAGGATCCTTTGAACACAGGAGATTGAGGCTACAGTGAGCTATCATCACACCACTGCACTCCAACCAGGGTGATGGATCGAGGCCCTGTCTCCCAAAAATAAAAATAAAAACCACGACCACCAACTATATACACTCTCACACACACACGTACTCACACACACACATACCCACACAAATCTATGTGCATCTGCATACATATTTGCAAATACATAAACAATACCTGAAAGGTCTCCACAGCCCAGCAACCTGATGAGCATCTTACCTTTCCAGGGCAAAGTGAGAGGATGGGGGAGTGGATAAGACTTTGACCGCATCTGCGTGAAAGAGGATTATTTTGATTCTGTGGTTTTTTGTTTTGTTTTGTTTTTCCTTTCATTCCTCTCTTCCCTGAAGCTGCCCCACCCGCAGCACACAGACACTGGCCACTGGACCAGCTCTCCCAGCACTACCTCCTGGGAGGGTGGATGCAGGGGAACAAAGAAGTCGTTGCTAAGCTATGCGTTTCAAATCAGACTTTTTCAAAGCCCACAGCAGGAACGATGGCCTTGAGAACAAGCCTCCCATGTAGGAGCCTTTCATGGCTGGGCTGTTGAGGGAGAAGAGGTTTGTTGAGAAAAGAGCCACAGGCTCACAGCTAAAGGTGTACAGCAGCCGCATAAGAATAGAAGAAGCTGGGGGCAGGTAGGCACATTTTCCTGCTTCTGAGTTAGCCTGAGGCCTTGCCCCAACCCTGCCCCCGGGAGTGCTGAGTGCCTTCAAGCCCCTGGGAGAGTAACTTAGCCATGCTCAAAAAACCAGAAATAAAAAAATAAAACCAGAAAGGTCAGGAGGCTGAGTCTGGGTCCTCAGGCCTCAGGAAGCTGCAGGGGGACCCCTGCCAGCACCCTTGTATCCCATGGAGATGGAAGAGCTTCTAAATGTTTCTCAAGCCTCATAAGGATGGGAGAGGGTTGCAGGACTAGAGGACCTGGCACCAGGAAGGGAGGCTGCTGCCCTCCCTCATGTGGCCTGCCTACCTGTTAACAGAGGCCTCGTCAAGCCCTGGCCAGCAGGGACCAAGGCCAATGTTCAGGAGCTGAGAGGCAAGAGGCCCTCAGGGGAAGGACAGAGAAAGGTGTGGGGACTAGGTGCCCCCTTCCTAATGCTAGGACCAACTTAAACCTGCGGTGCTTGGCTCTGCCCTGGGACAAGAGGATAAGGGGCAGGGAGAAAAACTGGTTTCATGAAATTCAGTGGGTTGACAAAATACAATAGAATCAAATCAAATAACAGAGTATTACTTTATGAAACTTTTGCTACATGATTATTGATTAAATGTTGTGCTGGTTTCAAAGTGCACTGGATTTCCCACTGTTAGTCAAGGCCAAAAATATGAGAAAAATTTTCTCAAAGACTACAAAAAGTCTCCTTGTAGGTCAGGCTGGTGAGATGAGTTTAGTTATTAGAGAGTTAGAAAGGGTTACATTTTTCATACCAATTCTTATCTTTAGGATCTTAAACTACAGCCATTTGTTTGATTTTTGGCACAGGGAGGATATAAGTGTACTACTTCTGTAATTTAAAAATGTTACTGGCCTTGTTCGGTGGCTCACGCCTGTAATCCCAGCACTTTGGGAGGCCAAAGTGGACAGATCACCTGAAGTCAGGAGTTCGAGACCAGCCTGACCAACGTGGCGAAACCCTGTCTCTACTAAAAATGCAAAAATAATTAGCCAGGCGTGGTGGCAGGTGCCTGTAATCCTAGCTACTCCGGCAGCCAAGGCACAGAACTGCTTGAATTCGGGAGGCAGAGGTTGCAGTGAGCCGAGATCACGCCACTGCACTCCAGCCTGGGTGACAGAGCAAGAGTCTGTCTCAAAATAAATAAACAGATAAATAAATAAATGACGTTACTGAATGTCCCTGACATCAAAAAGGGACTGGTGGGCCCAACAGGCACAAGGTTGGCCATTGTGATAGGGGATGGTAGGAGCTCTAATCGGTGAAGATAAAGGCACATATAAAGGACTCTGAACCCAGCCATGGGGGCAATGGGCAGTGGGTAGAAATGGCACGTGGGATGAAGAGGGGTCTCAGCCGAGTTGAGTATGAGTTAGGCAGATGGGGAAAGCACTATCGAGGCAGATGATAAAGTTCCTGGAGGGCATGAGATCTCCCTGTCCGGTGGAGTACAGTGTGTGGCCCCATCCTCCTCCAGGCCGGCCCTAAAATGCTGTGTCGAACAAGGTCCATGATAGACTGGGTAGGGCAGGCGGGTGTCCAAAGCAAGGTAACCAGAGGTCAACCCCAAAGGGCAGTGCCACCTGGGAGATCCAAGGCGTGGGCACCAGGCGAGGCACAGGGTACAAGGTCGGTGTTAGGACTTCATGTGTCCCCCAAAATCCACGTTAAAGCTCTACCCCAATGTGACTATTTTTGGAAATAAGGCTTTTCAGAGGTAATTAAGGTTAAACAAGGTCATAAGAGTGGGGCTCTAATCCAACAAGACTGGTGTCCTTATAACAGGAAGAGGCGGCCGGGCGCGGTGGCTCACGCCTATAATCCCAGCACTTTGGGAGGCCGAGGCGGGCGGATCACAAGGTCAGGAGATCAAGATCATCCTGGCCAACATGGTGAAACCCCGTTTCTACTAAAAATACAAAAATTAGCTGGGTGTGGTGGCTCGTGCCAGTAATCTCAGCTACTCGAGAGGCTGAGGCAGGAGAATCACTTGAACCAGGGAGGCGGAGGCTGCAGTGAGCTGAGATCGCGCCACTACACTCCAGCCTGGCGACAGAGCAAGACTCTGTCTCAAAAAAAAAAAAAAAAAAAGAAAAGAAAAGAAAAAAAAGAGGAAGAGGCTCCACAAGGCAAAGAGAAAAAGACCAGGTGAGGACATAGGGGAGGGCAGCCCTCTACAAGCT
The DNA here is from genome assembly GCF_028885625.2 of Pongo pygmaeus. Taxonomy (NCBI): domain Eukaryota; kingdom Metazoa; phylum Chordata; class Mammalia; order Primates; family Hominidae; genus Pongo; species Pongo pygmaeus. The sequence continues at coordinate 7,673,359 of NC_072382.2, read as the reverse complement.
AGGAAGAGGGCAGAAACCAACCCTGATGGCATCTTGATCTTAGATTTCCAGTTTCCAGAGCTGTGAAAAATAGATTTTTGCTGTGTAAGCCATCCAGTCCATGCTGTTTTGTTATGGCAGCCCCAGAAGACTAATATTGTCAGGTTGGGAATAATGACTCAAGATGGCTCAAGAAGAAAGGCAGGACCAGGTATGTAATTTGCAGGGCCTCGTGCCAAATGAAAACGCTGGACTCCTTGTTCAAAAATTATTGAGAATTTCAAGGCACTTTGGGAGGCTGAGGCAGGAGGATCGCTTGAGCCCAGGAGTCTGACACCAGCCTGAGTAACACAGTGAGATCTCATCTCTACAAAAAAATTTTTAATTAGCTGGGTGTGGTGACACGCACCTGTTGTCCCAGCTACTCAGGAGGCTGAGGCAGGAGGATCCCTTGAACCCAGAAGGTTGAGACTGCAATTGTCAGAGGTGTTTGAACCAGAGCAACTCCATCTTGAGTAGGGGCTCGGTAAAATAAGGCTGAGACCTACTGGGCTGCATTCGCAGGAGGTTAAGGCATTCTTAGTCACAGGATGAGACAGGAGGTCGGAACGAGATACAGGTCATAAAGACCTTGTTGATAAAACAGGTTGCAGTAAAGAAGCCGGCGAAACCCACCAAAACCAAGATGGCGATGAGAGCAGCCTCTGGTCGTCCTCACTGCTACACTCCCATCAGCGCCGTGACAGTTTACAAATGCTATGGCAATGCCAGGAAGTTACCCTATCTGGTCTAAAAATTACAGGCATGAGTAATCTACCTCTTGTTTAGCATAAAATCAAGAACTAATCTCATGCCTGTAATCTCAGCACTTTGGGAGACCGAGGCAGCCAGATCACTTGAGATCAAGAGTTCAAGACCAGCCTGGCCAACATGGTGAAACCCTGTTGCTACTGAAAATACAAAAAATTAGCCAGGTATGGTGGTGCACACCTGTAATCCAGCTACTCAGGAGGCTGAGACAGGAGAATTGCTTGAACCCAGGAGGCAGAGGTTGCAGTGAGCAGAGATCGTGACACTGCATTCCAGCCTGGATGACATAGTGAGACTCCTTCTCAAAAAAAAAAAAAAAAAAAAAGGACCATAAAAATGGGCAACCAGCAGCCCTTGGGGCTGCTCTGCATATTAAGTAGCCATGCTTTTGTTTCTTTACTTTCTTAATAAACTTACTTTCACTTTATAGACTCATCCCAAATTCTTTCTTGTGCAAGATCCAAGAACGTTCTCTTGGGGTCTGGACTGGGACCCATTTCCGGTAACACCATGGGTGGTGCTTGCGCCACTCAACTCTAGCCTAGAGCAACAGAGCTAGACCCTGTCTCGAAAAAAAAAAAGAGACAGAGAATTTTAAGACAGCAACAGCAGAGCATTAACCATGTACTGGGCCCTGTGTGCAAGCTCAGGTTTTACACCTGTGAAGCCAACCCTAAAGAGAGGTTCAGGATGGAGGCCTTGAACTAGATACAGAGGTCAGGGGTCCGTGCGTAATGCAGGCTGGAATCCTCATATGTGCTCATGCACAGAGGTAGGCACACATACAACCAGTTCAAACAGCAAGCAGAACGCAAGCAGAGAGGAAATCGAGTTGCAAAGGCAGAGAGATTACTTCCACAGGAAAAGTGAAGAATGAGCAGCCATCAGACATGCATTCTTAGCTGTCAATATCCCTCACTCTTCCCCTTGTCAAGGGCAGGCTTCGGCAGCCATGTTCGTATGTATCACGTGACCCCCACTCTCTTGGTCACTGTGGGTTGGAGGAGGGCTGATCACCTGACCCAAGTCAGCCAATCAGAGCTCTCTCCTGACACTGGCTGTGGTTGAAGGTCTAGAAAATGTTAATTGGGAGAGCTGTGGCTGGCAGAGAAGGAAAAAGGAAGCTGAAGGGCACTTGAGCTCATAATGGTCTCTCCAACCCTGATCCTGTCCTTTATGGACATTTGGCAGTGCTGCTGCCTTGAGGTGCCTTGCAATGCTGGATCTTTTTGTTAAAGCCACCTCTGTTGCTTCAGCCAGCTTGAGTGGGTTTCTGTTACTTGCTAGGGGTTGGGAAGGCTTCACCAACGAAGGGAAAATTAGTCAGGTCCTGAAGGATGAGCAAGATACGGGAGTGGACCGCATCGTGAGGGAGTGGACTTCCTGGTGGGGTTAAGGGTGCCTGAACACCTGGGAGGCAAGTTGAAGCCAAGACCTGGAGTGATGGAGAGGCAGGGTAGGCTACCCGGTGAGTAGGAGGCCGAAGGAACCACAGCAGGGCTCCACATCTCCTGGCCCAGAGGGGCTGGGACGTGAGGCCCAGAGGACACTCGTCCCTAAGGGGAGCCTGAGACTGAGGAACTCTCATGCCCTGCATCGGGCTCGTGGGCGAAGGGCCTTCCCAGGGACTGCACCATGGCCTGTCCCCAGCCTTACCCAGGGGCCTGCCTCTCAGGTTCTGCAGGTCCCAGGGGTCAGAGCTGTGTGGGGTGCTCCACTGAGTACTTCCTTCAAACTCCTTCAGGTTTGCTATTTTTATCTGCGGAGTTCTCAGTTCCTGAGTGGGAGGCAATAATAAAAGGGAGTGGGTGGGGAGAAGGAATTCGTATATTTCTTTTCTTTTTTTTCTATTATTTCTTTTGAGACAAAATTTCACTGTTGTTGCCCGGGCTGGAGTGCAACAGGGAGGCCTCGGCTCACTGCAACCTCTGCCTCCCGGGTTCAAGCGATTCTCCTGCCTCAGCCTCCAGAGTAGCTGGACTTACAGGCATGAACCACCACGTCCGGCTAATTTTGTATTCTTAGTAGAGACAGGGTTTCCCTACATTGGCCAGCCTGGTCTTGAACTCCTGAACTCAGGTGATCCGCCCGCCTTGGCCTCCCAGAGTGCTGGGATTACAGGTGTGAGCCACTGCACCCCGGCCTATTTTTTGAAAAGTGGATTTGGAAAGAGGGTTTTTTCCTTTTCATTTTTGACAAGGAGCACTTCCTTCCTGATCCTGAGGAAGCCCTTCCTTTTTTTTTTTTTTTTTTTTTTTAAGACACAGTGTCGCTCTGTCACCCAGGCTGGAGTGCAATGGCCTGATCTCGGCTCAGTGCAACCTCCGCCTCCCGGGTTCAAGCGGTTCTCCTGCCTCAGCCTCCCGAGTAGCTGGGACTAGAGGTGCGTGCCACCACGCCCGGCTAATTTTTGTATTTTTAGTAGAGACGGGGTTTCGCCATGTTTGCCAGCCTGGTCTTGAACTCCTGAACTCACGTGATCCGCCCACCTCAGCATCCCAAAGTGCTGAGATTACAGGCTTGAGCCATCGCACCCGGCCCGGAAGCCCTTCTTAATCTGATTTTTCCTCCTTTCAGTTCTTTTATTCACGGCTTATTCATCAACTCTTTACTATTCCTTGTTACCATTGGTTTGAATCCCACCTCTGCAACCTGCTGGTGTTTATTCTTGGCTACATTTCTTCTTTTTTTTAGAGACAAGTTCTTGCTCTGTTGCCCAGGCTAAGTGCAGTGTCGTGATCATAGTTCATTGCAGCCTCAACCTCCTGTGCTCAAGTGGTCCTCCCACCTCAGCCTCCATAGTATCTAGGACTACAGGTGTGAGATGGCTACATCTCTGTTTTTTTTTTTTCTTTTTGAGACAGTCTCGCCCTGTTGCCCAGGCTAGAGTGCAATGGCATTAGCTCGGCTCACTGCAATCTCCACCTCCTGGGTTCAAGCGATTCTCCCACCTCAGCCTCCCGAGTAGCTGGAATTACAGGCATGCGGCATCATGCCCAGCTAATTTTTGTGTTTTTGTAGAGACGGGGTTTCAACCATGTTGGTCATGAACTCCTGACCTCAGGTGATCCGCCCGCCTCAGCCTCTCGAAGTGCTGGGATTGCAGGCGTGAGCCACTGCACCCAGCCTGGCTACATTTCTTAATCTCTCTGTACCTCAGGTTCCGGATGTGTAACCTGCGGGCTGATAAATGAACCTTGGTGATAAGAGTCCTGGGAGGATTGAATGAGCCAATGTGTATAATGCACTGAGAATGGTGCCAGGTATATAAGGACTTCATGCATGTGGGTTCTTGGGGCTTTTGTCGTTGTTGTTGTTGTTCTGGGACAAGGTCTGGCTCTGTCACCCAGGCTAGAGTACAGTGCATCTTGGCTTCCTGCAACCTCGCCCTCCCAGGCCCAAGTGATCCTCCACCTCAGCCTCCCGAGTAGCTGAGACCGTAGGCATGTACTATGACGCCTAGCTAATTTTTGTATTTTTTTTGTAAATATGGGGTCTCACTTTGTTATCTAGGCTGGTCCCGAACTCCTGCACTTAAGTGATCCCCATGCCTTGGCCTCCTGAAGTGCTGGGGTTACAGGCGTGAGCCACTGTGCCCCGACCTTGATTGATTTTTTTTTTTTTCTTTTTTTTTGAGAAAGGCTAGAGGGCAGTGGCTTGATCTTGGCTCTGCAACCTCTACCTCCCAGGCTCAAGCAATTTTCATGCCTCAGCCTCCCAAGTAGCTGGGACTACAGGTATGCGCCCCCACACCTGGCTAATTTTTGTATTTTTAGAAGAGACTGGGTTTCACCACGTTGGCCAGGCTGGTCTCGAACTCCTGGCCTAAAGCGATCCACCCACCTCAGCCTCCCAAAGTGCTGGGATTATAGGTGTGAGCCATTGTGCCCAGCCTCAGCCCTTGATTTTTAAATACTGACAAAACACCCGCTATATGCTGGGCCTGAAGGCTAGAGAGATGAATAAGACACCTCCTCTCTGCTTCAAGTTCCCAGCATCTAGTAGGAACAGGCACAGGAACAAATAATTCCAGGACAGACACTATAAATGTGTTAAAGGGAGGGTCCAGCTATTGTGGGAAAAGGGAGTGAGTGGCTTGCTGGAGCATTATGGAAGTCTTCATGGGACAGAGTTTGTTTTTTGTTTTTTGTGTTTTGTGTTTTGTTTTTGAAACGGAGTCTCGCTCTGTCGCCCAGGGTGGAGTGCAGTGGCGCAATCTCGGCTCCATGGGAGAGAGTTTGAAAGGATGAAGAGTTTACATCCTCTGGAAAGAAGCAAATAGAAGGCATTCCAGGCAAAAGGAACTGCATCGAGTAAAATCATGGAGGCAGGAAAGGGCTTGGTGTGTTTGAGAAACAGTGATTAGGGCATGGTGGTGGTGGAAGCTTAAATTGTATGGCCCATGGACAGTGACAGCCGGACAAGAAGCTGAAGTGACAGGTGAGAAAACACTGAAACCATCTGACCTTTGATTTCTGGCTTTACGGAGACATGTAGAGAAAAGGTTTTGTCCCTCCCAGGCTAGAAAAAGACAGAACTGAGTCCTAGGGATTACCCTGAAGCAGCATCTCCACTCATCCACTCTGCCCCACAGCAACATCTGTGCCATTTCTCTCCCAGACTCCCTCATGGTGAGGCGGGTGGTGACAGTGTGGCTTCTGGAGCTAGCCACCTTGCCCAGGTCCAGGCTCCAGCTCTAACATGCTGGGCCTCAAGGGCCGGGCAGGAGAGATTGCAGCCAAGACAGGGATAGTGTCCAGACAGTGGACAGCATGATGTAGCCAAGCCCCAGTAACCCTCAGGTCCCCCCCACCCCTCCCTGGGCTCTGTGCCCAACCCTGAGCTCATGCCCCTTCATCTTGCCAGGCCTGTTCCGGCTCTGTGTTAACTGGCTGCCCAGTACCCTGCTGGTGACACCTGCCACCACCTCCAAATGCCTTCTGTGGCTGCCCTGCATCCTGCTTATGTCAGTGAGGCCCTGGGACCTGTCCCTAGGCAACCTGGGAAAGGGCAGGTTCCAGCTGTGGCTCAGAGCCTGGGAAGGGGTCAGGAGATGGGTTCCTGTGGTTCTTCTGGTTGTCCTGTGTTAACAGGCGTCTGTTAGTGATGGTGCCCACACCTTTTTTTGTCTTGACTCCTAGAACAAGTTGAACCAAAGGAATTCCAGACCTGGGAAAGTGGAGAAAGAATTTTGGGGTCGGGGTCAGAGCCATTTACGACTTTGCCTAGGGCCTGGGTCTTCTTTCTCCTAAAGGCCTCATCCCACAGCACGCCACACAAACATGTCACATAACACACAAACACATGTCGTATTTCACAGTAAGTAGAATTCTTTATCACACTATGTTCAGGTGCAGTATTCTAGTTGACAACATATTTGTGTACGGTCAATGTTAAATTTAGCTAGGTGCAGTGGAACCTACCTGTAGCCCCAGCTTCTTGGGAGGCTGAAGGGGAGGGTCATCTGAGCTCAAGTGTTTGAATCCAGCCTGGGCAACATAATGAGACCCCCATCTCTAACAAAATGAAATGAAATAGTAAAGTGTATGTATATTAACTTTGATTTTCTTTTCTTTTCTTTTTGAGATGGACTTTTGGTCTTGTCACCCAGGCTGGAGTGCAATGGCACGATCTTGGCTCACTGCAATCTCCACCTCCTAGGTTCAAGCAATTCTCCTACCTCAGCCTCTTGAGCAGCTGGGATTACAAGCACGTGCCGCCATGTCTGGCTAATTTTTGTATTTTTAGTAGAGATGAGGTCTCACCATGTTGGCCAGGCTGATCTCTAACTCCTGACCTCAGGTGATCCGACCGCCTGGGCCTCCCAAAGTGCTGGGATTACAGGCGTGAGCCACCGCACCCGGCCTGATTTTCTTTTCTTATTTGGAAGCCAATCATTTTCCCCAGATGGCAGGCATTGTCGGCTCTTTCCACACTGGGTCTGAGGCAGTAGGCTATGAAAACGCTTCCGCAGAGGCTCTTGGTATCTGCCCGGTTTCCTCTGCTTGGACTGTCTTTTCCCACCCACCTTGCCTGGCTGATGCCTGATCATCTTTCAGGTCTTGGTTTTGTTTTTTGTTTTGTTTTTTTGAGACAGTCTTGCTCTGTCGCCCAGACTGGAGTGCAGTGGCACAATCTCGGCTCACTGCAACCTCCGCCTCCCGGGTTCAAACGATTCTCCTGTCTCAGCCTCCCGAGTAGGTGGGATTAATGACACCCACCATCACGTCTGGCTAATTTTTGTATTTTTAGTAGAGACAGGGTTTCACCATGTTGGCCAGGCTGGTCTCAAACTCCTGACCTCGTGATCCACCCACCTCAGCCTCCCAAAGTGCTGGGATTACAGGCGTGAGCCACTGTGCCCGGGCCAGGTCTTGGTTTAAAAGTCACCTCCAGCCAGGCATGGTGGCCCAAGCCTGTAATCCCAACACTTTGGGAGGCCGAGGCGGGCGTATCATCTGAGGTCAGGAATTCGAGACCAGCCTGGCCAACATGGCGAAACCTTGTCTCTACTAAAAATACAAAAATTAGCCAGGCGTGGTGGTATGCACCTGTAATCCCAGCTACTGGGGAGGCTGAGGCAGGAGAATTGCTTGAACCCGGGAGGCGGAGGTTGCAGTGAGCTGAGATTGCACCATTGCACTCCAGCCTGGGCGACAGAGCGAGGCTCTGTCTCAAAAAATTTTAAAAAATAATAATAAATAAATAAAAGTCACCTCCTCCAAGAAACCCTCTCTGAAGCCCTCCCACCTCAGACTGACTGAGCTACCCCACCTTTGTGCTGCCACATCACACTGCCTTGTAACTTCTTGGCTACGAGTTGGCCTCTTCCATCAGATTATGAGTCCAAGAGGGTAGGGTCTGTCTCATTCATTGGCCCTCAGACCAGCATCCCTCTGAAAATGTAAGTGCTTATAAATATCAGCAGGGAAACGAGGCAAAAGGACCTTGAAGTCAGCACTGGGGCTGGTTCTCTATCAACCTTAAAATGCTAAGAGCTGTCACATTTCAGGGTCTCATTTCAGCGTCTCACTCATCTAGGAGGTTGGCATGGTTATTAACTACATTTTGCAGTTGAGGAAACTGAGGCACAGAGAAGGTAAGAAACTAATCCAAGGTCACACAGTGACTTTAGTGTTCTGAACCACACATGCTGTGTCAGGGATTTAGCATGAAGTAACCACACACTGAAAGAGGGCTGTCGTGTTTCTTCCTTCAGATGGAGGGGACTGTGAAGAGAGAAGGCTTTTGAGACCTGGGGGGTCATCCTTTCCTTTGGGAGGAGATTGGGAATCTGCCCGTCATTCCTGAGTTCCAGGTCTCCAGGAGTGAGTCCCTGTCCTCACAGGTGCAGGCCCCAGAGTCCAGAAGGAAAGTGGGTATAAGTGGCTTGAGCCGGATCAAGTCAATGTAATTGACACGCAGAGTGGGGAGGAGCAGCCCAGCCAGGCAATATGTAGTGTCTCAGGTTGCAAACGGGTCTTCAGGGACCACCCATAACATAACTTAGTTGGGGCTAGGATCCCTACCAGGCACTTTTATTTACATATCTCCCTTGATGGGGAGCTTGCCCCAACTCGGGGTCATTTTCACTGTGGGGGCCCTGGCCATGCAAGCTCTTGTGTCTGCCGAGCTGATACCTGCCTCCCTGCAGCTTCCTCAGGGTGCTAGTCCTCAGGGCACTGGTGCTCAGGGCCTGGCAGGGTTGCACCTTCTCTCCTTTCTCCCTGCGGCCCTTCCAGGAGCTGAGTGAGCGTCTGGGCCTTTCTGGTCTTCAGCCAGGGCTCCTGCCTCTCTCCTCTTTGTCCCAGCCCCCAACCCTGACAGTCAAGGCCTTTAGTTCTTGAGCCCATCCCATTCACCCTTCGAGGCTCCTGGCCCACAAGCCCCCTCCCTGGGCCCGGGTCCCACCAGCAGTTACCTCGTTACTGAATGGATCCTCCCCTGTCTGTGTGTCTTCCCATGAGGTTACAGGCCCCTGTCAAGTGTGGCCCCCGGGGCAGGGCCTCCCTACCCTCCACTCAGCTGCAGTCTGCTCAGCGCCTTCAGCACAGGCTGGGGCTAATGCCGTCTGCATTCCTTTCCTGGGGCTGCCATGACAAATTACTGCAAATTTGGCAGCTTACAAAACCAGAAATTAATTCTCTCACAGTTCTGGAGGCCAGAGCCCAGAATCAAGGTGTTGGCAGGGCTGGTTCCCTCCAGACGCCCTCCGGGAGAATCCATCCCAGGCCTCTCTCCCAGCTTCCGGGGGCTGCCAGCAACCCTTGGTGTTCCTTGGCTGAGGGTTTCATAACTCCAGCCCCTCCCTCCGTCTCCACGTGGCCTTCTCTCTGTGCCTTCGTGACTGAGATGTCTCTGTTTTCTTTCTTATAAGGACACCACCCATCGCATGTAGGACGCACTGTAAATCTAGAGTGATTACAGCTTGAGATCCTTCACTTAATTGCATCTGCAAAGACCTTATTTCCAAAAAAGATGACATTCGCAAGTGCTAGGTGTTAGGACTCAGATGTATCTTTTTGAGGGGTCACAAGTCAACTCGCTGCAACCATCCCATCAGCCTAGATGTGCGTAGATGTGTCCGGGATCAGGGAGGGTGTCCCCTTCACCTCCACATCCCATGGAAAGTGCTCATTGGAAGAAGTGAAGATCTTGTTAATGGATTTGATGACTGGGAACCCAAGCAGTACGCCCAGAGCAGATGCCTGGGGGAGCTGAGTATGGGGGCGGGGAACAGGTGAGGACCCACAGATCCAAGGGCTGGCTTCCCTGACGCACCCAGCACCAGCTTCTCTGGAGAGGGTTGGAGAAGCGGCTCCTGCCGGGCTGCCCTCTGCCAGGCACTGAGGCCAGCCTGTGAGCCAGGCAGGGGACCCAGCAACTGGGAGCTGGTGGGAGCTTGGGGCCTTGTGGGTGAGACCCAGACTGGACAATAAGGGGCTGAGGGATCATAGTGGGGGTAGGACTAGGGGTGGAGGTGGGGGTAGCAGGCAGGCCCCAAGGCTGTTTTGACTTATATGGAGGCAGCATCGAGGCATGGCACGGGGGTCTGAGAACCCAGAGGGGCCTAGGTGCTCTGGCTGGCTGTCCGTGGCCCGCAAACCTGGCCAGGTTCCCTGTCCTGCCCTCCAGGGCAGCGGGGATCCTCGTGGCCTCCTCATTGCCACTCTCGACGCTCCCTGGAGGCTGGTGGCAGTCAGGCTGCCTTGGGTGTATGCAGGGTGGCTGGAATGAAGTAAAAAAATTTAAAAAAACATTATTTTTCACTGTAAAATATTCCTGCGTCACGTAGCTCCCGCCACAAACTACTTAAAAGACAGCTGCTTTCTTTGTCTAGTGCCAAACTTTCTAGATGCAAGTCCACTGAGCCGGTGTACACCTTAAATAAACTCTCCTACACCCCATTTGGTCTCTCTGGCCCCTTACTTTCCCGCAACAATGGGAGATCCCTGCCTTGCATCCAGAGCTGCGGCTCCTTCTTAAGCTTCCCCCAACCAAGGGGATCCCGGTGACAGGTGGAAAGGCAGCTCAGGCGTCTTGTGGAAGTAGAGACCAGTAGTCCCTGGGCAGCAGGTCGCAACAGGAGGGCAGGGCAGCCAAGGCCAGTGCTGGGAGAGCAAGTCCCTGCCACCCCTGCTGGCCTCAGCCTGGCCCCATGAGTGCTGGCCCCCAACACAGGCCCAGCTCCTCAGCATCCTCTCTGCACCCCACGGGCTGCTCTCCAACGACCTGTGCTACAGACAGCTGCTTCCAGGGACCACATTCTTACCCTGGCATGGAGGCGGGGGGGCCATCAGGCAGGTTGTGGCATGATGGGAGTCCCAACTGGGAACAAAGGGAAGGGAAAGGGACTTGGAGCCAGGACTGGTGGGCTGCACATGGCCAGGCCCAGGGATTTTCGCTGTCCTGGACGTGGATTCCTCCTTAGCAATAAGAGTTAGAAACAGCATCACCTTCACGGCACCAAGGAGATAATGAATGTGGAGAGGGTTTGGGACATGTGTGACACTTCCCAGCTGTTGTGGCTTTCACTGCTAAAATCCCTTCGTGTGGTAAACGCTGGGATCTTCGTAAAGCTCCTTCATGTTCGTAGCCAGAACCCATGTGAGTGCAGGGGGGTCCACAGCCTCTCCCTCCTCCCTTGCTGGAAAGGAGGACTCTGGATCTCAGGAGGCTGGGAGCAGGAGGAAGGGGGTTTGAGAAGCCAGAGGCCTGGCCAGGTCACACTGGGAAGGCCAGTGGGCTCATGCTAGAGAAAAATATCATACACGAAAAGATGAGGGCCAGGCATGGTGGCTTACGCCTGTAATTCCAGCACTTTGGGAGGCTGGGGCGGGCAGATCACCTGAGGTCAGGAGTTCGAGACCAGCCTGACCAACATGGTGAAACCCCATCTTTACTAAGAATACAAAAATTAGCCGGGAGTGGTGGCACGTACCTGTAATCCCAGCTACTTGGGAGGCTGAGGCATGAGAATATCTTGAACCCAGGAGATGGAGGTTGCAGTGAGCCAAGATCGCACCACTGCACTCCAGCCTGGGCGACAGAGATTTCTATCTCATTAAAAAAAAATAATAATAAATAAATAAATAAATAAATAAATAAATAAATAAAAGATGATGGGGGAGGGAAGTGGGCTGCTGAGAAGGCGTGAACTGAGGGCCTGGGAAAGAGCTTGGAGCTGGGGCAGAGAGAAATTTGGGGAGCAGCAGAGATGGGTAAGAGACTATGGGAAGAAAGGATTCTTGCCAGGGATTATGAATGCACTTCTTTGGCATTTTCTAGAGAGGCTTCAGAAAGATGTAAATCACTTTTCGGCCAGTGTACATGCTAGACTGGTGTTTCTTTAAATATGCTAAAACAGAGCCTGAAAGTAGTGTATATTATCCAAAAAAAGAGTTTCCCAAAAACTTTCCAAGTTGGGCTTGTTCTGAAACCGTATGCCCTATTCTGTGAGCCTAGTAGAAGTTGGCACGATGGGACGCGGTGCTACGAGACCCAGCTCTGGAACTGTGGGTCTCAGCTGAGGGTGTCTGGGATCTCAGGAAAGTTCTCTGTGGCCAGACTCAGTTGTCTCATAAAGTGGGATCATCTGCCTCAACGGCACCAGCGCTGTGAGGATTACATGAGGTCGTAAATAAGAAAGCACTTTGCACAATGTCAAATATTACATAAATTCTGTAATTATTGTTATTTCAAAGAAAAGATGTGAGGAGGGTCACAGCTGCAGCTGTCATTTGCTGATGACTTGCTCTATACCAGGCATGAGCTCCTTTAATTGTCCTCCAACCTCATGAGTGAGAACAGCTTCCTCCCCATTTTACAGGTGAAAGGCATTTAGCTCAGGGAAGGAAAGCCATTGGTCCAGAATGGTAATTCAAGTTCATGTTATCCTGACCCCATAGCATTAGGCTGAGCCTCTCTAAAAGTGAAAGAGTTGAGGCCAGGTATGGTGGCTCACACCTGTAATCCATATACTTTGGGAGGCGGAGGCAGAAAGATCATTTGAGCCCAGGAGTTCAAGATCAGCCCGGGTAACATAGGGAGACCCCATTTCTACAATCTTTTTTTTTTTTTTTTTGAGACGGAGTCTTGCTCTGTCGCCCAGGCTGGAGTGCAGTGGCGCAAACTAGGCTCACTGCACCCTCCGCCTCCTGGGTACAAGTGATTCTTCTGTCTCAGCCTCCTGAGTAGCTGGAATTACAGATGCCTGCCACCGCACCCGGCTAATTTTTCATATTTTCAGTAGAGATGGGGTTTCCCCATGTTGGTCAGGCTGGTCTCGAACTCCTGACCTTGTGATCTGCCTGCCTCAGCCTCCCAGAGTGCTGGGATTACAGGGGTGAACCACCTCGCCCAGCCACAACAAAAAGTTTTAAAGGCCAGACGCAGTGGCTGACACCTATAATCCCAGAACTTTGGGAGGCCAAGACGGGTGGATCACCTGAGGTCAGGAGTTTGAGACCAGCCCGGCCAACATGGTGAAACCCCGTCTCTACTAAAAATACAAAAATTAGCTGGGTGTGGTGGCAGGCGTTTGTAATCCCAGCTACTCAGGAGGCTGAGGCAGGAGAATCACTTGAACCTGAAGGCGGAGGTTGCAATAAGCTGAGATCACACCATTGCACTCCAGCCTGGGGGACAAGAGTGAGGCTACATTTCAAAGAAAAAAAAAATTTAAAAGGCCGGGCGCGGTGGCTCACACATGTAATCCCAATGCTTTGGGAGGCCGAGGGCAGGTAGATCACTTAAGGTCAGGAGTTCGAGACCAGCCTGGCCAACATGGTGAAACCCCGTCTCTATTAAAAAATACAAAAATTAGCCAGGCATGGTGGCACGTGCCTGTAATCCCAACTACTTGGGAGACTGAGGCAGGAGAATCTCTTGAATTTGGGAGGCAGAGGTTGCAGTGAGCTGAGATCGTGCCACTGCACTCCAGCCTGGGGGATAAGAGCGAAACTCTGTCTCAAAAAAAAATTTTTTTTTTAAATAACTGGGCTGGCTACTCTGGGTACACTGCCTATGGGGTAGCCCTGCTCCACAAGGAGCAGTACCAAAAAGAAAAAAAAAAATAGCTGGGCATGGTGACATGTGCCTGTAGTCCCAGCTCTTTAGGAGGCTGAGGTGGAAGGATGACTTCAGCCCTGTAATTCAAGTCTGCAATGAGCCATGATCTTGCCACCACATTCCAGCCTGGATGACAGAGCAAGACTCTGTCTCTTAAAAAAGAAAAAGAGGCCGGGCGCGGTGGCTCAAGCCTGTAATCCCAGCACTTTGGGAGGCCGAGGCAGGTGGATCACGAGGTCAGGAGAGCGAGACCATCCTGGCTAACACAGTGAAACCCCGTCTGTACTAAAAATATAAAAATATTAGCCGGGCATGGTGGTGGGCGCCTGTAGTCCCAGCTACTCGGGAGGCTGAGGCAGGAGAATGGCATGAACCTGGGAGGTGGAGCTTGCAGTGAGCTGAGATTGCGCCACTGCACTCCAGCCTGGGCGACAGAGCAAGACTCCGTCTCAAAAAAAAAAAAAAAGAAAAGAAAACAAAAGTGCAAAAGTGAAAGAGTTGGGCCTGGGCGACGGAGCGAGACTCCGTCTCAAAAAAAAAAAAAGAAAAGAAAACAAAAGTGCAAAAGTGAAAGAGTTGGGCCTGTGGGATGCACAGGGCAGAGAAGTGGCTGGTGCCTCATGAGCTGAGCCGGGGCCTGGAAAGTGGAGAACTGAGGCCGAGTGCAGTGGCTCAACGCCTACCGTTCCAACTGTATTCATCCATTTTCATGCTGCTGATAAAGACATACCCAAGACTGGGCAATTTATAAAGAAAGAGTGGTTTAAAGGACTCACAGTTCCACGTGGCTGGGGAGGCTTCACAATCATGGCAGAAGGCGAAAAGCACATCTTACATGGTGGCAGACGAGAGAAAATGAGAGCCAAGCGAAAGGGGTTTCCCCTTATAAAACCATCAGATCGCCGGGCGTGCTGACTCACGCCTGTAATCCCAGCACTTTGGGAAGCTGAGGTGGGTGGATCACCTGAGGTCGGAAGCTCGAGACCAGCCTGATCAACATGGTGAAACCCCGTCTCTACTAAAAATACAAAATTAGCCGGGCGTGGTGGTGCATGCCTGTAATCCCAGCTACTCGGGAGATTCAGGCAGGAGAATCGCTTGAACCTGGGAGGCAGAGGTTGCAGTGAGCCAAGATCGTGCCATTGCACTCCAGCCTGGGCAACAAGAGCGAAACTCTATCTCAAAAAAAAAAAAAAAAAAAAAAACAGATCTCATGAGACTTACTACCACGAGAACAGTATGGGGGAAACCGCCTCCTATGATTCAATTATCTCCCACTGGGTCCCTCCTACAACACGTGGGAATTATGGGAACTACAATCCAAGATGAGATTTGGGTAAGGACACAGCTAAATCATATCACCAACACTTTGGGAGGCCGAGAAGAGGGGATCACTTGAGCCCAGGAGTTCATGACCAACCTGGGCAACGTGGCGAAACCCCGTCTCTACAAAAATACAAAAAATTAGCCAAGCATGGTGGCACGAGCCTGTAACCCAGCTACTCAGGAGGCTGAGGTGGGAGGATCACCTGAGCCTGGGTGGTAAAGGCTGCAGTAAGCCGTCTTTGTGCCACTGCACTCCAGCCTGGGTGACAGAGTGAGACCCTGTCTCAAAAAAAAAAAAGTGGCGAGCCGCTTGCTGGAGCACTGGTCTTGGGGCCCAGCTGTGTGGCCTTGGGCGCCTTTTCTTTCTAGTCTCTTCACCTTTAAGTGTCACTGACTCCACGCACAGCATCTCTGTGGTGCTCAGATGGAGTATCCTTCAGGCCAGACCTCAGGGTGGGGCCTCCCCTGAGGTGCCCTGCTCTTCAGGAACTGGTCCCAAGGGTCCCAGAGGCCAAGGAAGAATGAGTAGGGGCTTTGCTCAGAGGAGGTGACCTCTGTAGGGTGTGATGCACAGAAGATGGAGGAAGCTGTTGGTGACAGCAGGGAAAACACTCCAAGCAAAGGGACCAGCAAGGGAGAGTCCCCGAGGCGGAAAATGGCTTGGCAGGCGTCAGGAAGGCCAGAAGGCCCAGGAGGCAGGAGCTCAGCAGGTGACAGGGATGGTGGCATGAAAGTTCAGAGAGGCCAGCAGGGTCTGTAGGCCCCAGAAAGGAGTTTGGCTTCCATCTCCAGTGCAGCATGCAGCCACATGAGATGTTTTTGTCTTTGTAAATTGTACAGAAGCATATCACACATGCACAAAAGTGTACAAATCATCAGTGTACAATGCCATGAATTTTCACAAAGTGAACACACCCAGGAGATGGGCACTGAGATCAAAACCAGAATGTGACCAGCACCCCAGCATCCTCCCGTAGGCCCCTCTAGTCACCACCCCCATGGGGACAAGAGTCCCATGCACAGAGTAGTTTCGCTTGTCTTTGAACCTCCTGTAAACGGACCCATCAGCAGTGTTCTCTGTGTCCAGCTTCTTTTGCTCAGCAGTACGTTTGTGAGATTCACCCACCTTTTTTTTTTTTAGACGGAGTCTCTGTCGTCCAGGCTGGAGTGCAGTGGCATGATCTCAGCTCACTGCAACCTCCACCTCCTGGGTTCAAGCGATTCTCCTGCCTCAGCCTCCCGAGTAGCTGGGATTATAGGTGCATGCCACCATGCCCAGCTAATTTTGTATTTTTTAGTAGAGACAGCATTTCACCGTGTTGCCCAGGCTGGTCTCGAACTCCTGAGCTCAGGCAATCTACCCGCCTCGGCCTCCCAAAGTGCTAGGATTACAGGCGTGAGCCACCGCACCTGGTGGATTCACTCGCCTTTCATCAGTGGTTGTAGTTTTGCTTCTCTTCTTAGTGGCACAGTCTTCCATTGTGTCACTACACCACAATGCATCTATGCATTCGATTCATAATGGGCATTTGTGTTCTCCTGTTTGGGGCCACTGTCAACATTCTAGCCTTGTCTTTTGGTGCACCCGTGTACACTTTTCTGATCATTGAAGGGTGTTCAACATGAAGTTGACAAGATCTCTCATTTCAAGCTCACTCCCACCCCTGCATCAGCTCCCCAGGGTGACACCAGAACTGAACCAGCCTCAACTTTGCTTTTTTTTTTTTTTTTTTGAGATGGAGTCTTGCTCTGCTGCCCAGGCCAATCTCGGCTCACTGCAGCCTCTGCTCCCAGGTTCAAGCAATTCTCTTCCCTCAGCCTCCTGAGTAGCTGGGACTACAGGTATTTTTAGTGGAGACAGGGTTTCACCATGTTGGCCAGGCTGGTCTCGAACTCCTGGCCTCAAGTGATCCGCCTACCTCAGCCTCCTAAAGTGCTGGGATTACAGGCTTGAGCCACTGTGCCTGGCCTCAACTTTGTCTTTTGTTGCTTGGGTAGAATACCCTATTAGAGTCTGGCCCCTTTTATGCCCTGATGATGTGTCTGACTCCCAGCTCCCTTCCAAACCAGGAACTCAGCCATTCATTCCCCAGGCCTGGGTGTCCTGTGAAGAAAATGGACTCAAATGGAGTCAATCGTACCAAAGCTGCAGCTGGCTGTGAAGGTTGAGTCAAATGGGAAATGGCAGTGAAAGCTCAGGGCCCATTACCCAGGCCCCCCGCCCCATGATAATGCCCTTTCTCTTTGTTCTGTTCCAGGTCCAGGAAATTAAATGAAGACAAAAGCGCCCCCTGTGGGTGACGGTAAGATGCAGCTCTCTTTCTTTTTTCTTTTCTTTTTCTTTTTTTTTTTTTTTTTTTTTTTTTTTTTTAAGACGGAGTCGCGGGGATCTCACTGCAAGCTCCGCCTCCTGGGTTCATGCCATTCTCTTGCCTCAGCCTCCCGAGTAGCTGGGACTACAGGCGCCCGCCACCACAGCTGGCTAATTTTTTTGTATTTTTAGTAGAGACGGGGTTTCACCGTGTTAGCCAGATGCAACTCTCTTTCTAGGGCTCCCCAGCGTCCTGTCTTCTAGACCAAGGATGGCCGCACTGCACCAAGCCAGCACAGACCCAGCCTCCACTGAGAGGTCAGTGCCCACAGGCTGCCCTCAGCTCTAAAGGCCCAGAGTGTAGATGAGCCAGGAAGCACTGCCACCCTTGCACACTTGCTCCCCATCTGGGATCCTCGCCCCTCTTCTTCACCCCACCCCAGACCGTTGGAGAGGTCTCCCCAGGTGTCCACCCAGCCTGCTCCCCTGGTTACTGTGCCCACAACATGTGGCACCTTCCCCCGCACCCAGCCCCTCCCAGTGCAAGCCGTGCCTCACTGCCAGACTGCGCGGGCAGGGAGGGACCTGTCCCCTGTTCCCGGAAGATGGAAGATCGCCCACACCTGGCACTGTGCCCAGCCCCTGCGGGGGCGTCATAAATATCTCCTGAATGATTCATTCATTCCTTTGGGAGAGAAAGCACGACCCCTTAGTGGTTAAAGATATGGAGTTTGAAGTCACACAGACCTGGGTTCAATTCTGGCTCTGACCTTTGGCTCTGTGACCTTGGTCACCTCTCTGAGCCTGCTTCTTCATGTAAAAAATGGAGTCACCACGATCAGATTAGGCTACTGTGAGGACTGAGATGATGTTGTAAGGCACCAGCACAGAGCTGACCTACAGTTACAGCTCAATCGTGGTGGGAGGGAGTAATTATCCATTCAGAAAAGGGGAAACTTTCCGCTGCGCCTCCTGTTGCTGTTTTCTTTGGCTCCCGGAGGTGCGCAGTATCGGGTCCGTTTTTAAGGTAAAGAAACTGAGGCCTAGAAAGGGAACAGGATAACCCAGGGCGCGGAGGCTGGGGCTAGAACCCAGGCCGGTTGGCTCTGAGTCCAGTGCTTGGCCTGCCTCTCAGAGGCCTGTGGGCACGTCCCCACCCACCCCTGTCCCCAGGCCTGGGAGCGAGGGGTTGGGCTTGGCCTCAGGGCGTCCCTGGATCCCGGACGCGCTTGGGGATCTCCGGCTCGGACCCCGGGAGCAGAGACAGCGCTCGAGCTTGTCACTTTAAATTAAAGAGGGAGCGGGCGGGCGAGCGGGCGAGCGCGAGGGAGCGCGCGGCGGGCTCCTGGGAGCGTGCCCGGACTGCGGCGCAGCTCCGGTCCGCCGCCCCGGCCCGGCCGAGCCCCCGGCCCGCGCCGCGCTCCTCGGAGGCGGGAGCCCGGCGACACTGCAGGGGTGGCGTTGCCGCCGGCGGCCGGACTAGGCGCAGGTGCGTGCGCGCCGCGGGAGGCGGGCCGGCAGCTGGAGCCCAGCCGGAGCGGCGGCCCCTCCGCGGAGCCCGGGTGAGTACGCACCCCGCCGACCCCCGTGCGCGGCCGGGATCGCACCCTGATCGCGGACGCACGCAGCCCCCTCCTCGGGCCCTGGGCCCGGGACCCCAGAGCCCCGCTCACTCCGCGCGCCTGCACCTCCGCGCCGCGCTTGCACACGAACGAATGCCGGGCACCGGGCACGCCTGGCGCCCTTGCCCGGCCCGGCCACTCCGCGCAGTGCGCATCGCATCGCACGCCCCGAATGTGCACACACGCGGCTCACCCCGCCATTTACACGCCTCCTCGCGCCCACGCTGCACACACGCCCCTCACTTTCGCATTCAGCGCCCTGACGGTCCTCACTGTCCCTACTCTAGCTTCACATCCCCTCCCGACACTCCGGTCCCCATACACCCTGGAGGTTCCCGAGGCAGGAGCGCTGGTCTGCAGGAACCGTCCCAATCTGGAGGGGAACGTTGCACCCCAGCCCGAGGAGGCCCTGGCTGTGTGAAGAGCCAGATATGACCCTCAGCCGCCTGTGGCAGCAGCCTGAGTGGGGGGCTTTCCAGAGCTTAGGAGACGGGTATGGCGGGGCAGGGGAGGAAGCTTGCCCAGACTCAGGGCCTCAAGGCTGTAGATTTGGGCTGAAGTTGGGGGAGGGAGGTGGGGGGCCGGGAGCCTGGCCTATGGGTGGAAGGCCCTGAGCTGCCCATCCTGGGAGCCCTCTTCCAGGGGCTGCAGAGAGACTGTGTGCGCCCTCCTTCATTCCCAAAAGCCTGGGAAAGCTGCACCATGGAATGTCAGCTCCTTCTCCCCCTCAGGGGGTGACAGTTTTAGAGAGCAGCAGCAATAGCGCTTCCTATTAGAAATGGGGAAACTGAGGCTCAGAGAGGGCAGGAGACCCACCCAAGTTACCACAGCCAGTGTGAAGAAGGGTTAGGACAAGTCCCCAAGCCCCCAGCCTCCCTACTCTGAAGTCTGAAAGCTTTCCTAAGCAGCTCTGCAGAGTGGGGGCTCCCAGCCTGGGTTTCAAACCGGACTCTGCCACTTGTCAGCTCTGGTGACTGACTGACAAATAAAACACATCTGTAGGCTGGCAGTGCTGCCCACACTGCACCTCAGTTTCCTCTCCAGTACAAGGAGCAGGGTAGCAGCCCCCTCAGAGGGCTGCAGTGCTGAGATAACACAGGGCAAGTCACACAGTAGGTGCCCAAGAAATGCCAGCCAGCACCTCCCAGCCAGTCTGCCCTGCGGTTTCTGTGGGCTGTTTGGGGGATGGCAGCAGGATGTGGTTATCTCAGAAAGCGGAGGAGGGGTACTTGAAAAGGTTTCAACCTAAAGATCCTGAAGAGACTCACAGCTTGAAGGGTGAGGCTTTCCTGGGCCCACCTCCCGACCCTTCCCATTGCCTTGCTAGCCAGAAAATGATGTGAGGACACTGGGCAAGGAGGTGGGGTGGAGCAGAGGGCAGGGACAGAAGGCCCCTCTCCCCTGCCGAGGCACAACGTTCTTGGAAAGCCAATTCTCTGCCAAGCCCAGGAGGGGCCTCTGCCATGGTCTGATTCCAGCAAAGCTGGGGGAAGTGGGGGGCTCTTCCAACTCCCCACCCCAAAAGCCTGCCTGATCAGGAGTCAGCATGGTGGCCAAGAGCCCAGGCCCAGATCCATTGCACCCTGGCACCAATCCCAGTGTTGCTACTTGTATGCTAGGTGACCTGGGGCCCCAGCTTCCTCATCTGTAAAAGGGGGATCCATTAATCCATTGAATCATCATGTCTGTAAAAGGGGATCCATTAATCCATTGAATCATCATGTCCGCATGATGTACCTACTACAACCAGGCACAGTGCTAAGCACTTAGCACATATTATGTCCACATGCATGCAGCAGTAAGGAGATATTGCTAGGTAGGTATGATCGAGCTGGAATTTGAACCTAGAGCTGTTTTCAATGAGTAAGCTCTGTGCAGTTTAGGGTCTGGGGGTTTGGGACTGAACGAATTGGTCAGATGGGGAGGGGTGCTGCAGGGGTAGGGATGTGCGGTCTGGGAGCTCAGTGAGGGTCTGGAGCCACTCTGGTCCCCCATGTTATGCTCTTTGCTGTGTGTCTGGACACGGGGGATGCTCCAGTCACAGGCTGCCCTGGTCCCACTGTACCTCATTGCTATCCTCTTCTAGCCAAAGCCACAGTCCCTCTGCCTGGCAGACCTCCAGGCTGCCAGCGGGAGCCCACTGAGGTCGTCCCAGGTGAGACGGAGTCAGGGGGTCTCGGGGATAGTGAGCAAAGCCCTTGAGAAGGGCACTGGCTGCACAGCCAGCACTTGCGGCTTGGTCTCAGCTTCCTGCTCACTGGTTCGGGCCAATTCACTGCCCTTCTCTGAGCCTCCCTGTCCTCCTCTGTGGAGGAGGGGATAGTAACAGAATTTGCCCCATGGGTCTTACGGGTGATGGGGAAGATGGCATGAGGGTTGTCACTGCTAATGGAAGAGGGGCTGGACTGGGCTACAGGAATGGCTGCCAGGCCCAGCTCTACCACTGCTGGCTGTGTGGCTTTGGGCAAGTCACTTAACCTCTCTTAATCTCCCATAGCTTTGCTGGGCGTGGTGAGATGACGCCACTTCATTCCAGCCTGGGTGAAAGAGCGAAACTCCGTCTCAAAAAAATAAATTAATTAAAAAAAAAAGTAGCTCATTCAAAGTCCCCTTTACCAGGCTTATGAGCAGGGATGCTTCCAGGGCTCAACAGGTTCTAGCAGTGAACGGAAGGATGGGAGCAGCCAGGGAAGGGGCAAAGCTGACTTAGCTCCAACTCCTGTTGGAGTCAGGGGATGCAAACCCATTGTCCCCAAATCTTCTAACTTGCTTTTTTTCTTTTCTTTTTTTTTTTTTTTTTTTTTGAGATGGAGTTTTGCTCTTGTTGCCCAGACTGGAGTGCAATGGTGTGATCTTGGCTCACTGCAACCTCCACCTCCTAGGTTCAAGCGATTCTTCTGCCTCAGCCTTCCCAAGTATCTGGGATTACAGGCATGCGCCACCAAGCCCGGCTAATTTTGTATTTTTAGTAGAGATAGGGTTTCTCCGTGTGGGTCAGGCTGGTCTCGAACTCCCAACCTCAGGTGATCCGCCCACCTCAGCCTCCCAAAGTGCTGGGATTACAGGCCTGAGTCACCGCGCCCAGCCAGATCTTCTAACTTTCAAAGGGAAGCTGGAAATCCTTTTTAAATCAATTTTTAATGGGAAATTCCCCCCCACCATACACTTTTTTCTGAGGCACAGTCTCACTATGTTGTCCAGACTGGTTTTGAACTCCTGGGCTCAAGAGATCCTCCCACATCAGCCTCCCCAGTACCTGGGACTACAGGCACGACCCACTGCACCCAGCTACATTTTTCAATTTTAAAATGTTGGCAACTCACTTAAATGTAAGACAAATAAACACATCTGTAGACTGGCAGTGCTGCCCACACTGCCCAGACTAGGGGTTAGGGGGCCTGTGTGGGCCATCACCAGGCTGCTAACCACAGCAACCAATATGTGCCAAGCCTGACTACACGTACCTTCTCATTCCACCCTCCTGGCAGCCTCACATCTGCTTTACAGATGGGGAACTGAGGCTCTAAGAGACTAAGAAAATTGCCCAAGGCCACTGCAGCTAGCCAGGGGCAGATATGGGAGTCAGAGCTGGGTGCAGCTGACTACAAACACTGTGCTCAGGATGATACCCTGTAGGAGCCTCGACCTCTCTTCCAGTTCTCTTCTCCCTCCACTCAGGCAGATGAGCTCTGCCTTCACAGGGCACCAGGCTGGAACATCTGTCTGGAGGCCAGGGGCGGTGGCTCACGCCTGTGATCCCAGCACTTTGGGAGGCCAAGGTGGGAGGATCACTTGAGGTCAGGAGTTCAAGACTATCCTGGCCAACATGATGAAACCCCATCTCTACTAAAAATACAAAAACTAGCTGGGCATGGTGGCTCATGCCTGTAATCCCAGCTACTTGGGAGGCTGAGGCAGGAGAATCGCTTGAACTCGGGAGGCAGAGGTTGCAGTGAGCTGAGATCGCGCCACTGCATTCAAGCCTGGGTGACAGAGTGAGTCTCTGTCTCAAAAAAAAAAAAAAAAAGAAAAAAGGAGCTTCTGTCTGGGGTGTGCCTAGCAGTCATTCACACCCTCACTGAAATCTCAGCTCCCTGGGAAAGGATGTCGTGTTAAAGGGAGAGGAAAGAACAGACAGCGTGGGAGTCTGGGGTCTGAGCTGGGCCAGCCATGGAGGTGATGGGGCCCCCGACAGCCAGAGGCCTGATGCAGCTTGAGGCTTTGTCCCGTACCACGCCTGTTGTGCTGTGGGGTGTACTTTGCCATTGCATACCTTGCTCGCGTGCTGCTGGCATTGGCTGTCCCAGCTTGGCCCCACTCTTGCAAAGTCAGCTTGTGCCAGGTAAGCAAGAAAAAGCCGATGGCTTATCTGATTCCCGGCAAGGCAGAAGCAGGCTGGGAGGTGCACATTACCATGTGTTTCAGCGTATCCAGACCAGCTTCCGCCAGGAGCTAGGACCACCTTGGGCAGGTACACGGTGACCCATCTGACCTGCAGTTCCTTAGGAAACTTTTTGGAAACCATATGCCCACTTGCAGTGAGACACAGTGGTTAGGAGCATGGAGCCAGACGGCCTGGGTTGAACAGTTTATTAGCTGTGTGGCCTGGGGCAAATTACGCCCCGGAACTCTCACCTGCAAACCAGAGATAATAATAGTACCTACCTCATGGGGCTGTTAGGAGAATTAAATGAGGTCAGATATATGCAAAGTGCTTAGAACGGCGCTTGATGTGTAAGAAGGGCTTGGCAAGGTTGTCTATTACTGTCATTATCTCCAGCCCAGGCCCAGGAATGAGCTTCCACTCTAGTCAGGATGGGTGAAGCCCTTCCTGGCTTAGCACCACCCTTCCATCACCATGACAACGCACATCTCCTTGTGGGAGTGGGGGCAGCATCAGGAGAACTGGGAGCCAGGAGCTGGCTGTGCACCTTACCTGACCTGCTTCTAGAGGCTCCTGGGCACCTCCAGGACTTAAGGGGGTGGACTAGGACTTATGGCACCCCAAATGTGCTGGATAACCCTGACTGGAGCATGGCACCCCAGCTTCTTGACTCCAAAGCCACAGATTGGGGAGAACCCTGGAGTTCCTGAAAATGTTGAGGGCCTTAGCTTTACCCTCTGATTCGACCCCAGTCCCAAAGGGAACCTACAGGATGCTCCGAGGGGTTGGGAGCTGGTGGGTCACACTCCCCGAGGACTTTTTATACTGCGCCTGAATGGTGTTTGAATTTTTTGCAAATTGGTTACTACCTTTAAAACTCAGGAAATGGCACATAAAAAATTCAGGTATCTGGCTTTTCTTTAAAGTGCCAGAAGATCAAGCCACGGTGGTTGGCATTCCTGCTGGGGCAAAAATGCAGCTGCCCTTGGGCCAGGCCATCACTCTGCAGTTCCTACCTCCCCCTCCCCTTGCCGTACCACCCCGCACCAGGCCTGCAGGCTTACCATGTGTAACCACCTCTCTGAAGTACAAGGGAATCCAGAAACTGGGGTGGGCGTTATCCTGGCCCTCGGTGCCCTTGACCAGAGATCAGTGCAGCCCATCCCAATTTCCTTTTTCCAGGACTCCCCCCACACACCCATTTAGAACACATCTGCGAGCCAGATTTACTTCTTAGCACAATAATAAAACAATGAGCAGTCACCTAGGTTCAGGTAATGGGTTGTACGAGCTCCCAGACCTTTCTAGAACAACTTAAGCCTCAGTCTTTCCTAAAAGCTGGGGGTGAAGGATGGGATGGGGAAGAAACCATGCCAAGCAGTGAAAGGACTGATAATAGAATATTGCAGACACGCAGCCTTTCCTTCCCAATCGAAATGGAAGCATTTGAAGGAAGGCTCTGGCTCAAGCCAGGGGGTCCTTGCTCTAATGAGTCACCTACCGCGTCGCCGCTGGTCAGCCTGATGTTGTGAGGATGGAAATGAGCTGGGGTTGCCAGATTTGGCAAATACAAAAACAGGACACCCAGGAGCACTGATGTTTTGGATGAACAATGGAAGAGATTTTGGCATAAGTATGTCCTATGGAATATTTGGGACACACATATTAAAAACTTATTTGAAATTTGGCCCAGCGTGGTGGCTCACACCTGTAATCTCAGCACTTTGGGAGACCAAGGCTGGTGGATCACCTGAGGTCAGGAGTTCGAGATCAGCCTGGCCAACATGGTGAAACCCCATCTCTACAAAAAATACAAAAATTAATCGGGTGTGGTGGCACATGCCTGTCATCCCAGCTACTTGGGAGGCTGAGGCAGGCGATCACTTGAACCCAGGAGGCAGAGGCTGCAGTGAGCCGAGATCGCGCCACTGCACTCTAGCCCGGGCAACAAAGAGAGACTCCATCTAAAAAAAACAAAACAAAACAAAAAAATCTGAAATTCACATGCCACTGGGCATCCTGTGTTTTCTCTGGCAATCCTGAGGAGAGTCTTAGAATGCTTGAAAAGAGCTTTAAACATCATTTCTCAAAATGCCAAGCCTCCCTTTGGTGGCACTCCCCTTATAGCTGAGCGTAAGCTCTGGATGACAGGCACGTGGGTGCCAGGAGGCCAGGACCTAGGAGCGGGACGCTGACTCTCTGCAGCCCTCTCTGCTCACTCTCTTTTCCCTTCCAGTCACAGTCACCGCAGCAGACATCATGGCCGTGGATGTGGCAGAATACCATCTGAGCGGTGAGTGCCCAGGGCAAGCCCCTCCTGGATCACGCCTGCGAGACCCTTACACCAGGCCTGGGTGGGAGGTGTCCATGGGACATGAATGTCCTTGCCATTAATGTCCTTGCCATTAATGCCTTCACTGTCAAGGACAGTCAGTGTCTTGCCCAAGGTCAGACAGCCCTGGGGACATCAAGCTTGGCACAGTCTGAGGTCTCTTCGTCTTGCCACACAAGTGGCCCCTTCCTGTTAAAGTGACTTTCTCTCTTTCACTTGAAAGGGTCCCCGGGGAGACCCTCGTTCTGCTGCACCCTGGGGATGAGCCTGTGACTCGGAATCCACTCACCGAGGCCTTTTGTGGAGACTGTCAAGTAGGCAGGGGAAAATAAACCCAGGAAGTCAATGTTAGATTCATGGGGCGTTAAACTCAGAGACCACCCAGTCCAGAGGCAGAGGTTATAGTGAGCTGAGATCACACCACTGCACTCCAGCTTTCCAGCCTGGGCGACAGCGTGAGACTCCGTCTCTTTAGAAAAAAAAAGAGGCCATCCAGTCTAGGGCCATGACTCCCACCCTGTCACCCTATGCCTCAGCAGGGAGATGGGAGCTGGCTGGGAGATGCCTCAAGATTCCAGATATACTCCTGCAGCCCTCCCCATGGACGGCGGATGGGGTCAGAGCCGAAACATACCAGCTGTCTTTTCTCCCTTTGTTCCTCTCCTCATTCACAGATGGGAGAAGTGAGGCGCAGAGAGTAACAGGGTCAGGATGTGCACTCAGGTCTCCTGACTCCCAGCCCCGTGCTCCCCATCACTCCAGCCCCTACCCTAACGCAGCCCCAGGGGAGCCCAGGGCTTATCTGAAGAGTGTGCCTGGGAATCACCTTTCCCATGACTTTTTCCCAAAAGTGAGCCAGGGAGCCGCACTTTTCACCCTCAGGCTCACAGGTCTTGCCCCCCCACACCCCGCCCCCTACCCGTATGGCCTTGGGCAAATGGTGAAACTTCTACTTACTTATCTGTAGAATGCAAACGATGAGTCTTGCCTCAGGGCCGTTGGGAAGATTTAGAGAGCTGATGGATGTGCAGCGCCCAGCATGGTGCAAACGCCACTCTCCCAGCGGCAGGGCTTTGCACATGCTGTTCTCCTGGCCTGGAGTCCTTCCCTGCCTCTGCCTCTGCCTGCCTGAGTCCTGGCGCCTGGTGGTGGGGTTATAGGTGCAGATCTGGACCCAGTCTGTCTGGAGGCAGATCTCTCTTCCGTCCCTCAGCTTCCTTATCTGTAAAATGGGGACAACGATAGAACCAACCTCACAGGATTGCCTTGACTTGATGGGTTAATGTACGTGACGTGCTTAGAACAGGGCCTGGCAAATCATAAATAGTAAGTGCTTCATAAGGGGAGCTATTCCTCCTCCTTCTCGTCCCACTCGTTTCCGGTCTTCGCCTAGACCCCACTTCCAATATCACCCCAAGACTGGTATTCCATAAAATCAATAATCAAATGAATGCGAATTGTCATTTCATGTCCCTTCCTGGGGCTTTTCCTTCTGTACCCCCAGCCCTGCCCCCTTTTCTGCCACCCCGGGCATGGGCTCCACCCTTCAGCTCCCAAGAGCCTCAGGCACAGGGGAGCCTGAACCTGCTTTGCCACCTGGCTGTGCCCACAGCCTGCTCAGAGACCTTGGGCCTCTGGTCCTGCCCTCTGGCCAACCCCGGGCTACCACCCAGCCCTGCTGTGACCCTGTTCCCAGGACTCCCAGAATACGCCAAGCCTTGGCAGGGCAGGGCCCGGGAGCCTCCATGGATCTCTTTGTTATGGGCATATGTAGACCACAGGTGACATTCTGTCAACAGCAGCAGGAGGAAGGAGGGTTTCTTCACAGCCCTTCCACCGTCATTACCCATTCCTTCTGTTTTTCCCTGGTCTGCGCAGCCCGTGACTATGTGCTGCGTGACTTTTGCGCACGTCACACAATTGCGTGATTAGACCATGTTGGGGATTCATTTTTTTTCCTCTCTTAACAAGCCAGAAATGTGTCTCTGCATTGCCACAGTGCCATCCTAATGACCTCAATTGTCATTCTCGAAGGCCAGTGACATTTCCTCCCAAGACAGAGCCACCAGCCCTCACTGGCCCCCTCAGTGGGACCTTCAGGCTGTTTCCAGATTTCTGCTGTTATAAATACAGCCTCGATGACTCATCCCAGACACAAAACCTGTTGGGATTTTCCCTTTAGAATAAATTCACCAGAGTGGGACCGCTGGATGGGGGATGTTCTTGTCATCCGCATTTTCCAAACGGAGTATGAAGCCCAAAGGTGCTGGGTGACTTGCCTGGAAGCCAAGGTACCGGTGCCCGAGCTCTGCCGTTTCTCACCGCTGGCCTTGAGTGGAGAAACAGATGTGCCTATTACCCTTCCTTGGTCTCAGTTTTCCTCTTTTAGAAAGTAGGGCCTTGGCCGGGCACGGTGGCTCATGCCTGTAATCCCAGCACTTTGGGAGGCCAAGGTGGGCGGATCACCTGAGGTCAGGAGTTTGAGACCAGCCTGGCCAACATGGTGAAACGCTGTCTCTACTAGAAATACAAAAAATTAGCCGGGCGTGGTGGTGGACGCCTGTAATTCCAGCTACTTGGGAGGCTGAGGCAGGAGAATCGCTTGAACCCAGGAGGCAGAGGTTGCAGTGAACTGAGATCGTACCATTGCACTCCAGCCTGGGCAACGAGAGTGAAACTCCATCTCAAAAAAAAAAAAAAGAAAAAGAAAGAAAAGAAAGTAGAGCCTTACAGGGTGCTCAGTGCTGGGAGGGTGTCAGGGCTGGAGGCCAGTGAGTCAGTGCTGTGGACTCTGGCCAAAGGCAGCTCAGCAGACAGCAGGGCAGGCTAGGGGGGCTGCCCTACTGTGTGATCCATTCCTGTGTGGCCAGGCCTCAGGGCAGCAGTGATGAGGTACTCCTCTAGCCCCGGGTCCCCTCCCTCCCTCCCCCGGCCACTCTGCCCACTCTGGGCTTTTTATACCCCTCTATTCTTCCCGCCCTTTACTTCCAGCTCCTGTTGCCATGGCCTGGCACACTTCTTGTCCCTCCTCATATCTCAGCTTACATGTCCCTCCTCCGGGAGGCCTTCCCGGACTGCTCCCATTCCCGGTACCCTGATCTGTCTATTTATTTGCCTGCTCCACCCCACCCCCTAGACTGCCAGCTACTTAAGGACAGGGACTTGGCCTGGGGCTGACTCAACCCTGGCTACCCGTGCCCATAGGCTGCTGGCACACCAGGATGGGTGCTCAATGGATGTGCAGTGATCAATCTCCATCCCTGAGATGCCCTTCGCATCTCTCCCCACCTTGCTTCGAGGGAACTGTGCGGGGTCGAGGCCGGGTGGGGCAGTGGTTACCCCACTTGCTTTGGGGTCTGGCTGCCAGAGTTGGGGTCCCAGCACCACCCCTTCTGGGCTCTGTGACCTTGGGCAAGTTCTTTAGCCTTTCTGTGCCTCAGTTTCCTCAGTTGAATTGAGACAGACGCAGTACTAAGAACAGTTTAGAGAACTGTATTTGCCAGCACTGTGACCTGCACAGTGAATCCAGTGCCTCCTTGGCTTCCTTTGGGGAAGCAGAGCCAGGTTTCCTGGGAGAGGAAGGCAAAACCTTGGAACATGTATGGTCCTGCCACGTGCCAAGCACGGTGCTGGGGAGGACTCACTTGCCACAGTTGAGGGGGTTGTTAATTTCTGTTTTCGGGGGCAGCAAGGCTCAGAGAGGGAAGGTTATTGACTCATCAGCAGAGCAAAAGCCTCTGAGCATCTGGATTTGTCTCCAAGCCCTGCACAGCCTGCAGCCACCTCTCACTTGTGGCTGAGTTGTTTGTTTGTTTTGGTAAGAGATTCACAGAGAGATAAGATTCACATACCAAGCAATTTACCCACTTAAAGTGTACAATTCAGTGGTTTTTAGTATATTGTGCAACCAACCACACAATCTATTTTTAGAATATTTTCATCATCCCCCAAAGAAACCCTATTTCTCCCAACTTTCCAGCCCCTGACAGTCACTAATCTACTGTATAGACTGGTGTCAATTCTGTCTACATAGATTTGCCTTTTCTGGATATTATGTACACAGGCTGATCATCCTAAATCCAAAAATCCAAAATCG
This sequence comes from Pongo pygmaeus, assembly GCF_028885625.2. Classification (NCBI taxonomy): domain Eukaryota; kingdom Metazoa; phylum Chordata; class Mammalia; order Primates; family Hominidae; genus Pongo; species Pongo pygmaeus. The sequence goes on along the minus strand of NC_072382.2, from coordinate 7,643,929 downwards.
AAAATCTGAAATTTTTTGCGGGCCGACATGATGCTGAAAGAAATGTCCATTGGAGCATTTTGGATTTCAGATTTTTGGATTAGGAATGCTCAACCTATAAGTGTAATGTAAATATACCCAAATCAGAAAAAATCTGAAACCCAAAACACTTCTGGTCCCAAGCAACACAGGAAAGTGTATGTCTTGTTCGACATGGGATCTCCAGCACCTAGCACATAGTAGGCATTTAATAAATATCCATTCAATGAAGAAGTCCTTGCTGCTCCCCGGGTGGGGGTCTGTATCCACTAGAAATCCCTAATGAGAGGCTGCCCTTGCCTTGCAGTCATCAAGAGCCCCCCTGGCTGGGAGGTGGGTGTCTATGCTGCAGGGGCCCTGGCCCTGCTGGGAATCGCGGCTGTGAGCCTGTGGAAGCTCTGGACGTCGGGGAGCTTCCCCAGCCCCTCTCCGTTCCCCAATTACGACTACAGGTACCTTCAGCAGAAGTACGGCGAGAGCTGCGCAGAGGCCAGAGAGAAGGTGAGGCTTCTGCTCCTGCAGGTGCACAAGAGAGTGCAACCCCATGCCCCTACCACCCACTCAGATCAGCCTTTAGCCCCTCTCCCTCCATCACCGCCTCCTCCTGGTTAATGTCCTCCTTTGAATGGGGAGTAGACCTCCCTCCTCCCCTTTCACATCTTCAACTTTTTTTTTTTTTTTTTTCAGATAGAGTTTCCCTCTTGTTGCCCAGGCTGGAGTGCAATGGCATGATCTGGGCTCACTGCAACCTCTGCCTCCTGGGTTCAAGCAATTATCCTGCCTCGGCCTCCCAAGTAGCTGGGATTATAGGCGTGCACCACCATGCCCGGCCAATTTCGTATTTTTAGTAGAGACAGGGTTTCACCATGTTGGTCAGGCTGGTGTCGAACTCCTGACCTCAGGTGATCCACCTGCCTCGACCTCCCAAAGTGCTGGCGTGAGTCACCACACCTGGCCTGCTTTTTAACTACTAAAGTTTTCTTTCTTTCTTTTTTTTTTTTTTTCTAAATGCTCCTTGCAGAGCAGGGCTACCCCATAGGCCAAGTGCCCAGAGTAACCTGATATATTCTTCTTACTCTCTTTTTTTCTTTTTCTTTCTTTTTTTTTTTTTTTTTTTTTGAGATGGAGTCTCGCTCTGTCGCCCAGGCTGGAGTACAGTGGCACAATCTCGGCTCACTGCAAGCTCCGCCTCCTGGATTCACGCCATTCTCCTGCCTCAGCCTCCCGAGTAGCTGGGACTACAGGCACCCGCCACCATGCCCGGCTAATTTTTTGTATTTATAGTAGAGACGGGGTTTCACCGTGTCAGCCAGGATGGTCTCGATCTCCTGACCTCGTGATCCGCCCGCCTCGGCCTCCCAAAGTGCTGGGATTACAGGCGTGAGCCACCGTGCCCGGCCCTTTCTTTCTTTCTTTTGAGACAGGGTCTCACTCTGTCACCCAGGCTGGGGTGCTCTGGCACAATCTCAGTTCACACCTCCTGGGTTCAAGCGATCCTCCCACTTCAGCCTCCTGAGTAGCCGGGATTACAGGCCCAAGCCACGATGCCTAGCTAATTTTTGTTATTTTTTGTAGAGATGGGGTTTCACCATGTTGGCCAGGCTGGCCTCAAACTCCTGGGCTCAAGAGATCTGCCCGCCTTGGCCTCCCAAAGTGTTAGGATTACAGGCGTGCACCACCATGCCAGGTCCTTCTCTTTTCACCTCCCTTGTAGCTGAAGCATTTTGACATACTGTTGAACTTACATCATAAACATTATTTTAATGGCTGTATGAGATTCCTTTTTGTACATGTGCCATGATTGACTAAATGTCATGATAAATAATGCAGTGGATGTTCTGTAGGTAAAACTTTGTCTTCATTTGGGATAGTGTACTTTGGATGGATGTCCAGATGTGGAACTGCTGTATCGGAGGCACACACATTCTTAGGCCTCTCACTATACCTTGCTGAATGTTTTATCATTTAACACATGGCAGGGAATTTTCCGAATGTCATGTAGAGTTCCAGAGAGCACAGCCAAAATCTATTACCAGATTAGAATCCCTCATGTTCACTCACTTAGGGTGTCTGGGGGGACTATCGCACACGCTGTTGGGGGAGTGTAAATTTGAAAAAATTTTTCCAGGCCTGGCATGGTGGCTCACGCCTGTAATCCCAGCATTTTGGGAGGCCAAGGTGGGCAAATCACTTGAGGTCAGGAGTTCAAGACCAGCCTGGCCAACATGGTGAAACCCTGTCTCTACTAAAAAAATACAAAAATTGGCCAGGCACAGTGGCTCATGCCTGTAATCCCAGCACTTTGAGAGGCTAAGACTGGTGGATCACCTGAGCTCGGGAGTTCAAGACCAGCCTGACCAACATGGAGAAACCCCGTCTCTACTAAAAATACAAAATTAGCCAAGTGTGGTGGTGCATGCCTGTAATCCCAGCTACTTGGGAGGCTGAGGCAGGAGAATCGCTTGAACCCAGAAGGTGGAGGTTGCAGTGAGCTGAGATCACGCCATTGCACTCCAGCCTGGGCAACAAAAGCAAAACTCTGTCTCAAACAAAACAAAACAAAACAAAAAAATTAGCTGGGCGTGGTGGCAGGCGCCTGTAATCCCAGCTACTCAGGAGGCTGAGACATAACAATTGCTTGAACCTAGGAGCTGAGATCGTGGCAGTGCCCTCCAGCCTGGGCAACAGAGTGAGACTCCATCAAAAACAAAAACAAAAAACCTTCAAGGGACTGTGTCCTCTGAGCCAGGATTTTAAGAAAGCTATTCAGTATTGCAGTATTTGTATTTCTGAAAAAGTAGAAACAACATAAATGTCCAACGGTAGAGAAGAGTAAATTAAATTATGATTATCTGCTCAATGGAAAATTGGGGAACCATGAAAATTATGGTAAACAGCCAGGTGCAGTGGCTCATGTCTGTGATCCCAGCAATTTGGGTAGCCGAGGCAGAAGGATTGCTTGAGCCCAGGAGTTGGAGACCAGCCTGGGCAACAAAGCAAGATCTCGTCTCTACCAAAATAAATAAATAAATAAATAAATAAATAAATAAATAAATAAATAAAATTAGCCAGGTGTGGCTAGGCGCAGTGCTCATGCTTGTAATCTCAGCACTTTGGGAAGCCGAGGTGGGCAGATCACCTGAGGTTGGGAGTTCGAGACCAGCCTGACCAACATGGAGAAATGCCGTCTCTACTAAAAATATAAAAAATTAGCTGGGCGTGGTGGTGCATGCCTGTAATCCCAGCTACTCAGGAGGCTGAAGCAGGAGAATCGCTTGAACCCAGGAGGTGGAGCTTGCAGTGAGCAGAGATGGCGCCACTGTGTACTCCAGCCTGGGCGACAGAGCGAGGCTCCATCTCAGGAAAAAAAAAAAAAAAAGCAAAAAAAAAAAGCCAGGTGTAGTAGCTCACGCCTGTGGTCAGACAGTTGGGAGAGTGAGGTGGGAGGATCGCTTGGGCCCAGAAGGTTGAGGCTGCAGAGAGCTGTGATCGCACTCCACCCTGGGCAAGTGAGACCCTGTCTCAAAAAAAAAAAAAAAAAAATTATGGTAATGAAGGCATGGACGATGCTTGTGGTATAAAAGGTTCTTGTTTTCTCAAATCCCAAGGTCAATTTAGGGAAAATAAAAATATTTATTTATTTATTTATTTTTGAGACAGAGTGTCACCCTGTCACCCAGGCTGGAGTGCAGTGGCGCAATCTCAGCTCACTGCAACCTCCGCCTCCCGGGTTCAAGCAGTTCTCCTGCCTCAGCCTCCTGAGTAGCTGAGATTACAGGTGCATGACGCCATACCTGGCTAATTTTGTAGTTTTAGTAGAGACAGGGTTTCACTTTGTTGGCCAGGCTGGTCTTGAACTCCTGACCTCAGGCGATCCACCACCTCAGCCTCCCAAAGTGCTGGTATTACAGGCGTTAGCCACCATGCCTGGCCAAGGCAAAAAAAAAAAAAAAATTAATATTTGGGTGAGTGTCACCCAACATGAAAGCTTCCTGTATTGTAAACTTCCCTTGTGGCTGCTCCATCACCTCTTGAGTGGCTGGCTCCTGGTATTCTTACCCGTTCTTCTTCTGGGACACTTAGATTGCTAGCTGCTTTTCCTTTTTCTAAACATTACTGCAATCGACAACTCGATGTATGGAATTCTGTCCCTACAAATATACATATTAAGAAAAAGTTGAGGGGCTGGGCGTGGTGGCTCACGCCTGTAAGCTCAGCACTTTGGGAGGCCGAGGCAGGCGGATCACAAGGTCAGGAGCTCAAGACCATCCTGGCCAACATACTGAAACCCCGTCTCTACTAAAAATACAAAAATTAGCTGGGTGTGGTGGCGGGCGCCTGTAGTCCCAGCTACTTGGGAGGCTGAGGCAGGAGAATTGCTTGAACCCAGGAGGCAGAGGTTGCAGTGAGCCAAGATCGTGCCACTGCACTGTAGGCTGGGCAATGCAGTGAGACTCTGTCTCAAAAAATAAATGAATAAATAAATAAACAAACAAACAGTTGGCCAGGCGCGGTGGCTCGCACCTGTAATCCCAGCACTTTGGGAGGCCGAGACAGGCAGATCACCTGAGGTCAGGAGTTCCAGACCAGCCTGGCCAACATGGAGAAACCCCATCTCTACTAAAAATACAAAATTAGCCGGGCGTGGTGGTGTGCGCCTGTAATTCTGGGTCCTCAGGAGGCTGAGGCAGGAGAATTGCTTGAACCTGGGAGGTGGAGGTTGCAGTGAATCAAGATCACGCCACTGCACTCCAGCCTGGCGACAGAGTGAGACTCTCTCAAACAAACAAACAAACAAAAAGTCTCATGTACCCCTAGGCTGGGCACGGTGGCTCACGCCTGTAATCCCAGCACTTTGGGAGGCTGAGGTAGGTGGGCGAATCACCTGAGATTGGGAGTTCGAGACCAGCCTGACCAACATGGAGAAACCCTGTCTCTACTAAAAATACAAAATTTGCCAGGTATGGTGGCGCACGCCTGTAATCCCAGCTACTCAGGAGGCTGAGGCAGGAGAATCACTTGAACCCCGGAGGCAGAGGTTGCAGTGAGCTGAGATCGTGCCATTGCACTCCAGCCTGGGCAACAAGAGCAAAACTCCGTCTCAAAAAAATGAATAAATAAATAAGTGACATGAAATAATATTAAACAACGACCTTCCTAGCTAAGGGATGCAGGGCTTCTGTGAAAGGGGAACTTGGAGATCCAAGAATGAACAGGCCTTACTCATCTCTTTGCCATCTCCCAGCGACCTTGCCTATGGCCCCCATGATGCTGCCACGTCCCTCTTTCTCACCCCTAGAGAGTGCCTGCGTGGAATACCCAGCGGGCCAGCACGCGGGGACCACCCAGCCGCAAAGGCAGTCTCAGCATTGAGGACACCTTTGAGAGCATCAGTGAACTGGGGCCTCTGGAGCTGATGGGCCGGGAGTTGGACCTGGCCCCCTATGGGACCCTCCGGAAGTCCCAGTCGGCCGACTCCCTGAACTCCATCTCCTCCGTGAGCAACACCTTTGGGCAGGACTTCACACTGGGCCAGGTGGAGGTGAGCATGGAGTACGACACTGCCTCCCACACGCTGCACGTGGCGCTGATGCAGGGCAAGGACCTCCTGGAGCGGGAGGAGGCCAGCTTCGAGTCCTGCTTCATGCGCGTCAGCCTGCTGCCCGACGAGCAGATCGTGGGCATTTCTCGGGTAAGTGGGGCTCAGGGCGGGGCAGAAGGGCGCTCTGGGCTCACTAGATGCCTCCCAGGCAGGCGGGGCGGTGGGGCCCGGCAGGATCCCAGAAAGGCACTAGAGTGCAAGTATGGATGCTGATCCCAGAGCTGAAGCTTCAGACTGTAGAGAGAGCTCTGTGCAGAGCCGGGAGGTGGGGGGCTCCACCTGAAGGCTCCCATTGTGTGGAGTTCTTAGCTCTCCCGCCAAGTGAATACAGAATGTGGCAACTGTCCCTGTCCACACCTGCCCTGTGTCAACATGGGGTCCCAGCAGAAAAAGGATGACATGCTCAAGAAGGCTAATTTAGGGAGAGCTTAATAACAAGATTGGGGCTGGGCACGGTGGCTCACGCCTGTAATCTCAGCACTTTGGGAGGCCGAGGCGGGTGGATCATGAGGTCAGGAGATCAAGACCATCCTGGCTAACACGATGAAACCCCATCTCTACTAAAATACAAAAAATTAGCCAGACGTAGTGGTGGGCGCCTGTAGTCCCCGCTACTCGGGAGGCTGAGGCAGGAGAATGGCGTGAACCCGAGAGGCAGAGCTTGCAGTGAGCCGAGATTGTGCCACTGCACTCCAGCCTGGGCGACAGAGCGAGACTCTGTCTCAAAATAAAAATAAAAATAAAAAAATAACAGGACCGTCCAGGTACAGTGACTCATGCCTGTAATCCCAGCACTTTGGGAGGCCAAGATGGGAGGATTGCTTGAGCCCAACCAGGAGTTCGAGGCCAGCCTAGGCAACGTGGCAAAACCCCTTCTCTACCAGAAAAAAAAAAAAAAATTAGCAGGCTGTGGTAGTGCCAGCTAATTTATAGTCCCAGCTACTTGGGAGGCTGAGATGGGAGGATCACTTGAGCCCAGGAGGTTGAGGCTGCAATGAGCCACAATTGCACCACTGCACTCCAGCCTGGGTGACAGAATGAGACCCTATCTCAAAAAATAAAAATAGGGCTGGGCGCAGTGGCTCACACCTGTAATCCCAGCCCTTTGGAGGCTGAGGCAGGTGGATCACCTGAGGTCAGGTGTTTGAGACCAGCCTGGCCAACATGGTGAAACCCCGTCTCTACTAAAAATACAAAAATTAGCCGGGCATGGTGGTTCACACCTGTAATCCCAGCTATTCAGGTGGCTGAGGCAGGAGAATTGCATGAACTCAGGAGGCGGAGGTTGCAATGAGCCAAGATCACGCCACTGCACTCCAGCCTGGGCGACAGAGTGAGATTATTATCTCAAAAATAATAAATAAATAAATAAATTTTAAAAATGAAAATAACAAGACCATTTAGAGTGGCGCGGATGGGGTGTGGGGCATCCTCAGGGATGGCATGGTACCCTGGAAGGGTGTAACAGGAGGGGCGGTCCCACTCTAGATCTGAAGGGGTGAGGGGAAGGTGAGATTACTGGGCCCAAAAGGATAGAGGGCCACCTTGTGTGGAGAGGGCTACCTTGGTGGAAGCTCTGCCCTTTGGCCAAGGGACATGGTCATCCCGCAGCAATACTGCAGAGAGGGACTTCCCTCCCCCTCCAGTTTCCTTCTAGTGACCTCCACTGGCTGACCCAACCAGAAGCCAAAGGCCAAGGGAACCTGTTGACACAGCCCATGGAGGTCAACTCTCAGGGATAGAGCAGAGTGGGGAAGGGTGGAGAATAAAGCCTGAGGGGCAGGGAAGGCGCCCAGTCCCTTAGGCTACCCTCCACACATTGCTGTAACTCACAGAACCAAGCCAACAGAGCCACATCTGGGCTGAAGGGTGGGGATAGCCTGTGAGCAGAGTGCGAGGAGGGCGTGTTTAGGGCATTGAGTTGGGGTGGCCCAGCTTCTGAGACACAGTATAGTGGGCAATTAGGAGCAGGACCCTGGAGCCTGACTGCCTGGGTTCAAATCCTGGTTCCACCTCTTCCTAGCAGTATGACCTTGGATAAGTCAGTTTAGTACCCCATGACTCAGTTTCCCCATCTGTCAAATGGGCATCATGGTTATTGAGGAAGAGATGGGTTAATGTATGTGAAGTTCTTGCCCAGCCTGGGTCAGTGCCTAGCAGGTTGGCTCTCAGGACCGTGCAGAGCTCCTGTCGTGCCCAGCCATGTTGCCTGTGGTTTGGGCTGCCTAGAGGACTTTGGGTGGTTCAGGACACATTCCTTGAGGAGAGACATTGGCAGACAGCAGCCACCACAGCCTGATGTGTGCTGAGAACCTGGTTCACAGAGCCCAGCGCATCCATGATTCTCTCATTAGCCCGTGACGCCAACAGGACGGATTGTTAGGGCATCTTACAGATGAGGAAACCGAGGCTCAGGAAAGTGCTTTGCCCAAGACAACCCCAGTAAGGAAGCAGGAGGTCCGGGACTCGAACCCAGGGTTCCATCTTCCTCCACCCATGTGCGCATAAAGCACACGCTCAGAGAATGGCTGGTTGGGGAGCCCAGGCCCCCATGAACAGGGGACAGCTGAGAGGCTAATTTAGCCGAAAGAGGGAGAGGTGGAGCCAGATCATGAAGAGCCTGAATGCTGAGGTCAGGAGGTCAGGAGGCCAGGTGGGCTTTATCCCTTGGGGGCAAGGAGCCCTTCAAGAGCAAGGGATTGTGTAGGGAACGTGAGCACTGTGCGAGGAGCCTTCCCACGCCCAGGCAGTGACAGAAGAGTGTGGTCATGGTGGCTGGTGGCGCTGGGGGATTTATTCCGGGGAAGGCAAGCTTCCCAGCATAACAGCCTGGGCAATCCCACCAGGGGGTGCTGCCCCCAGGCTAGGCAGCCCCCCAGCCTCAGGCAGGGTCCAGGGATGAGAGCGCCTTTCTTTAAATATCGTCAGGCAGTGACTAAAGCATCCCCCTTACTCCCCAGAGACAGTGCCCGAAATGCACCTTCCCAGGGGGCCTGCCCACGACTTCCTGGGAGGAAGCCAGTGGTGCCCACCAGGCAGGACTGGGCTTGGAAACCGAGTTGGCCCAACCTCGCCTAGTCCTCCCTTCCATCCACCCATCCAGCCTATGGTGTTCAAACAGTCCTGGGCCAGGCTCTGCAGGAACCTGGGACGTCAGTGGCTCGTGACTCCACAGGCAACTGTCCCACTCCACTGCTTGCCTGGCCTAGGGCTAGACTCGAGCAGATGCAAGAAAGATGGAGACCAGCTCATCCAGGGCATCTTGAGGGTTCTGGGGTGCCACGGGCACTGAGGACAGAAATTAGTTGGGATCAGATTGTGGGAGCTTCAAACGCCAGGCCACTAGATTGGCCACCACTGAGGAGAGGACAGGAGGCTTTTACGCCTTCAAGGCTGAGCCACCAAAGGAAAGATTGGCATTGAGGGTGTCATGACAACAGAGCCAGGACTCTAGCCTGGGCCTCTAGACTCCCTGTCCAGTGCTGTCTCCCTGCTGTGGTCTGTCAGGCCCCTAGCGCCCTCCATGGCCTTTTCTCCTGCAGATCCAGAGAAATGCCTACTCCATCTTCTTTGATGAGAAGTTCTCCATCCCCCTGGATCCCACAGCCCTGGAGGAGAAAAGCCTGCGGTTTTCTGTATTTGGCATCGATGAGGATGAGCGCAACGTCAGCACGGGGGTGGTGGAGCTGAAGCTTTCTGTGCTTGACCTCCCGCTGCAGCCCTTCAGCGGCTGGCTCTATTTACAGGACCAGAACAAGGTAAGTGACTTGCCTGCCCGTCCACCTCGGAAGAGCGTGCACACACATACACTTCCAGGAAGGGACTCCATCATCCTCATCATCCTCTGCAATAGCCTGAGCCCCATCATCATTAGGAGAGCAGAGAAGAAGACCTGAGCCCCATCCGAGGAAACTGCTTGCTGCAGGCAAATTTCAAAAACATCCCGACCACTGTTTACAGCTCGTCTGCTGCTTTGCCACCAAAGCTTCAGAGGTTCTACCCCTACTGAGCTTCTGCTACAGAAACATTCCTCTAGCCTTAGAGGGGATGATTTCAGACAGGCCAAGCTGCACTTTAGTTTTATAATTGTAGGAATGCTCACAGAACATCATTGTTGTTTAATCAAAGAATCTAATTCCATTCCGCTCTGATCGCTGTGTATTACTACCGCAGTGTTTTCCTCGGCCTGCAATGAGGGAACAAAACTACATTTGATAGCTACATTTGACAGGCCACCTCTGACCCTCCACCCCAGGCAGGGCCCACACCCGGTGGAAGGGAGGAGTGGGGCATGCTCCATGCAGTGGCGGGGGGTGGGTGGCTGTCCCCTTCTCCAGGCTGTCCCTGCCTGCCTGGAGCCCTGTGGTAAGGGACCCCCAGTGCAGCCACTTCTCTATGGAGAAGGAAGCCCCAGCCTTTCCCTGGCAACCAAGGCTTTCCCTGGACCCCTCAAGTCGGGTGAGGAGAAGCCCTCTGAGCCACCTGTCTGTCCCCCAGGCCGCTGATGCTGTGGGGGAGATCCTGCTCTCCCTCAGCTACCTCCCCACAGCCGAGCGCCTCACCGTGGTCGTGGTTAAGGCCAAGAACCTCATCTGGACCAACGACAAGACCACAGCAGGTAAGGCCCAGCTGGCAGCCTGGCTCCTCCACGTGGCTCAGTGGAAGCTGCGGCCCAGCTGCTGTGCTGTGGGCACCTGGAGGCATCAGCAGGTGTGGGACACAGAGCCAAGGTCCCCCTCAGCTTTGCTGAGCCCAGAAGTCGTGCAGATGGGTAGGGAGTGGCATGGGGACAATTAATCCAGCCGGGGCAACATGAGATCCCTGGAGGGTGTCAGGGGCCCCTGTGAGGGCAGAGTGAAGGGGGTCAGAGTGATGCGGGGGTCTCAGGGCAGGAGGCAGCACTCAGGGCTGGGGGCACTGGGCAGGGAACCAAGGTGGGCATCTGTTCCCTGGAACTGGAATTCATGGTGGAGGCTCCATTCCCAGAGACAGGGCAGTATCCCAGACTCCAAAAAGGGACCAGGGCCACGGGGTTGGGGTGGGTGCCAGGCAGGACCTGATGCCTTAGGTCTGCAGGAGTCCCCAGTCCCTCTCAAAGCAGTGACCGTGGAGGCAGCTGTATTCTAGAGAACTGAAGACCAGGGGCTGGGGGAGCCTGATCTATTGGGAGTTGCAAGTCTTGGGGTGGGGGTAGGTGGGGAGGCCAGCTGCAGGCAGGTGCGGCAAGGACACCCCGTGGGCAATAGGTGATGGGCAGACGGCAAGTTGTTATTTCAGAGCCGCACACGGTTGAGTCAGGCTCTGCTGTGCAGGCGCCCGGTGACTCAGGGCTGACGTCTGCACTCGGGCCATTTATAGAAGTAACACGGTGGGGCTGCTGAGTTCCCCAGAGCATCCTAGGAGGGGAGCGCGTGGGCTGTGAGGCAGCTGCCTAAGCACAAAGCCCAGCCCTCACCTGACGTGCTGTGTGAGCCTCAGTTTTCTCATCTGTGAAATGAGAAAAATAATAAAAGAGCAAGGTCAGCGCTGCAGGAGGTCACAGCAACAGCAAAGCATTGGGGAGTTTGGAGTCGGTGGGTGGAGCCAGACTGGGCAGGGCTGTGGTGCGTGAGTGTGACGCTGGCCCTCACCTGTCCGCCTGCCCGCAGACCCCTTCGTCAAGGTATACCTACTGCAGGATGGGAGGAAGATGAGCAAAAAGAAGACAGCCGTGAAGAGGGATGACCCCAACCCGGTGTTCAACGAAGCCATGATCTTCTCGGTGCCAGCCATTGTGCTCCAGGTGAGGGGGGCTGGGAGACGGGAAGGGGCCAGGTCACCCCAGGGCTCTGGGGCTGCCACATCTCTCCACCTTCACTTCTCAGGGCCCCTGCAGGGGTAGTGGTTTGCCTCCAGCCATCACTTTCTAGCAGTTATTGAGTGCCGCTGGGGCCAGCCCTAGGGTGGGTGCTGGGGACACAGGCACAGCTTTCTCGGTGCTCACAAGGGACAGGCAGGAGAGTCCCTAATCCACTAAGAGCGTCTTAGACTCCCGAGGTCAGATGAGGGGGGATTCCTGCAAGAGGGGATACCCAGCTCTGAGGGAGGACCATTCCCGGGGGAGGGAACTGCAGAGGGCTGGAGAGGAGCCGGGGTGACCCAGGCACCCAGAATTCCTGCTCTGAATCTCCCAGGCTCTATTTCAGGGTTCTGCTGAACTCCCCAAGTTCCCGTGGTCTTCAGAAGGTGACATGCTCCAGGGAGACCTCTCCCAGCAGGGACATCACAGACCACGGGTGGGCAGACTGCAGAAGATAGGGCTTGGGCCCTGCTTGCATGCCTCGGAGGATGGGGCTCGTACCACCTTCCCTCACTATCTCTAGCCCTCCTCGGCACTCCTGACAATGAGAAAGTCCTTTGTGCCTTGAGCCAAAATCTGCCTCCATAGCCCCAGGGCTGTACAGAACCCACCTAATCTCCCCCAACCCGGGGACCCCGCCTGCATGTAAAGGCCCAGAACTCTGCCTCACTCTGAGTGTTCCTAACCCAGGCACATCCCAGCATCTCTGGCCCATCCTGGGTATCGTAGCCTTCGCTTGCCACCCTCGTGGGGCAGGCTGCCCATGTGTCCTCTGCCTCTCCCTGGGTGTCATAGTGCCACTTCTCCACAGCCTCTAAAAGCAAGAGACTTCTTGGGACCATGGGGGAAGTGGGGGAGGAGAGAGATGGGGCTGGGTTTGAGTTTCAGCTCCCGCTCTCATCTCAAGCACAGTCTCTCCCGTCCTCGGTTGTGAGTGCAACGTGGTGATATTAGTAATAGCAACGCAACCTCTAGCATGTTCTGACTGTGCGCAGGTGCCGTTCTACACAGTTCACTCTTTTTGTTCCTGAAACAGCCCTATGAGATAGAAACCAATTTTTTTTTTTTTTTTTTTTTGAGACAGAGTCTCGCTCTGTTGCCCAAGCTGGAGTGCAATGGTATGAACTCAGCTCACTGCAACCTCCGCCTCCTGGGTTCAAGTGATTCTTCTGCCTCAGCTTCCTGAGTAGCTGGGATTACAGGCACCTGCCACCACACCTGGCTAATTTTTGTATTTTTAGTAGAGATGGGGTTTCACCATGCCGGCCAGGCTGGTCTTAAACTCCCAAACTTAGGCGATCCGCCCACTTCGGCCTCCCAAAGGGATTACAGGTGTGAGCCACCATGCCCGCCCCCAATTTTTTCTTTTTTTTGAGACAGAGTCTTGCTCTGTCACCCAGGCTGGAGTGCAGTGGCGTGATCTTGGCTCACTGCAACCTCCACTTCCCAGGTTCAAGTGATTCTCCTGCCTCAGCCTCCCAAGTAGCTGAGATTACAGGCAAACACCATCATGCCCGGCTAATTTTTGTATTTTTGGTAGAGACAGGGTTTTACCATGTTGGCCAGGCTGGTCTCGAACTCCTGACTTCAGGTGATCTGCCTGCTTCGGCCTCCCAAAGTGCTAGGATTACAGATGTGAGCCACCATGCCCAGCCAGAACAAATATTATCATCGCCATTTCACAGATGGAGAAGCTGAGGTAGCAAGAGCCCAAGTCACTGCCCAAGGTCACACAGCAAGGAAGTGGAGGCCAGGCATGGTGGCTCACGCCTGTAATCCCAGCACTTTGGGAGGCTGAGGTGGGAGGATCACCTGAGGTCAGGAGTTCAAGACCAGCCTGGCCAACATGGTGAAACCCCCATCTCTACTAAAAGTACAAAAATTAGCCAGGCATGGTGGCAGGCGCCTGTAATCCCAGCTACTTGAGAGGCCGAAGCAGGAGAATTGCTTGAACCTGGGAGGCGGAGGTTGCAGTGAGCTGAGATCATGCCCCTGTACTCCAGCCTGGGCGACAGAGTGAGACTGTCTCAAAAAAATAAAAAGGATTGGGGGAAGTGGGGAGGCCAGCATTTGAAACCTGGCAGGAAGGTGCTGTCGCTGTGGCGGGAGGCAGCAAGAGAAACCTGAGGGCCTAGGCAGGCCTAGTTCAAACTCTTGCCTGCCATTTATTTGCTGAGTGACCTGGGGCAAGTCTCCTCACCTCTTAGATCAGAGGTGAGGATTCAGGGAGCTGTGCCTAGCACCCCACTGGGGCCTGACATTTGTAACCTGAAACCAGAGGCCAAGAAGTACCTCTGACTGCTCCTGGTCCTCAGCACCCATGTTGCCTCTTCCTCAGGACCTGTCTCTCCGCGTGACGGTGGCTGAGAGCAGCAGCGACGGCCGTGGGGACAACGTGGGCCATGTCATCATTGGGCCATCAGCCAGTGGCATGGGAACCACACATTGGAACCAGATGTTGGCCACGCTGCGCAGGCCCGTGTCCATGTGGCACGCTGTCCAGCGAAACTAGCAACCAGGGCGGGCTAGGTGGGCAATGGGGCTGCTAGAGCCCGGTACCCACTCAGCTCTGTCTGATGCCCTCTCCATAGCCCAGCTGGAGCCGTGAACACTGGGGTCCCCTGGCAGAGTCCTCATGACCCATCCTGGTCTCTCTGTCCAGATTGCAGCAGAGGAGTGGGCGTGGCTCTGTGTCCAGGGCCCCAGGGTCTTCTCCTGCTTAGGACCAGCTGTGGCAGGGCCAGGACAGAGGGAGGGTGCTGGGCACTGGATGGCTGTGCTGCAACTCAAGCTCACTCAACCCTGCTCCTCCTGGGAGGCCAGCTGCCGAGCCGGGCTATGTTCTGGAACCCAGCGAATCTTGGGGGCCAAGCACTGTGCTAGGCACCAACAGGGGTAACACGAAGAAGACCCGGCCCTTAGGACATCAGGAAGACTAGCTCCCCTGCCCCAGAGGATCTGCTCAGTGCTGATGGCAGCCCAGCTGTGTGGACTCAGGGGGCTCTGAGGGCTAGGGAAACAGGAAGGGTCTCTTTGACAAGGTAGGAGCTGCGCTTGGAGGGGCAGGAAAAGAACTGAGCATGTCGCAGGCAGCGGGCCCAGCCTGAGCAACGGCGGGATGTGAACTTCCCCATCGCAAATGCAGTCCTCAGCCCACTGCAGTGGATACAAGGAAGGGCCTTTCTTGGGGCCGAAGAAGAGACCAAGAGACCAGGCCCGGGCAGCAGCCTGCCGGCCACGTGGAACACTGGCTCCGGAGTTATTCTCTGTGAAATCTACTCCCCGGACCTCAACCATGGCAAGAACCAGAGGTCCAAAGAGGCCCAGACCCAGGTCCTTGCGCCCAATCCTGCGCAAACCAGGCCCGGGCCCTGCAAGCATTTGTTGATGCCCTTCCAGGCCCACTGGGAGAAAGATGCCTCAGGCAGGTCTCAGCCCGGGGAGTGGCAGGGTTGGGGCAGAGAGAATACTGACAGCAGAGGTCTTGGTGGGCTGCAGGTGCCTGCGAAGATGTGGTGGACAAGGAGGCTCTCGGGCTGGGCCTTGGAGGGGTGGCAGCGGAAGAACAGCCCAGGTGGCTGAGGCCTGATGGGAAGCCGGGGGAGGCCAGGGTGGAAGGGCGGCTTGAGGGACGCCAGGAGAAAACTGAATGCCAGGCTAGGAAGGAGGTGGCTCTTGATCACGGGGGGGTATCCCCAACCCTGGGTCTCCTAGCTCGAGTTCCCTAGAAGCAAAATCTGAGAGGGGGATTCTTGGGCAAGTAGCTTCTTGCGGGTGAGTGTTCTCAGAGAAACTTATCAGAGCAAGAAGGGGAGCTCAGGCTGGAGGGAGGAAGCCACGCAAGTGTGGCTTCAAGATTCATCGCCTTGGCCTGATCACTGTGGGGGGCAGGGGCCTGGAGTGCGAGGGGCACCCTGGGGGCTCCCACCCAGAAGCAGAGGGGCCGGGCTGTTGCACCTCTACTGGCATCAGTCTTTGGTTACCCCCCAGCCCCAGTAGGAGGAGAGCAGGCAGAGCTTGTCATCCCCAGCCTGGTGTCCCGCAGTCCCAGGAAGCCGCTTCTCGCCTTCATAGCTGAGTGCTGGGAAGGTCTGAGCTCACCCAGGCCAGCAGGTGGGGTATCATCTGCTCGGTGGGGCCACCCACAGGTGACAGCATGGACCCTCAGGCTGGCTGCCCTTGTTCCTTGGTCCATAACTGGTGAGCTATGGAGACCCAGGCCAACAAGTTATCCCCAATGATATGGGGGGAGGAAGGGCTAGAACAAGGGCCCAGGGGACTGGAGGCAGGATGGTGGCTTTCCCCACCTGACGCAGCCATGGCCCAGCCCCAAGGCCAGGCTGTGTACCCTGTGGCCACAGCAGGAGGCCAGCCCAGGGCCAGGAGACACATGGCTGGACAAGGCTTTGCAGCCTGGGAGACCCCGACTCTCTCTAACCCAGTGGCTGTGCAGTGCAGGCCACTGACTCCCCCCCGCCCTCTCCCCTCTCTCCCTCCCCCTAACTGCATGACGTGTTAACTGTGTGCCCAGGACGGCCGTGGTGGGGACCGGGTATGCCAACTGGAATGATTCTAGAACCAAAATAAAGCTGGGGCAGGAAGAGGGGGCTTCCAGGGAGCCCTGCTCGGCCCTGAATCACCTTCGTCTCTTCTCTAGGAATCAGGGACTCAGGCCTCCTATGGGTTACTGTGCATCCTCCTTCCTGCTACCGGGTGCCCAGAGGGGAGTGAGGCCCCGTCTGCTGGGGAGACCATCACAGGGACCAATGCATGCTGAGCATGGTGGCTCACACCTGTAATTCAAGCACTTTAGGAGGCTAAGGTGGGCAGATCCCTTGAGGTCAGGAGTTCGAGACCAGCCTGGCCAACATGGTGAAACCCCATCTCTACTAAAAATACAAAAATTAGCCAGGTGTGGTGGCGTGTGCCTGTAATCTCAGCTACTCGGGAGGCTGAGGCAGGAGAATCACTTGAACCTGGGAGGTGGGGGCTGCAGTGAGCTGAAATCGCGCCACTGCACTCAAGCCTGGGTGACAGAGCAAGACTCAAAAAAAAGGTCTCAAAAAAAAAAAAAAAAGGAAGGACCAATGCATCAGACTCCTCGGGAAGTTCAGAGGAGGGCCACTGAGCCAGCTCTGGCAGGAGAGAGTAGGGTGATGGGGAGTATCAAGGAAGGCTTCCTGGTGGTGACACCCAGCTGAGGCTTCAGGGCCAGAAGGGGGAGATCAGGTAGACACGGCAGGAGAAGAATTCCTGGCAGGGAACCCCATATACAAAAGGGCACAAGGGGGTGAAAACGTGGCCAGTGTGTCCATTTGGCCAGAACAAAGTGAGGATGGTGCAGGGAGTGGGGGGGTGGGAAGAAGGGAGCCAACGGAGAGAAGGGCCTTCCACATTCAGCGAGTGCTGGTGTTCAGCCTGCAACACTTCAAAGTAAGTGCTGCTGCCATCCCCTTTTTTGCAGATGTGGAAAAGAGTTCAGAGAGGTTAGGTAACTAGCCAAAGACCACACATCCAGAAAGTCACAGAGTTGGGACTCAAGCTCAGCCTGTCTTTGCTACAGAGCCAGTGCTCTGGATCACTCAGCAACAACGCTCCATTCCCCAGCTCCTCGAACGTAGGGCTGAGGACGTAAGAGAAACCCCCCTGGGTCCCAAGCTGCTGACTTCCCCTCCCCACCCCTGGAAGATCACAAGCGTGTGACATCCGGCATGGATAAGGATGAGCTGATGGAGAATTCCCAGCAGCTCCCGGGAGGCCTGTCCACCGCAGGGACTGACTCCGAAGAGCTTCTGAGGCAACCAGTGAGACAGGCTGTGACAGGAGCCCGTAAGAGGGGCAGAGACCAGGGAGGGCTTCCTGGAGGAGGTAGAAGCATGAGAGCTGGCTTTGCAGCAGGGGGACTGTACACATGGAGGAGGGAGGGGGTCTCAAACTGCCTGAGCAAAGGTGTCACAGTGTCTGGGGTGTCACAGTCAGCTGGGCTGAGGCTTGAGAGGCCAGGTGGGGTTGGGCTGTGGAGGCTGTGTGTCCAAGCTCAGGGAGAAGCTCCTTGTCCTGCTGGCAGTGGGGAGCCATGGTGGGGTCTTCAGCGGGAGTAGGTCCAAGGGAGGGAGGGGTCACTCTAAGAAGCTTTGGAGGTGACACAGAGGGACATCAGTGAATGTTACCCTCGCCAGTGAGTGGCAGGACAGGCAGGCAGGAGGCCTCTGAGCCGCCTTTAGGTTTGGGTTCATTCAGCAGGACTCAAACCGAGGTGCCTTCCTGGAGAGAAGCTGGGACAACCCAGGCTCTGAGAAGCTGTCTTGCCTCCTTCTTCTCTCTTGTAATCTTCCCAACCTGTTTCCCTCCTTTCTCAGGCCACCCCACCTCCAGGGTCCCATCCCTCCCCACCCCTTCATCTCCCCTCCTCCAGCCCTGGGCCCAAGGACATGCCTCCAGGGTCCCAGGCCCCCTCTGTCTGGGAGCCCCACCGAAGAGGACAGGTGTGGAGGTCTCTGACCTGCCCAGCAGCATTGCCTGGGCCAGGCCTGCATGTGGGAGAAGCAGAGCAAGCCACTGCATCACAGTCAGCAGAAGCTCTAAGCTCCAAACTTCCCTTCCTCTCTCCCATCTGTCTGTGCCTGCAGACCCCCAAAAGGGACAAATCAAAAGGCTAAATAAGCACCAAGATGGGGCCACCAGACTTCCTCTCTCTCCAGCCCTCCCACCCTATTATCAGCCCTCCCTTCCCACCCTGAAAGATCAATAATGGTTTGGCAGGAAGAGAAGGCCAGGGCAGGAGGGCACGTCCCCGTGGCCCGGGGCTCCAGTTAGATGGCAGCCAGGCTGGAGCTGTTTGGGCAGGCTAGACAAAAGGAAACTTGGGAGCAGAAGCCCTCTGGTTTCCACCTGGCATAGAGCTGAGTCTGCTGCTCACTTGCTGTGTAAGTTCCTTCCCTTCTCAGGCCTCAGTTTCCCCATCTGAAGAATGGGGGTGTTGGATAAGATGGCCTCTAAAGAGCCCTGTACCTCTGACTTTTGGAGATTCTGTTTGTATGGACTCCGGAGCCCAGGGGCCTGGGTCCAAATCCCAGCTTCTCTGCTTACTAGCTGCGGGACCTTGGGCAAATTATCCAGCCTCTTTGGGCCTCAATTTCCTCACTTGTCAAAGGAGGATAAGAATTGAACATACTTCATAGGATGGCATGAAATGACATGTGCCAAGTGTCCCGCACAGGTAGGTGCTCAGTAAATGTGAGGTGAAGGCTTTGGGTGGAGGAGTTCAGGCTGAGGGCAAAGGCTCTTGGGATCCGGTATTTTGGATGAAAGTGGGCCGGGGCTGGGCGCGGTGGCTCACGCCTATAATCCCAGCACGATGGGAGGCCGAGGCAGGCAGATCACCTGAGGTCAGGAGTTTGAGACCAGCCTGGCCAACATGGTGAAACCCCGTCTCTACTAAAAATACAAAAATTAGCTGGGCGTGGTGGCAGGTGCCTCTAATCCCAGCTACTCGGGAGGCTAAGACAGGAGAATCGCTTCAACCTGGAAGGCAGAGGTTGCAGTGAGCCGAGATCGCATCACTGCCCTCCATCCTGGGCAAGACTCCCCATGGAAAAAAAAAGAGAGAGAGCAAGCAGAGGACAGGGGATGCACGCAGAACCAAGAGTTTCAGGAGCTACACACCAGGGCCCGTGCACTCTGCCAAGCCACTCCAAGGGGAAAGACTGTATCTCTCCCCTTCATTCAGCCATCCACAAACACCCCACACCCCCAAGCCGGGAACCCCAAGCAGGGAGGCAGCCCCAGGTGATGACTGTGCAGGGAGCTGAGCGACCACATGAGGGCAGTGGAGATGCGATCAGGCCCGCACAGGATTTGGCCTCAGGATGGGGACGGGATGTGAGAAAATGGGGAGAGGGGTGAGGCCAGGGGGCCTTGGAGTAGGCAGAGTCTGGAGAGTGGCGGCCTGTCCACAGACTCCCCATTCATGTCACATGTGGTATTCTTCATCCATGCAAGCATTTGTTCCTTTATTCATTTCTTCAGTTTGTTTATTCTTGTAAGCCAGCCCCTCTTTCGTCCATCCTTCCTTCTTTCCTTCCTCTCTTCCTCACTCTGTTTTTTTCCTTCTTGTCCCTTTGGTTTGTCTGGCCAGGCGATCAACTGGACATACCGTCCTGAGCCACAGCTGGGTGCCAGCCTGAGAGAGGCACTTCTCTAGGGGGTACGGTGAGCCTTGGCCCGCGCCCTTGAAGGGTTCAGGGCAGTAGGCCACGGTGCTGGGCTCCCCACAGATCTTGGCCTGGGGTTGGTGGGGCCTCGAGGGGCCTAAGTCTCCCCCAGGCTGCAAGTCCTGAGAAGCCTCAGTAAACACTAAAACAGTAAACAGTACCCTGGCCAGGCAGACTGTGTGACCTGGGCCATCACTCTAAAAATAAATTCCAGGAAAACAGTACGGTCCCAGGTCCAGCAATGTCTGAGATTAAGGGACATTCCCTGCCGACCAGAGCCGATTTCTGTGGCCCAGTGACTAAGCTCCCTCTCACAGGAGCGTAAGCATGGTGGGGGAGCGGAGGCTGGGGCTTGACGTCAGGAGATTGAATCCTGGCTGTGTCCTGCTGGTCTAAGATACCCCTCTGCCTCTCTCTGAGACTCAGTTCCCAAATCTGTAAAATGGGGGGAAGCAGGTCATCTGCTTGGTCCACCTCGTGGTCTGAGAGCTAAACGAAATTGCAGTTGTGCAGATGAGGTGTGATGGAGGGAGACCGCCTGGCTTTGGGGTCACGCCTGGATCCAAATTCTAGTTCAGCTTCTTACTAGCTGTGGATGTTAGTCAATGACTTAGCCTTTCTGGGCCTCAGGCTCCTCATCTGTGAAATGGAGCTAAGAGTCCCTACCTCCTAGGGAACAGTGCCTACACGTGGCTTGCAATCCATTAATGGGTGTTGTTATTATTAGGAAATGTTCAGTGAAACTGTACAGCATGACAAACATCAAGTGTGTC
This sequence comes from Pongo pygmaeus, assembly GCF_028885625.2. Taxonomy (NCBI): domain Eukaryota; kingdom Metazoa; phylum Chordata; class Mammalia; order Primates; family Hominidae; genus Pongo; species Pongo pygmaeus. The sequence continues at coordinate 7,623,484 of NC_072382.2, read as the reverse complement.
ATTACAGAGATTATCCCTATAGCAACCAAGGCCAAACGCCTCTGCCTGACTCTCGGCTCCCTCCACCCCCAGTCTGGCCCCACCTGCCTTCCAGCCTTGCCACCCAAGGCCTGATGACAGCAGCAGTGGGGAGGAAGACGCTGACAGCTGATCCGAGGGGGTGGGGCCCCTCTCACCACTCCTTGGGGCGGGGAGCCCTGCTCAGGAGCTACCTGCCCAGCCCAGTGTCAAGTCACTGCCGAGCCCTATGGCAGTTTCGGGGAGGAAGGGGCACCTGGAAGGCAGAGCTGTGCTGGGGAGGCTCCTTCCCTCCAAGTGGGGCTCCATCCAGCCTGCAGACCACACCCCAGAGCGGGAGCCGGGCAGAGGAGTCAAGGAGCTGGGCTCTGCCTCTCCACCTAGTGACTCCTGCCCTGGCTGCCTCTTTAGACCACAGTGAGTTTAAAGGAGGTTGAAGGTGCTTTTTCACCTGCCTGACCTGGAACTCCATGAGGGGTGATGTCATGACCAGCATAAATTAGGGGGAACCTAATGACGTCTGCCCCTTGTTCTTTTAAGCTTCAATAGAAACACGCAGTCCAAGATCTGGGAAGACCCTTGTGCCCATTTTTACAAGATTTCAACTCTGGCTATTAGGAGAATTGGAGAGATCAGGTGACAATGAGTTCCCAGTTCAATGCTGGATTTACTGCTGGCATCCAAAGTGCTCCACTGGGCAAGCACCAGCTCCTCTTGCTGCACCACTGTGCGAGCCAGCCTCACCCTCTGCGGGGGCGGGGTGGGGGGGCGGCATTCCGCTCCGGCCTCCGCACTTCGCACGTGCAGCTCTCTCCTGTGGAACACCTTTTCCCTCCCCCATCTGACTGTGTCTCACTTTTTCCTCAAGACTCTGAAAGGTTTCCTGACTCCCTCAACCTGGGCGAGGAGCTCCTTTCCCCTACTCCCGTCCCGCTGCCTGTCCCTACTCCCGCTGTAGTTCTGATCACACTGATGTCCTGCGTGTCTACCATTCTAAGCCGTGGGCTTCTCAAGGCAGGGCCTGGATTTTGTCTTAAACAGTTCAGGGTCCCCAGGCCGTTGGGCACCAGGGGGACATCTCATGGTGCAATAATAAGAAACACTCACACTTTACAGAGGGAAGGTTCCATCGCTTTCCCTAGATCGTGGCCAGCCAGGGTGTCAGGTGGCTGCCCACCTGCAGCAGAGCTTCCTGGTGCTGGCGGAGGGGGGCAGGCCAGGCCTGGTGGGGCCAGTGAAGGGGGTCATCCCCTTCCCACCTGGCATGAAACGCCTGTGTTGTGCTGCGTCCTAAGACCCCTGGGGAAATGCACCATTCATTCATTCATTCATTCACTAAAGGTCACTGGCTCCTGCCTGGGATCTGGGACCCAGCCCCTGAGCACACCCCCGCCCCCACTATCATGGTCCCGCTGTTTGTCTTCTCCCTTCCGACCTCCCGTGGCCCCAGCGCGGCCCGCTCACAGTAGGGGCTCGGGCAGCGTTTCTCAGGGGCCTAGACGGCCTGGAGAGGAAGGACTCCAGCCCAGCCGCCCGGGCCTGTCGCCTGGCTCTCGGGGCGCCTGGCTCTCGGGGCGCCTGGCTCTCGGGGCGCCCGGCTCGCACTTCCTCCCGCCGCCCCGCCCCTTCCACATTCCTGCCCCGCCGGGCCTGCCCCGCGCAGTCTGGGTCTCTGCGCCGCAGCCGCCCGCCCGCCCGCTCCGCGCCCGGCCCCGGGATGACGGCGGCCCAGGCAGCGGGTGAGGAGGCGCCACCAGGCGTGCGGTCGGTCAAGGTGGTCCTGGTGGGCGACGGCGGCTGCGGGAAGACGTCGCTGCTGATGGTCTTCGCCGATGGGGCCTTCCCCGAGGTGAGTGCCCCGCGCCTCCGCCTCTCCCGGTTCCGCTCGCGCGCCCGGGTGTACAGGTCCCTGCCGGAGCGGCCCACGCTGTGCGCCTACCCCGGCCTCCTAGGGGTGTCCCAGCGGGGCCTGGGGTCCAGGGCAGAGTTCTTCCGCCCCAGCCATTGGGAATGAAGGCTTCAGTGATGTTATCTGTAAAGCAGGAGGAATGGCATCTACCGGGGAGGGGTGTCACAAGGACTGAGTGAGGCGACCTGGGGGCACACAAGATCCTAAGACAGCATTTGGCCACACAATTCCGCCAAGAGGGCCTGAGAGCTTGGAAGCCAGACTGCCTAGGTTCAAATTATGGCTTTGCCACTCATAGCTGTGTGCCCTTGGGCAAGTCCCCTAACCCCGCTGTGCCTGTGTCCCTAACTACATCACAGGTGACAGTGCCCACCGCACAGGGTCACTGTGACAGCGAGTTAATAGACGTCAAGCACTCAGCCCCGGCCTGCGCACAGGAAGGACTCATGGAGAGTTGGCACATGTCGCTCCTGGGAAACATTGTCTCCCCTCCAGCTCCTCGCCTCTGGAATGCACATGCCATGGGCTCTGCCTTGGAGTGTGGGAGCACGCCAGCTGTAGCCTCAGCTGCTGGGCCCGCGTCTCTGCTCTCCTCTTATGAGCCCCGTGCCCTTTTGTAAACTGCTTAGCTTCTCTGAGCCTCAGTTTCCTCACAACAACCCTATGGGGTAGAGGGACTGTAGGGCAGTGGTGAGGTGGAGCCCAGAGGAGGCTGACAGGCAGCTCCCGTGCGGTAGCTGGCATGTCCTTGGTGCTGTAGGCATGTCCACCGTTAATCCTTCCTGACATGCTCACTGACTGCCCAGGCAGACTCCACAGGCACCAGGTGGCCCCTGCTCTGCCGCCTCTCAGCCCTGTTGTCCTGGGAGTCCATGGAGTTGCTTCCAGCATCTCTTCTTCTTTTTTTTTTTTTTTTTTTTGAGAAGAGTCTCACTCTGTCACCCAGGCTGGAGTGATATTGGCACAATCTCGGCTCACTGCAACCTCCGCCTCCCAGGTTCAAGCGATTCTCTTGCCTCAGCCTTCTGAGTTAGCGGGATTACAGGAGCCCACCACCACGCCTGGCTAATTTTTAAAATTATTTTATTTTGTTTTATTTTATTTTTGAGACGGAGTCTCACTCTGTCACCAGGCTAGAGTGCAGTGGCACAATCTCGGCTCACTGCAACCTCTGCCTCCCAGGTTCAAGCGATTCTCCCGCCTCAGCCTCCCAAGTAGCTGGGACTACAGGCACGAGCCACCATGCCCAGCTAATTTTTGTATATTTTTAGTAGAGACAGGGTTTCACCATGTTGGCCAGAATGGTCTCGATCTCTTGACCTCGTGATCCGCCCGTCTCCGCCTCCCAAAATGCTGGGATTACAGGCGTGAGCCACCACACCCAGCCCATTTTTTTATTTTTAGTAGAGACGGGGTTTTGCCATGTTGGTCAGGCTGGTCTTGAACTCCTGGCCTCAAGCGATCTGCCCGCCTCGGCCTCCCAAAGTGCTGGGATTACTGGCGTGAGCCACCGCAACCGGCATTCTTCCTCCTTTTCTTCCCAGCATCCTCTAAGCCCCTATGGTTGTACAGGTGCTGGGGCATCTGAGCACAAGCAGGATGGGTCGGGCCTACCCCGGTTCTTATCACACTGTAGTTCTTATCACGATGATGTCTGTCTGCCTGTCTCCCACCCTTGGCCCATGTGCTTTCTGCTGCAGTGGCATTGAGCCACTTTTGTTTAGTTGTTTGTGGAGCTGGTGTCACCTCCTTTGACCAGTCATACATTTTTTTAAGTTGGGGGAAACATGTTTCTGGGCCCCTAGATGCTGCCCATGGGAACCCAACAATGAGGGCACCCGGGGAAGAGCACCACACAGCGACAGGTGGCCCAGGCCCAGGGGAAGGCACCTGATGGGCGGGGGCTGGAGGGCTAATCCTCACCACCAGCTCTGAGATGTCCTTGATGGTGAGACCATCCCAACTTCAGAGCAGTTATGACGTGGAAATGGGCCTCTTACAGTTGATAAGATGTGAATGCTTTGAGGGACGTGCTGGGGCTGGCCAGAAATGGGGGGAGGGCATGCTTATCACCAGGAAAATGGGCTGGATTTGTCCAGGCTCTTCCCCTGTCTGGGGCCCCGGGTTCCCTGGAGCAGGAGAGTCCTCTTCATTTAAAGAACCCACAATGGGCCGGGCGTAGTGGCCCACACCTGCATTCCCAGCTCTCTGGGAGGCCAAGGCAGGTGGATCACCTGAGGTCACAAGTTCAAGACCAGCCTGGCCAACATGGTGAAACCCCATGTCTACCGAAAATACAAAAAAAATTACCCGGGCACAGTGGCATGCGCCTGTAACCCCAGCTACTCGGGAAGCTGAGGCAGGAGAATCGCCTGAACCTGGGAGGCGGAGGTTGCAGTGAACCGAGATCGCACCATTGCACTCCAGCTTGGGGACAACAGAGCAAGACTCCGTCTCAAAATATATATATATATGTAATTAAATAAATAAATTAAAAGAACCCACAATGTGTAAAGTTGGAAAGGCTTCATTTTGCAGATGGGAAAACTGAGTCCCGAACCCAGAGGCTTGCCTCGGGGCACATGGCCGGGCAGTGGCAGCACTGATCTAGAGCCCAGGTCTTCCCCCTCCCGACCAGGGCCTTCTCCACAGCCCCCAGTGCTCTGCCTGCTGGACTCAGCCTCCTCCTGCCCCTGTCCCTAGCACCAGACTCTTCCTCCAGGCAGCCCTCGAAGCCCAAGGGGCCAGCAGCCAGGAGGCTGGAGTCCCATCTCCCAGACTTCCTGCACACAGCAAAGGGCTGAGAGCAGCCTGAGCATTTGGAGGGACCTCAGTGACCCTCATCCGGCTTTGGCCCAACCCTGGATTCAGGGCAGCAGGGGAGGGCAAGGTGGAGAGAGCTCCTAGGACAGGGGGAGCCCCAGGCTGGGGTGCCAGCCTCTGCCCAGTCCTGCCTGGCATTTGGGGCTGTAACCATTCCCACAGGTTCAAAGCCTAGCAGCCCCCACACCAGCATGGGGATAGGAGGTGGCAGGGAGCACCCGGCCCTGCTGGCTAGAGCCCCCTGAGTCCTTCCTGGTTTGCACTTGGACTCCCATGGGTGTCCTAACCAGGGATACCCCGACACTCCCTCTTGAGCCAGGTCCCCCATCTTGGTAATGATCCATTTTCTGTCTGTGAGCCCCTGGAGGGCAGACCCGAGCCTGAGTCATCTCTGTCCTGGTCCAGCACAGGCCCAGCCCTTCTTTTCTGGCTGAGGACAGCTTAACAGATAAGATTAGGTGCCATTGGTCCCATGGACAGAGGGTGACCCTGCCTGGGGGTCAAAGAACAACACAACAAAAGGTACAGACAGAGTCTCTAGGATGACGTCCCGAGTGGGGGAAAGGGCTGTGACAGTTACAAGCCAGAGGGGAAACCCAGCCCCTTTCCGTCTCCAGGAACTGGAGTTGGTAACCTCAGGAAAGGCAGGTGGCTGAGGACAGGGCCTGGTCTCTGCAGCCAGAAAGACCTGGCTCTGTCACTAGCCAGCTATTCAGTGTGTCCCCTTGAACAAGTCATTTCCTCTCTCTGGACATCATCAGAAAGTGAAGGTTGTACTGACGTTCCGAGCTTGCAAGGATCGGAGATGGTGCCAGTACACAGCCACACACAGAAGATCCTTAGAGAATGGTGGATGATGGTGTCATTACCATGGGCATTTGCAAAGCACTGAAACATGTCCCCCAAGAGATTTCCAGCAGGCTGCCCTGCAGCTCAGATCAAGAAGGTGACTGAGTGGGTGGTCAAGCTGGGAGCTCAGATGCAAGAGCACCAGTGCCCTTCACAATGACAGGCCCCTACTCTAGGACAAAGGTCAGAAGCTGCAGAGGGGCTGGGGGTATTAGTCCATTTTCACATTGCTATAAAGAACTACCCGAGACTGGGTAATTTATAAAGAAAAGAGGTTTAATTGACTCACAGTTCTGCATGGCTGGGGAGGCTTCAGGAAACTTACAATCATGGTGGAAGGTGAAGTGGAAGCAAGGCGCTTCTTATGTGGCAGCAGGAGAGAGAGAGAAGGGGGAAGCACCCCACTTTTAAACCATCAGATCTCGTAGGAACTTCTTCACTATTGGCCAGGCGTGGTGGCTCACACCTGTAACCCCTGCTCTTTGGGAGGCCAAGGTGTGCAGATCACTTGAGGTTAGGAGTTCGAGTCCAGCCTGGCCAACATTGTAGAACCCCATCTCTATTAAAAGTACAAAAATTAGGCTGGGCACGGTGGCTCACACCTGTAATCGCAGCACTTCGGGAGGCCAAGGCGGGTGGATCACCTGAGGTCGGAAGTTTGAGACCAGACTGACCAACGTGGAGAAACCCCATCTCTACTAAAAATACAAAATTAGCCAGGCGTGGTGGCACATGCCTGTAATCCCAGTTACTCAGGAGGCTGAGGCAGGAGAATCACTTGAACCCAGGAGGCAGAGGCTGCAGGGAGCAAGATTGCACTACTGCACTCCAGCCTGACTCTGTCAAAAAAAACAAACAAACAAAAAAACCTCCCTCACTATCACAAGAACAGCATGGGGGAAACCGCCTTCATGATTCAATCATCTCCCACCAGGTCCTTCCCTTGATACGTGGGGATTACAATTCGAGATGAGATTTGTGTGGGGACACAGCCAATCCATATCACTGGAGAAGGTGTCACCACCTGGAAGGATGGACGGGGGCTCGTGTGGACACTGCTCCTGGCCACCAGCTTTCCTGGTGGTGAGCATTTATGCTGGGGCCACACCTGCCAGTCCATCCTGCCTCCCACATCATGGCATGACACTCTCCCCTTTAACCAGTGAGGAGACTGTCCTAAGGACACATAGCTGGTGAGTGCCGGAGCCGGGTCTTAAGCCAGGCACATCTAAACCTAAAGCTAGTGCTCCTAGCTACCAGGTCACGCTGCCCTGGCAAAGGCAAAGGGCCTGAGGGAGGGCACCCTGAGCAGGCAAGGGGGAATGGAGAAGTAGGTGAGGCCCTTGTCTGTTCCTGTTGGTTCCTTTTCGTAGAGGGAGTGACAGCATGTCTAGAGTCTGGGGTGGGGCCAGCCCTTACCTCAAGGCTATCCCGACTTCTCCATCTTCCTCAGCTGCCCACTCTGGGACCTGCCTTTCTCCCCACCCCACTCCCTGCAGCTTACCTGGAGGACAGTGCTGACCCACTGCTCAGGTGCTGCCCCTCCCAGCTGGCCAGGGCCTGACTCAGAGGGCCAGCGGGCAGGCAGGCAGGCAGGCGTGAAATTCTCCTGAGTCACGAGCAGGTGTGGGCCCCACCCGGCATGGGAAGGGAAGAGGATAGGGGACCCCCAGACTGTGGCCCCATCAACCAGCCCTGAGCAGGCAGTCGAGGCTTAGGGACCCAAGAGCAGGCGGCCCATCATGCCCCTCAGAGCAGAGGGCACAGGTTGTGGCAGAGTTTTGCAAACACATCTTGCAAAAGCTCCCTCTTCATTCCTGCATTTTCATCTGTGTACAAAACCTGGCCTGCTGCCCGTTCATCTCACCTTCATGGAAAGGCAGCAGTGAGCTCAGGCTGGGCAGGGCTGGAGTAAGGGGCCTCTGTCCTGGGTGACCTCCTCCCAAGCCCAGGCAGGACAAAGAAGAAAGGCCCAAACATGGGGCACTGGGTTGGGCGTGGTGGCTCACACCTGTAATCCCAGCACTTTGGGAGGCCAAGGCAGATGGATCATGTGAGTCCAGGAATTCAAGACCAGCCTGGGCAACATAGCAAGACCCCATCTCTACCAAAAAATACAAAAAATTACTTTGGGGCTGGGCGCCGTGGCTCACGCCTGTAATCCCAGCACTTTGGGAGGCAGAGGCAGGCGGATCACCTGAGGTCAGGAGTTCAAGACCAGCCTCAACATGGAGAAACCCCGTCTCTACTAAAAATACAAAAAATTAGCTGGGCGTGGTGGTGCATGCCTGTAATCCCAGCTACTCAGGAGGCTGAGGCAGGAGAATTGCTTGAACCTGGGAGGCGGAGGTCGTGGTGAGCCGAGACTGCACCATTGCACTCCAGCTTGGGCAAAAACAGCGAAACTCAGTCTCAAAAAAAAAAAAAAAAAAAAAAAATTACTTTGGGAGGCCAGGGTGGGTGGGTGGATTGCTTGAGTTCAGGAGTTCGAGACCAGCCTGGGCAACATGGCAAAACCCTGTCTCTACAAAAAAAGAAAAAGAAAAATTAGCCAGGCATGGTGGCCCACACCTGTAATCCCAGCTACTGGGGAGGCTGAGGTAGGAGAATCACTTGAGCCTGGGAGACAGAGGTTGCAGTGAGTCAAGATCGCACCACTGCACTCAGGCCTGGGTGACAGAGTGAGACCCTATCTTTAAAAAAAAAAAAAAAAAAAAAAGCCAGGCATGGTGGCTCATGCCTGTAATCCCAGCACTTTGGGAGGCCGAGGCGGGTGGATCACTTGAGGTCAGGAGTTCAAGAGCAGCCTGGCTAATATGGTGAAACCCCATCTCTACTAAAAGTACAAAAATTAGCCGGGTGTGCTGGCGTGTGCTTGTAATCCCAGCTACTCACAAGGCTGAGGCAAAAGAATCACTTGAACCCAGGAGGCAGATGTTGCATTGACCCAAGAGATCACACCATTGCACTCCAGCCTGGGTGACAGAGCAGGACTCTCTCTCAAAAATAAATAAATAAATAAAAAAGCCCAGGCGCGGTGGCTCATGCTTGTAATCCCAGCACTTTGGGAGGCTGAGGTGGGCAGATCACGAGGTCAGGAGTTCAAGACCAGCCTGATCAACATGGTGAAACCCCGTCTCTACTAAAAATATAAAAATTAGCCAGGTATGATGGCACGTGTCTGTAATGCCAGCTACTCGGGAGGCTGAGGCAGGAGAATCCCTTGAACCCAGGAGGCGGAGGTTGCAGTGAGCCAAGATCACGCCATTGCACTGCAGCCTGGGTGACAGAGTGAGACTCCGTCTCAAAAAAAAGAAAAAAAAAAAAGGAAGAAGAAAAAGAAAAAAAAGGTGGAGGGCGCATTGGGGCATTCTGGTAAGGGGTCAGGAAAGGCATCCCAGAAAGGTGAAGGTAGCATTTAATAGCGGTCTTGTTTGGATTGTGAGAGGTTGAGAGGCAAAGGAGGAACCCCAAAAAGCTGCGAGTTCCCCAGGGCAGGGATTGAGTCTTTTGGTGCCTGCTTCCCAGTGTCCAGAACTGGGCCTAGAGAAGGGGCTAATGCTGCTGAATGAGTAGATGAATCAACAAATGAATAAAGCAAGGAATGAATAAACATGTAGGTTAATGTTGTTCTAGGAAGGGGGGATAACATGAATGAAGGCTCAGAAATGGGAGTCCCAGCGGCGTGTGCCTGTTGTCCCAGCTCTTGGGAGGCAGAGGCAGGAGGATTGCTTGAGCCCAGGAGTTTGGGGTTGCAGTGAGCTGTGGTGCCTGTGAATAGCTGCTGCACTCCAGCCTGGGAAACACAGGGAGACCCTGTCTGTGAAAAAAAAGAAAAACGGGAGTCCCCTGCCCCCATCCAGAGGGCAATGATAAAAATAACAGTAGCTGGCATGTAGATGTGCTTATTTTATGCCAGGCCCTGAGCTAAGGACTTGCATGGAATATATCACTGAATCCTTATTGTGGCATTGCGGTAGGGACTTTTTTTTTTTTTTTTTTTTTTTTTTGAGACAGAGTCTCACTGTGTCACTCAGACTGCAATGCAATGGCGCGATCTCAGCTCACTGCAACGTCCACCTCCCGGGTTCAAGCTATTCCCCTGCCTCAGCCTCCCAAGTAGCTAGGATTACAGGCATGTGCCACCACGCCTGGCTAATTTTTGTATTTTTAGTACAGACAGGGTTTCACCATGTTGGTCAGCCTGGTCTCAAACTCCTGACCTCATGATCCACCCACTTCGGCCTCCCAAAGTGCTGGGATTACAGCCATGAGCCACCACACCCGGCCTTTTTGTTGTTGTTGTTTTGAGACAGAGTCTTGCTCTGTCACCTAGGATGGAGTACAGTGGTGCGATCTCATCTCACTGCAACCTCAGTCCCAGGCAATTCTTGTGCCTCAGCCTCTTGAGTAGTTGGGATTACAGGCAGGCACCACCATTCCCAGCTAATTTTTGTATTTTTAGTAGAGACAGGGTTTCACCATGTTGGCCAGGCTGATCTTGAACTCCTGGCCTCAAGGCCCACCTCAACCTCCCAAAGTGCTGGGATTACGGGGTGAGCCATGGCGCCTGGCTGGTAGGGACTTTTAATATTCCCATTTCACAACTGAGAACAAAGCTGGGGAGGTTCAGGACTTTGCAAAAGCAGACAGGCTCTAGGCCGCCACCCCAGGCAGGCCAAGGAGGACTTCTCACAAACAACTACACTCCACTGACCCCCAAGGAGGGAGCAGCGCTGTGGACAGACCAAGTCCCCTCTCCGAAGCCTCCTCACAGCCTCCCCCGCCCTGCTTCTCCTCAGAGCTACACCCCCACGGTGTTTGAGCGGTACATGGTCAACCTGCAAGTGAAAGGCAAACCTGTGCACCTCCACATCTGGGACACAGCAGGTGGGTGTGCAGGGGTGGGGGCAGGGTGGGAGGGGCTTCCCTGGGCCCCAGATGCCTGGGACAGATTCCGCTCTGCTTCCTTCTGAACCAGGGAGGCCAGCCAGTCTCCAAGGGACAGGTGCGGGCCAGGAGTGGGCCCAGGAGTCTGAGCCCTCCTTGCATCTGCAGCAGTGTCACCTGCACCCCCAGCACCCCAGGGCCGCCCGCTACGTCCTGGAGGCAAGCGGGAGTCCAGCACTTTGCTTTCAGGACTGTTTCTGGCCTTCTGAGCACTCCACCCTGCTTTTAGTTTCTGTAGGATCTGCCCGTCCATGGCCTCTGCCCTCCAGCCTCCTGACCTTGCCTATACCAGGGTGAGCTCTAAGCTAAACTCAGGGCCTCCCAGCAGCACTCTTAGTTGGACGAGCTAAGATGTCTTTGCCAGGTTCCCACCTACCCCTTATTTCTCACTCCTAAGCTCAGGGCAAAGCCGGCTTCTGAGCAATTGGCCCCAGTTCCTCCAGGCGGTGCCAGGCCTGGCCTCTGCCTTGCCTGCCATCCCTTCCAGACATCCCACAGGCAGAGGTGAGCAATGCCCCAAGGAGGCACTCACATGGAGTAGCCACCTCAGAGCCAAATTTGTGCCAGACTCTGAGGCAAAAAACTAGGCCCTGTCCCCAGAAGCTCCCCATCTGATGAGGTGACCTCCTGACATTGGGGCGGTGCTGACAGGGGCCAGGAGCCCTGAAGGCAGTGACCACCCCCACTCTGCCCAGGGCAAGATGACTATGACCGCCTGCGGCCCCTGTTCTACCCTGACGCCAGCGTCCTGCTGCTTTGCTTCGATGTCACCAGCCCGAACAGCTTTGACAACGTCTTTAACCGGGTAGGTACTGGGGGACAGGGAGGCATAGCCCCCATAGCCAGGCCACTCCACTCTGCCACCCACCCTTGACCCAGCTGACTGTCAGAGCTTGGCAGGCCCGAAATGATATTGATTCCAGAGCCTTTGGCATATATATGGGGAAACTGAGGCCCAGAGTGGGGCAGTGGCTTGCCCAGAGTCGCTGGCACAGGGATTTGGTGGCAGCGTCTGCCCTTCTGACTCCCAGTACAGTGCTCCTTGCCTACCCTATGCTGCAGACTCCGAACACTCTGGCTCTTCCCACTGCAGCTCTGCCTGAGGTTGCTGGGTGAGCCAGAGGCTGCTGCATCTCCCCAGCCTGTGCCTGCCCGAGGTGCGGGAACCATTAAGTCAGAGTCCAGCAGCTCTGCGTAGCTGCTGGTTCTCAGAGGCTGCTCATGGGCATCAGGGATGTGGCCCCTTGAATTCCTCTGCTCCAGCTGCCTTTAGCCATGGCACAGCCCCTCACCCACTGCTGCCAGGGCCTCCGAGTTTCCGCAGGGTACAGCCCATGACAGTATTTGCAACAACAACAACAATGGTGACAATTTTAAGGACTGACCACGTGCCAGGCAGTGTTCTTGGTACTTGCGTGTATTTACTTATTTACTCCCCCCGCCAACCTTATGGAGTATTATTATTCCCGGATCCAGTCACTCGTCCAGAGATACACATCTATTAAAGTGGTAACACTGGGATTTGAACCCGGGCAGACTGCTCCGTCCATTCACTCAGAACGAATGATTGGATTGAGCACATTCATTCTGGTGCTGTTCTGGGCATTGGGGACCAGGAGAGATGGTGGTGCCTGGGGCCAGAGTGCTAGCAGTGGGGGTGATGAGAAGGGGGTTGATTCTAGAAGGCGGAGTTTGCTGATGATCGGGCTTTCTTGTTGGATTGGATGTGGGTGGGAAGGAGGAGTTTTTACCAGAGCAGCTGGAAGGTGGAGTTGCCCTTGGCCAGGATGAGAAGGAGCAAGCTGGGTTCGGGAGTGGGACATCCTAGTGGAGATGTCCAGCAGGCAGTGCGAGGCATGTGTCTGCAGTTCCTCCAAGCAGGCAGTCCAGCTGGCCAGCCTAAATGCAGCCGCACATTTAGAAGCTACGGGTGCAGTAAAGCCTGGGAGAGGCTGCCCGGGGAGGGAGAGAAGTTAGAGGAGAGGAAAGACCACAGGCTGAACCCCAGGGAGAGGAAGAGGAGGGCAAGGCCCCATAAGACCTAGGAGAGCCAGGAGAGTGGGGTCCTGGGGTGAAGTGCAGGCTCAGTCAGGTAGGAGGGAGTGATGCCCAGGGTCAGGGCTATCGAGGGATGGGTAGGAGCAGGGCTAAGGATTCACTGGTGGTGGCCGGGTGTGGTAGCTCACGCCTTGTAATCCCAGCACTTTAGGAGGCCGAGGAGGGTGGATCATCTGAGGAGTTTGAGACCAGCCTGACCAACATGGTGAAACCCCGTCGCTACTAAAAATACAAAAATTAGCCAGGCATGGTGGCACATGCCTATAACCCAGCTACTTGGGAGGCTGAGGCAGGAGAATTGCTTGAACCCGGGAGGCGGAGGTTGCAGTGAGCCAAGATCGCACCACTGCACTCCAGTCTGGGAGACAGAGCGAGACTCTGTCTCAAAAAAGAGAGGATTCACTGCTGGGTTCAGTGGGAGCCACCAAGGAAACCTTTCTCATGGGCAGTTTCAGTGGATGGGGGGTGTGTGGGGAACCTGCCAGGGACCCCACAAAGGCCCCATTTGCTTCCAGGAATGAGGTAGTTTGATGCCAATGTTTTTGTTTGTTTGTTTTGAGACGGAGTCTCACTCTGTCTCCCAGGCTGGAGTGCAGTGGTACAATCTGGGCTCACTGCAACCTCCGCCTCCTGGGTTCAAGCGATTCTCCTGCCTCAGCCTCCTGAGTAGCTAGGATTGCAGGCTTGAGCCACCAAGCCCGGCTGATGCCAATTTTTATCAGGCAAGTTTGATGCCTGAACCGGCCAACTTAGTGCTCCTGGAGATAGAAAGCCCCCTCCCGGGATCGCCGGCTCCCCGGCTGTAGTCCAGGCTGAAAGAACTCGGCCCTGGTGGCCTCACATGCCGCAGAGCAGCCCTCCCTCCACCAGGCAAGCAGTTGAGGCAGACAGCTGCTGCAACCATTTTGTGAGCGGATTTATTTATTTATTACTTTTTGAGACGGAGTCTCACTCTGTCGCCCAGGCTGGAGTGCAGTGGCTCCATCTCAGCTCACTGCAACCTCCGCCTCCCAGATTCAAGCGATTCTCCTGCCTCAGTCTCCAGAGTAGCTGGGACTACAGGTGCACGCCACCACACCCAGCTAATTTTTATATTTTTAGTAGAGACGGGGTTTCCCCTTGTTGGCCAGGCTGGTCTCGAACTCCTGACCTCAGGTGATCTGCCTGCCTCAGCCTCCCAAAGTGCTGGGATTATAGGCATGAGCCACCGAGCCCGGCCTGGATTGATTTATTTTTATCTTTCTTATTTATTTATTTATTTATTTATTTATTTATTTATTTATTTATTTTGAGATGGAGTTTCACTCTGTGGCCCAGGCTGGAGTGCAGTGGCGTGATCTCAGCTCACTGCAACCTCCGCCTCCTGGGTTCATGCCATTCTCCTGCCTCAGCCTCCCGAGCAGCTGGGATTACAGGCACCCGCCATCATGCCCACCTAAATTTTGTATTTTTATTAGAGACGGGGTTTCAGTGTGTTGGCCAGGCTGGTCTGGAACTCCTGACCTCAGGTGCTCCACCCGCCTCAGGCTCCCAAAGTGCTGGGATTACAGGCGTGAGTCACCACACCTGGCCAAGATTTGTTTTTAAAGGATCCCTTACTTCCTTATATGTTTTGCTCAGTTTGGTGGGTGTCCGTGAGGGCCCTTACCCTGCAGAGAGGAAGGATTCTAGAAGGGCAGGAGCAGGGCTCTGAGCCCCACCCCCAGGCTCAAATCCTGCCATTTCCAGCCAAGGCCAAGTTACATTGCCTCTCTGTGCCTCAGTTACTGCACCTGTACAGTGGGATTGGTTGTGAACTTGCTGCCGGGGCCTTGGGGAATTAATGGGTCCATACATGTAAATTCTTAGATGAGAGTCTGGTACCAAATAGTTTCTCCCTAGATGCTGGCTGTGCTGATTATCAATATCAGAGCTCGGGCTGGGGAGCAAGAGAGTGGTCCACTGAGAGGGCCAGAACTCTCCAGGGCTCACACATGCCCCCCCACACGCCCCCTCACCCCCCTGCAGTGGTACCCAGAAGTGAATCATTTCTGCAAGAAGGTACCCATCATCGTCGTGGGCTGCAAGACTGACCTGCGCAAGGACAAATCACTGGTGAACAAGCTCCGAAGAAACGGATTGGAGCCTGTGACCTACCACAGGGTAGGAAACCCAGCCCGAGGTGGGAGTTGGGGAGGACTGGGTGAGGGGACCTCTGGATGCCCCTCAGTGGCACCAGGCGTCCAGAACGCTCAGGGTGTAGGTCAGAGCTGGGGTTGTCTTAGAGGCTGTCAGAGGTCAGAAACTTCCAGCACTTGGAAATGGTCCCTAGAATATGCTGGGAGCCTCCACCGGCAGAAGGGAGAACAAGGAAGTAGGCATATCAGAGTCAGTTCCACCACCAACCTGAGACCCAGAGAGGGGGCCCAGGCAGGCACCCACATATTCAGACTGTGGGTCCCTCTCCGCTACACGCCTGGGTTCATGGGAAATTCATTTCTTGGTGCCTTGAGAGGCAAAGAGGCCCAGAACGGAGGTTAAAAACACAACGAAGGCTGGCTGGGCGCAGGGGCTCACGCCAGCACTTGGGAGGCCGAGGTGGGTGGATCACTTGAAGTCAGGAGTTCGAGACCAGCCAGGGCAAAATAGCGAAACCCTGTCTCTACCAAAAATACAAAAAATTAGCCAGGTGGTGTGGTGCCGGGTGCCTGTAATCCCAGCTACTCTGGAGGCAGAGGCAGGAGAATCACTTGAACCCGGTTGGAGGAGCTGCAGTGAGCTGAGATCGCACCACTGCACTCCAGCCTGGACGACAGAGCAAGACTCCGTCTCAAAAAAAAAAAAAAAAGAAAGAAAGAAAAAAAGAAAAGAAAAGAAAAAGAAACATGATGAAGTGCATGAGGGCGCTTGGGCAAGCAGGGGTACAGGAGCCATGGGTGCTCCGCAGACCCCACCTTCCACTCTTGTCCGGGGGAAGGAAGCGAGGACGTGAGGCCTGCCCAGTGCCCCCTTCACGGCAGCCCCATCCACCTCTCCCTCTAGGGCCAGGAGATGGCGAGGTCCGTGGGCGCGGTGGCCTACCTCGAGTGCTCGGCTCGGCTCCATGACAACGTCCACGCCGTCTTCCAGGAGGCGGCCGAGGTGGCCCTCAGCAGCCGCGGTCGCAACTTCTGGCGGAGGATTACCCAGGGCTTTTGCGTGGTGACCTGAGCGGCTCGGGGCGTCCCAGCGACGCGGGAAGGGGCAGGGCGCTGACCTGCTGCCGAGCTGGCTGGGCTGGACCCGGTCCCTAGGCTGTGACCGCCGAACTGCACCGCAACAGACGGGCGCCACCAAGGCCAGGCCCTGAGGCCTGGGAGTCCTGGACTGAGAAAGGGGGTTCCTGGGCCCACCTGCTCTGTAGGGCTCGTCCTGCGGTGCCCGAGAATCACTCACTAACCCCTATGCCCGGTCCCTGACCGACATCCTGGAGCCGCCTGTGCAGCCTGATGCCCCCTCGTGGCTGCTCCCAGGGCTGCACCTGCCAGGACCTAATGTTCTTAGGTCCCTCCTGCCAGAACCCACACCCGGCCCCTTCCCACCTGTCATACTGGTAACTGTGACAAGGAAAACGACATCACTTGTCATTTGTGTCGTGCCTCTTTTTTCTTTTTTTGAGACGGAGTCTCGTTCTGTCGCCCAGGCTGGAGTGCAGTGGCACATTTCGACTCACTGCAACCTGTGCCTCCTGGGTTCAAGAGATTCTCCTGCCTCAGCCTCCTGAGTAGCTGGGATTACAGGCGCGCGCCACCACACCCGGCTAATTTTTGTATTTTTTTTAGTAGAGACGGGGTTTCACCATGTTGGTCAGGCTGGTCTCGAACTCCCGACCTCATGATCCACCCGCCTCGGCCTCCCAAAGTGCTGGGATTACAGCCGTGAGCCACCACGCCCGGCCTGTGCCTCTTGTTTCAAGGTAGCTTTACACACACGCTCCAAGGTAGGTAAAAGCCCACCCCATCTAGGCAGTGGGATGGGACTGCTTGGATCCAAACCAGCTTTATTGCTTCCACGACCTTGGGCAAGTTCTTCTGGGCCTCAGCTTCCTCACCTGTGAAATGGATCACAGACTAAACCATGGAGCTTTTGGATGAGTGAGAGGGTCATGAGGACCAACACATGCAAAGAGCTTAGTAGGTGCCTAGCACGCAGTAAGTGCTCACAAAAGGTTCGGCCAGGGCCGAGCACAGTGACTCATGCCTGTAATCCCAGCACTTTGGGAGGCCGACATGGGCAGATCACGAGGTCAGGAGTTTGAGACCAGCCTGACCAACATGGTGAAACCCCCGTCTCTACTAAAACTACAAAAATTAGCCAGGCGTGGTGGCCCACACCTGTAATCCCAGCTACTCCAGAGGCTGAGGCAGGAGAATAGGTTGCAGTGAGCCGAGATCGCACCACTGCACTCCAGCCCGGGCAACACAGCGAGACTCCTTCTCAAAAAAAAAAAAAGGGTGTAGCCAGGTGCTGTGGCACACCTGTGCCAGCCACGATTGCACCAGTGCACTCCAGCTTGGGCTACAAAGCAGGAAAAAAAAAAAGAAAAAAAAAAGTGGTCGGGTGTGTTGGCTTACGCCTGTAATTCCAACACTTTGGGAGGCTGGGGCGGATGGATCACCTGAGGTCAAGAGTTCAAGACCAACCTGGTGGTCACATGGTGAAACCCGGTCTCTACTAAAAATATAAAAATTAGTTGGATGTGGTGGTATGCCCCTGTAATCCCAGCTACTCGGGAGGCTGAGGCTGGAGAATCACTTGAATCCGGGAGGTGGAAGTTGAAGTGAGCTGAGATCATGCCACTGCACTCCAGCCTGGGTGACAGAGCGAGACTCTGTCAAAAAAAAAAAAAAAAAAAAGGATCTTGACTTCTGACTTCAGAGCAGTTGAGGCTCGTGCAAGAAGAAAAATCTGCAAGAAGTCTGTGTGAAAAGCATAACAGCAAAAAACCCATCAAGGGCTCCAGAAACACAGGGAAGTTACAGAGGAGAGCTGTCTGAGCTAGGTTAAGCTCACTAGGCTTGGGGAGAATAGGGAAGAATATTCTGGGTGCAGGGTATGCTTAGGGGAAGAGCAATCAGGCTAGAAATGGAGGCTGGGAAAAGTTGTTTCCCATCCCTGAGCAGGTTAGATTAAAAATTCAGCGGGGCCTGGTGTGGTGGCTCACGCCTGTAATCCCAGCACTTTGGGAGGCTGAGAAGGGTAGATCACCTGAGGTCAGGAGTTCAAGACCAGCCTGGACAACATGCTGAAACCCCATCTCTACTAAAAATACAAAAAAATTAGCTGGGCATGGTGGTGGGCACCTGTAATCCTAGCTACTAGGGAAGCTGAGGAAGGAGAATCACTTGAACCCGGGAGGCGGAGGTTGCAGTGAGCCGAGAGCACGCCACTGCACTCTAGCCTGGGCAACAAGAGCGAAACTCTATCTCAAAAAATAACCATAACAATAAATTAATAAATAATAATTTTAAAATAAAATATATAAATAATAAAAAAATTTTAAAAAAAAAACCTCACAGTGGGGACTGGAATCCAGGTAGGGTTTTCCACGTTGGCCCCTAACACTATTTCACTTGCTGTAGCTCGGCCCTGTAATCTGAGCTGTGAGACCCCACGTTGCTGAAGCAGTCCCCCACCTGGAGCTGTTTCTGATGAAACTTCTGGGACAGGTGTCAGCAGCTGGTTCTCATTAAGGATCATGTGTATCAGTGCAAAAGAAATGGTCCAGTTTGGCTGGGCACGGTGGCTCACACCTGTAATCCCAACACTTTGGGAGGCCAAGGCAGGTGGATTGCTTGAGGCCAGGAGTTCAAGACCAGCCTGGCTAACATGGCGAAAACCCATCTCTATAAAAAACACAAAAATTAGCCAGGTGTGGTAGCACGCACCTGTAGTCCCAGCTACTCAGGAGGCTGAGGCAAGAGAATTGTTTGAACCCGGGACGCAGGGGTTGCAGTGAGCTGAGAACATACCACTACCCTCCAGCCTGGATGACAGAATGAGACTCCATCTCAAAAAAAAGAAAATATATGTTTGGTTTTGGAACTTCCCAAGAGCTTTAGGCTCACAGTACAGTTGGAGAATATTTGGGTTTGAGTCCAGAGCACATGGCCATAGAGTAGATTAGGGCAGCTTTGGCTGCTGGTTCATGGTTTGGTTCAGATCGAGCCTCCGAGCATAAGAAAGTTACTCATTCAGGCCAGAAATGAAGCTGTGGCAGGGGGGGTCACAAGTGCCCTGCTCACCTTGTGGCTTGGCCAGATGGGTAGACAGTGGGGGTGCTCAAACTGCATCTGATTCAGGACACCCCAAGATCTCTCTTAGGAATGACCTCCCCCTCAAGCCCCAGCAGGATTCTTTTTTTTTTCACAGACAGAGTCTTGCTCTGTTGCCCAGGCTGGAGTGCAGTGGTGCAATCATAGCTCACTGCAGCCTCAACCTCTGGGGCTCAAGCAATCCTCCTGCCTCAGCCTCCTGAGTAGCTGGGACTACAGTTGCACACCACACCTGGCTAATCCCCCTGCAGGGTTCTAAGTGCCATGGGGAGAGGAGATCATGGGGTGGGCTTGTCACTGAATTGGTGTCAGTGAGTTCACATTGACTTAAGACTCACTGAGGCCGGGCATGGCGGCTCAAGCCTGTAATCCCAGAACTTTGGGAAGCCAAGGCAGGTGGATCACCTGAGGTCAGGAGTTCAAGACCAGCCTGGCCCATATGGTGAAACCTCATCTCTACTAAAAATACAAAAATAAGCTGTGCGTGGTGGCACGTGCCTGTAATCCCAGCTTCTAGGGAGGTTGAGGCATGAGAATTGCTTCAATCTGGGAGGTGGAGGTTGCAGTGAGCTGGGATCATGCCATTGCACTCCAGCCTGGGCAACAAAGCGAGACTCTGTCTCAAAAAAAAAAAAAAAGAAAGAAAGAAAAGACTCACTGTGTGCTTAGTGCTGTGCTTAGTCATTTTCCATGAAGTATCTCATTTAGTAGTCACAGGCCCCAGTGAGCTAGGACTGGGTACACACCCACCTCACAGATGAGAAAGTGGAAGCACAGAGGGCTCGGTCAAATGCTCATGACCTTAAGAAGTAGCAGGGCCGCAGCCGGACGTGGTGGTTCAAGGCTATAATCCCAGCACTTTGGGAGGCCGAGGCGGGTGGATCATGAGGTCAGGGGTTTGAGACCAGCCTGGCCAACATGGTGAAACCCTGTCTCTACCAAAAATACAAAAATAGCCAGGTGTGGCGGTGTGTGCCTGTAATCCCAGCTACTCAGGAGGCTGAGGCAGGAGAATCACTTGAACCTGGGACGCGGAGGTTGCAGTGAGCCTAGACTGTGCCGTTGCACTCCAACCTGGGTGACAGAGCAAGACTCTGTCTCCAAAAAAAAAAAAAGAAGAAGTAGCAGGGCCAAGGTTTAAGCCCAGGACAGTCTGACTGTCCAGCATCTTGGCTGTCAACCACTACACTGGACCCCTGTCCTGAGTCACCTCTTCCCCGGACCACCAGCCCTGGACCCCTGCTTTGTACCAGTATTTCCAGACCCCAAGGAGCTCAGAGTTTACAGAGACAAGAAGGTCTAGAATTGTCTTTCAGGGATTGGGAGCAACATGGCAGGTGCAAAGCTGTGAAGACCACGAGGTTTGCCCCAGACACCAGCAGAGCCACAGCTCACAGAAGGCCCGCTGAAGCAGGCTGAGCAGCACCTGAGGATCCCAGCAGAAGGAACCGGTGCTGGGATTTATTGGGTTCCCACCCCATGCCAGACACTTGATTGATGAGATGCCATTATTAGACCCATTTCAGAGAAGAAAATAAGGCTCAAAGCAGGAGAGTGGTCTGTGTAGGGTCATGTGGCCAGAGGTAGGGCTGAAGTTCAGCTCAGCCTCTCATGGCACTTCACTGAGGACACGTGCTGGGAGATCAAAGTCAGTGAGGAACTGAGCTCTGTGGGCAAAAGAGAAACAGGATGGTCTGGGGAGCTGAAAGATCCAGTGGTGTGCAGAAGTTGGGGAGAGGCATCTGGGGGCCACCACATAGGAGGAGGGAAGTCGGCACCTGCCTGCTGTGCGGGGGAGACAGTTCCTGGGAGAGACAGTGGGACTCAGGAGCACACACATCGGGCTTTCATTCCCTGCCAAGGGCTGCCCTCCTCTCCTTCTTTGAGAGCTCATCACCACCTGAAATGGTCCTGTCTGTCTCCCCACGGTCATGCCAGCTCTCTGAGAGCACAGGCTGGGCTTGTTGCAATCCCCTGTGCTGGCCGGGTGCAGTGGCTCACGCCTGTAATCTCAGCACTTTGGGAGGCCGACGCAGGTGGATCACCTGAGGTCAGGAGTTCGAGACCAGCCTGGCCAACATGGTGAGATCCCGTCTCTACTAAACATAGAAAAAATTAGCCGAGCGTCATGGCAGGCGCCTGTAGTCCCAGCTACTCGGGAGGCTGAGGCAGGAGAATTTCTTGAACCCCAGAGGCGGAGGTTGCAGTGAGCTGAGATTGGGCCATTGCACTCCAGCCTGGGCGACAGAGCGAGACTCCATCTCAAAAAAAGAAAAGAAAGAAAGGAAGGAAGGGAGGGAGGAAAGAAGGAAGAAAGGAAGAAAGGAAGAAAGAAAGAAAGAAAAGAAAGAAAGAGAAATTCCCTGTGCCTCAAACAATGCCTAGCATAGAGTAAACACCAAATACACAGTGAGAAATGAGTAAGTGAATGAATGAATGCCATGAATCAGTGCTCCATTCAGACCCTCATCCATTTGGGCTTGGACCATCACATAAGTCTCCCAGCCTACAGGCTCTCGGCCTCCTCCATCCTCCTCACCCTGGCAGAGCCATCCTCCAAAGCATAAGTGCGTCCCTGCACAGAAGCCTTCAGCAGCCCCCTCTGCCCAGAGAAGAAGGGCCGGAGTCCATGGCTGGGGCCTGGGGCTCTCCGATACCTGGTTCCAGCCCATCTTGATCCGGGCCTTATCCCCAGGACACCTCCCTACACCCACTCCAGCCACACCCAGGGGCCACATCCAAGGAGCACCAACCTCCTAGCCTTCGCTCAGACTGCTTCCCCACCTCGGCAAGCCCTGCCTCCCAGTCACCACCTGTTCAAACCTCCCCTCCTCCCCCAAATCCTTCAGGGTCCAGCTGGGACACCACCCTCTCCAGGAAGCTTGTGGGCCGGGCCTGCCGCCTCTCTCCCTCTTCACTGCATGCTCGCCTGTGCACACCAAAGCTCTCTTCGAGGGGCCCCTTGGCTAAGGAACTGGGCTTTTCTTCCTGTGCTGTGGGAAGAGCCAGGTTAGACTCCCTAAGATGACAGGTCTGGTGGTGGGACCAGGTGGGCTATCTGGGAGGACGGAGGTGGGAGCCTGGAGACCAGCTGGGCAACTGCAGATGTCCAGGCACAAGAAACAAGCCACCACAAGTCAAGGCTTGGTGACTTCTGGGCTGGGAGCTGTAGCACCAAGGGTGGACTTTGGGAAGGGTGGGGACGTTGGGAGGGAGGGAAGAATGCAGGCCTCTCCCACCCGGGGTCGGGTCGGGTAGGAGGGAAGAATGTGGGGAGGGCAAGCACTTCTCCCAGACCTGGCACTGGGAGAGGCGGGGACCTGAGTTGGGTGGCCACTTTTTCACTCTGGCCTCTCTCCCTCTGCCCCGCCTGTGTTTCAGGCCCCATCCTGCCTAGCCCGCCACACATAGCTCTCCAACGTGTCCAAGGAGGGCACGGGGGCGGGGGGTGGGGGGTCCTTGGAGACGCCTGTGAGGAGCCAGAGTTATTACTATTCTCCTCCTCCTTCTCCCCCCAACAATCCCCTCTTTCAATTCCTCACTCCCCAGCCTGGTAGGGCAGGCACGGCCAGATGGGTAGGAGCTGGGGAAGGCCCAGCCTGGAGGCCAGCCCAAGCCAAGAGCCACAAACCACCGTCTTCATTTCCCCACGCCGCCTCCGCCCAGCCTTGGGGTTGTCTGCTGGGAAGGCAGAGGGCAGGGGTGGGGACCTCAAGTCATCTCCTGCAGGACAGGCCTCTCCCTGACACTCTCAGGGTGAGGAGGAGGGCGGGGCACACACTGTCTGTGAGTCACAGAGCTTCCCTCTCCCCTGTGCCGGGGCAGCACTCTGCGCCCCATCCCATGTCTGGACACAGGGAGAGGATGGTGGCCAGCAGATCACCCTACTCCAGGCCACCCTCTGCTCTCCAGCTTCCTTTTCCTCCTGGGGTCCCGTCCTTTGGAGGATAACCACTCACAGCCCCCAGGAAGTCATCGCTCAGCTGCTGGCTAGGAAACCAACAAAGCATATGGCCAGGCTGAGGGCGGTAAGCGTCGAACGAGTGGAACAGCTGACCGCCCACCCCTGGATTCAAGGGTGTAATCTCCACGGTAATGCTGCTGATTAATAGGTCAGATTGCTGGGCGTGGTGACGCACGCCTGTAATCCCAGCACTTTGGCAGGCCAAGGTGGGTGGATCACCTGAGGTCAGGAGTTTGAGACCTGCCTGACCAACATGGTGAAACCCTGTCTCTACTAAAAATACAAAAAATTAGCTAGGCGTGGTGGCGGATGCCTGTAATCCCAGCTACTCAGGAGGCTGAGGCAGGAGAATCGCTTGAACCCGGGAGGCAGAGATGGCAGTGAACCAAGATCGCACCACTGCACTCTAGCCTAGGCACGACAGAGACTCCATCTCAAAGAAAAAAAAGGTCAGATTGTGACTAGAAGGGGATTTTCCTGGGGTCAAATCCTGGCTCTGCAACTTACCCGCTGTGTGACCTTGAAGGAGACACTAGGGCTTTCTTATGTGTCAGTTTCCTTATTTGTCAAATGTGGGTATGAGTAGTTCTGACCTCCTACATTGGTTGGATTCAATAAGCAAATAGTGCTTATTCACTCCCTCAGTGCTAACTCCTAACTAGAGCTATTAACTATGAAATGAGGATAATTGTTTACTGTGCAGGGTTGTTGCAGGGCCTGTGAAGCAGAAACAAGCATGTATGTGTTTGATGCTGGCCCCCTCTTCCCAATCTGGGTCACCAAGCCTGGGAGGAGAAGAGAGGGAAGCTTCATCAAGGAGACGGAATGGAACATGAGGCGGACTGCTGTTTGCAGGCCTGCAGGAGGGGGCTGGACCCTCAGCAGAACCAGGGAGGATGGGGCTGGAATTTCCTCCAGGGCTCCTATTTGCACGGGACACACCAAACTGAGCAGTCCTCAAACCAGGGCTGACAATGTTAATACGTCTGATTAGGAAATGTGTAGTATCAGCTCCTACCAAAAAAATTTTTTTATTTTTATTTATGGTTTTTTGTTTTTTTTTTTTTGAAACGGAGTTTCACTTTTGTTGCCCAGGCTGCAATGGTGTGATCTCGGCTCCCTGCAATCTCAGCCTCCCAGGTTCAAGCGATTCTCCTGCTTCAGCCTCCCAAGTAGCTGGGATTACAGGCACCCACCACCACTCCCAGCTAATTTTTGTAATTTTAGTAGAGACGGGATTTCACCATGTTGGCCAGGCTGGTGTAGAACTACTGACCTCAGGTGATCCACTTGCCTCGGCCTCCCAAAGTGCTGGGATTACAGGCATGAGTCACCACACCCGGCCTTTATTTCTTTTTTAGCCAGGGTCTCACTCTGTCATCCAGGCTGGAGTGCAGTGGCACAGTCTCTGCTCACTGTAGCCTCAACCTCCTGGGCTCAAGTGATCCTCCTGTCTCCGCCTCCCAAGTAGCTGGGACCACACAGCACACGCCACCACAGGCCCTGCTCTAGTCACTGTGTCTACTGAGCACCAAGTGCAGGATGCAGGGTGCAGAGATGAGGTGAGCAGGATGTGGTCCTTGCCTTCCAAGCTTCCATCTTCCATCCTCCGTGGGAGCTCAGATGTGGATACAACCAGTAGGGGAGGGGAGTGTGCAACATTCACTCAGCAGCCCACAAGTGTGGGTGCCGGCTCCTGCCATTGAGACAAACAGGAGGAGTTCAGCTAAAACAGGGTTAGGTCAGGCACAGTGGCTCATGCCTGTAATCCTAGCAGTTTGGGAGGCCAAGGTGGGAGGATTGCTTGAGCCCAGGAATTTGAGACCAGCCGGGGCAACAAAGGGAGACTCTGTCTCCACAAAAAAAAAAAAGTATTTTTTCTTTTTGAGACAAGGTCTCATTCGGTCATCCAGGCTGGAGTTCAGTGGCAGAGTCGCTGCTCACTGCAGCCACGACCTCCTGGGCTCAAGCGATCCTCCCACCTCAGCCACCTGAGTAGCTGGGATCACAGGCTCAGACCACCACAGCTGGCTTTTTTTTTTTTTTGAGACAGAGTCTCGCTCTGTCGCCCAGGCTGGAGTGCAGTGGTGTGATCTTGGCGGCTCACTGCAAGCTCCGCCTCCCGGGTTCCCGCCATTCTTCTGCCTCAGCCTCCCAAGTAGCTGGGACTACAGGCACCCGCCACCACGCCCAGCTAATTTTTTGTATTTTTAGTAGAGACGGGGTTTCACCGTGTTAGCCAGCATGGTCTCGATCTCCTGACCTCGTGATCCACCCGCCTTGGCCTCCCAAAGTGCTGAGATTACAGTCATGAACGACCGCGCCCGGCCTCCAGCTGGCTAATTTTTAAATTTTTTTTGTAGAGATAGGGTCTCACTATGTTGCCAAGGCTGGTACATTTTTTAAAAATTAGTGGAACAGGCTGGGCGCGGTGGCTGTGCCACCGGGTGTGCTGGTGCGCACCTGTAATCCCAGCTACCCAGGAGGCCGAGGCAGGAAAATCGCTTGAACTTGGGAGGTGGAGGTTGCAGTGAGCCAAGATCACACCACTGCACTCCAGCCTGGGCGACAGAGCGAGACTCTGTCTCAAAAAAATAAATAAATAAATAAGTGGAACAGAAAAAAATAAGAAAGATAAAGGGCAAGATCAAAAGCAGTGAGTGGCAAAGCTGGGCGCTTGGACACAGGACCCCAACTCTCAGCCTCAGCTCCTGGCCTCCCCCTGGGCACTGTCCAGGTGCTGGACCTCGACCACCAGAGGGCAGCAGGGCCCAAGGAGAGGTGCCCTCCCCACTCCTCTCGAGGCCCATGGGGCAGGTGTGGTGATCTGCCCCATCGCTCCTGCCTGGGGCATGTTTAGCAACACATCACTGCCACCAGCCCCACCCACTGAGCCCTGCCCACCCCACCAACATTTTACAGAAATAAAACTGGGGCTCAGAGTGGCTGAGTAAGTTGACCATTCAGTTAGTCTAGAAAGACCCAAAAGAGAATCATGCTCTCCTGAATCAGTTGTGGTTCTAAGGTCAGAGAGATGCCGGTTTGAATCCCTCCCCTGCAGCTACCAACTGGCAGGATTCTTGTCAAGCGTCAGGCGGGCCTGGCTGGAGTGAGATTAAATGTGGGAAGCGCAATAAGAGCACTGCTGCTGTTCTCTACTGACCCCACCCCAGAATTTGCAACGCAGTTCAGGGAGATGATTAAAATACTTAAGAGTGTTAAGGAACCCCGAGAGAGTGATCCTAAAAAGAGAGGTGCTATGGGCAGGCACCAGGGGGCACGCCCCACTGCGTGTGGCCAGAATAATCCTGGAGGGTTGCCGGAGAAGGGGTGGAGCTGGAGGACCCTGCGGGGCAGGCTGGATGGCCTTCCTGCTGGAAAACAAACCCATGCAGAGACCCAGCCCCTGTGTGGGGCACTGGGAAAGGTTTTGGAGCTGTGAACTCCTCCTCGCCCTCCCAACAGCAAAGGGCTGCTGCCTCCACAGTGCCAAGAGGTGACACCTCTCAGGAGCTTCTGTCTGGCCCAGCCCAGCCTCTTCAGACACTCTCAGCTCTCCAGCTCTTTTCACTTCCCCACCCCAACACCTCTGTTGAGAATCAAAAAAGAAATGGCCTGATAAAGAATTTTTTATTTTTAGCGACAGAATCTCACTCTGTCACCCAGGATGGGGTGCAGTGGCGCTATCCTAGCTCACTATAACCTCAAACTCCCCGGGCTGCAGCGATCCTCCCACCTCAGTTTCCTGAGTAGCTGGGACCACAGGCGTGTGCCAACATGCCTGGCTAATTTTTTTTTCTTCTTTTTTTAAGACAGAGCTTGGCTCTTGTTGCCTAGGCTGGAGTGCAGTGGCGTGACCTCAGCTCACCGCAACCTCCGCCTCCTGGGTTCAAGCGATTCTCCTGCCTCAGCTTCCCCAGTAGCTGGGATCATAGGCACATGCCACCATGCCCGGCTAATTTTTGTATTTTTAATAGAGACGGGGTTTCACCATGTTGTCCAGGCTGGTCTCAAACTCCCGACCTCAGGTGATCCACCCACCTCGGCCTCCCAAAGTGCTGGGATTACAGGCATGAGCCACCGCACTCGGCCAATAATTTTTTTCTTTTCTTATTTGAAACAGAGTCTTGCTCTGTCGCCCAGGCTGGAGTGCAGTGTTGAGATCTCGGCTCACTGCAACCTCTGCCTTCCGGGTTCAAGCGATTCTCCTGCCTCAGCCTCTGGAGTAGCTGGTATTACAGACGCGCGCCACCACTCCCGGCCTGCCAAGAATATTTTATACCGTTGTCACTCATCACATCCCCCAGGACCATCTCCCTGAAAGTTCCCAATCCCCTCACCTACATCCTCCCCTCCCCCCTGCCCTCAGGCCCACCATTCAGGAGGAAGTCATACCACTCTGATTACATCTTGGAAGGTCTCAGCAGAGTCCAGGCGCAGCCTTCACCTAGGGCATTAACAGACGACGTGAGCTTCTCTTTCCCCATTTCCTTCTCCCCCTCCCTCCCTCAATCCTCCTACCCGGGACCTCCTCCTAAATGAATTATCCCTCCTTATCCACAATTTTATTTACCCATGGTTAACCTTGGCCCAAAACTATTAAATGGGAAATTCTAGAAATAAACAATTCATAATTCTTTTTTCTTTTTTTTTTTTTTGAGACACAGTCTCACTCTGTCGCCCAGGCTGGAGTGCAGTGGCGTGATCTCCACTCACTGCAACCTCTGCGTCCCGGGTTCAAGCAATTCTTCTGCTTCAGCCTCCCAAGTAGCTGGGATTACAGGCATGTGCCACCACGGCCAGCTACTTTTTGTATTTTTAGTAGAGACAGGGTTTTGCCATGTTGGCCAGGCTGATCTTAAACTCCTGACCTCAGGTGATCCCCCCGCCTCAGCCTCCAAAGTGCTGGGATTGCAGGCGTGAGCCACCAAGCCTGGCCATAAGTTTTCAACTGTACACCATTCTGAGTAGCGTGATGACATCTCCCCAATTCCCACTCCATCCTTCCTGGTAGACACTACCTATTAGTTAGTATGGAATCATTACATCAGTTACTTAGTAGCTGGCTTGGTTGGGATCCACTGTGGTATGGCAGTGCTAGTTTCAAGTAACCCTTACTGTATTTAACAATGGCCCCAGGGCACAAGAGTAGTGATGCTGGCAATTCTGATATGCCAAAGAAACTGTAGAGAGCTTCCTTTCACTGAAAAGGTGAAAGTTCTCAACTTAAAGAAAGAAAAAAATCAAAAGCTGAAGTTGCTAAGATTTGTGGTAAAAATGAATCTCCTCCCAGGCACGGAGGCTCACGCCTGTAATCTCAGCACTTTGGGAGGCTGACGCAGGTGGATCACCTGAGGTCAGGAGTTCAAGACTAGCCCGGCCAAGACGAGGCCTGAAACCTCATCGCTACTAAAAAATGCAAAACATTAACCGGGAATGGTGTCCTGTGCCTGTAATCCCAGCTACTCAGGAGGCTGAGGTAGGAGAATCCCTTCAACCTGGGAGGTGGAGGTTGCAGTGAACTGAGATGGTGCCACTGCACTCCAGCCTGGGCGACAAGAGTGAAACTCCATCTCAAGAAAAAAAATATATATATAGCGCTTACTACATGCCTGACACTTTTTTGAGACAGGATCTTACTCTGTTGTCCAGGATGGAGTGCAGTGGTTCAATCACAGCTCACTGAAGTCCCAACCTCCTGGGCTCAAGCACTCCTCTCACCTCAGCATCCTGAGTAGCTTGGACTAGAGGAGCATACCACCATGCCTGGCAATTTTTTTTTTTTTTTTTTTTTTTTTTTTTTGAGAGACAAGGACTCACTGTGTTGCCCAGCCTGGTCTGAAACTCCTGGACTCAAGCAATCCTCCTGCCTCAGCCTCCTAAATTGTTGAGATTATAGGCATGAGCCCCCGTGCCACGCTTTTTTTTTTTTTTTTTTAATATAATGTTTAGTCCAGGTGTGGTGGCTCATGCCTGTAATCCCAACACTTTGGGAGGCCGAGGCAGGAGGATCACTTGAGGTCAGGAGTTTGACACCAGCCTGGCCATCATGGTGAAACCCTGTCTCTACTAAAAATACAAAAACCAGCCAGGCGTGGTGGTGGTGCATGCCTATAATCCCCACTACTTGGGGAAGGTGAGGCAGAAGAATCGCTTGAACCCAGGAAGTGGAGGTTGCAGTGAAATGAGATGGCGCCATTGCACTCCAGCCTGGGAGACAGAGTGAGACTCCATCTCAAAAAATAAAACAAAAGCCGGGCGTGGTGGTGCTCGCCTGTAATCCCAGCACTTCGGGAGGCCGAGGCAGGAGGATCGCCTGAGGTCAGCCTGGCCAACATGGTGAAACCCTGTCTCTACTAAAAATACAAAAATTACCTGGGCATGGTGGCGTATGCCTGTAATCCTAGCTACTTGGGAGGCTGAGGCAGGAGAATCGCTTGAACCCAGGAGGCAGAGGTTGCAGTGAGCCAAGATTACACCACTGCACTCCAGCCTGGGCGACAGAGCAAGACTCTGTCTCAATAAATAAATGAGTAAATAAATAAATAAATAAATAAATAAATAAATAGATAGGCTGGACACGGTGGCTCCCGCCTGTAATCCCATCACTTTCAGAGGCCGAGGGTGGATCACCTGAGGTCAGGCGTTCGAAACCAGACTGGCCAATATGGGAAAACCCCGTCTCTACTAAAAATATAAAAATTAGCTGAGCATAGTGGCGTGTGACTGTAATCCCAGCTACTCGGGAGGCTAAGGCAGGAGAATCGCTTGAACCCGGGAGGTGGAGTTTGCAGTGAGCCGAGATCCCGCCATTGCACTCCAGCCTGGGCAACAAGAGCAAAATTCCAACTCAAAAAAAAAATTATTTTTAACCCTCATTTCTTCTGCAACAACACTTTTAATACTAACTCATTAAACCTTCATGTCCACCCTGCAACGTAGGTACAGTTATCAGCAGCCCCATTTTACAGATGAGAAAACTGCTGAGGGGCAGAGGGGTTAAGAAATGTGTCCAAAATCACAAGCTGACAAGGGACATTTAGGATTTGAATCCAGGCTGGATGGTCCCAGACCGCACAATGTGTTCAGGCCATGGATGGGGACAGCAGGTCCACAGTGTCCAGTGGTCTGTAACCCAGGCTGTGGGGGCCTGCTCCCAGCCCTTTCACTGACTCAGAGTGATCAGATAGCCTTCCCACAAGGCCCTTTTCTGCTGAAATTAACAAGCCCTTTTTGATGTCTGAAGCTTCTTAAGAGCTCTCACTGGTTCTGATCCTATATTAAAGATAAATTCAGGCCAGGCATGGGGGGGCATGCCCATAATCCCAGCCCTTTGGGAGGCCAAAGCAGGAGGATCGCTTGAGGCCAGGAATTGGAGACCAGTCTAGACACATAGGGAGACCCCCATCTGTACAAAATATTTTTTTAAAAATCAGCCAGGCAGGGTGGCACGTGTCTGTAGTCCCAGCTGCTCGGGAGGCTGAGGTGAGAGGATCACTTGAGGCCAGGAGTTCAAGGTTATAATGAATTATGATTGCGCTACTACACTCCAGCCTGGGTGACGGACTAAGATCCCGTCATTTAAAAACAAAAGAAAAGGCCGGGCGCGGTGGCTCAAGCCTGTAATCCCAGCACTTTGGGAGGCCGAGGCGGGCGGATCACAAGGTCAGGAGTTCAAGACCAGCCTGGCCAACATGGTGAAACCCCATCTCTACTAAAAATACAAAAATTAGCTGGGCGTAGTGGTGCATGCCTGTAATCCCAGCTACTTGGGAGGCTGAGGCAGGAGCATCGCTTGAACCCAGGAGGCAGAGGTTGCAGTGAGCCGAGACTGCACCACTGCACTCCAGCCTGGCAACAGAGCAAGACTCCGTCTCAAAAAAATAAATAAATAAATATAAATAAATAAATAAATAAAAACCAAAAAAAAGAGAAGCTGGGCTCACTGGCTCATGCCTGTAATCCCAGCACTTTGGGAGGCCAAGGCAGGCGGATCACGAGGTCAGGAGATCGAGACCATCCTGGCTAACACAGTGAAACCCCGTCTCTACTAAAAAGACAGAAAATTAGCCGGGCGTGGTGGTGGGCGCCTGTAGTCCCAGCTACTCGGGAGGCTGAGGCAGGAGAATGGCGTGAACCGGGGAGGCGGAGCTTGCAGTCAGCCGAGATCGCGCCACTGCACTCCAGCCTGGGCAACAGCGCAAGACTCCGTCTCAAAAAAAAAAAAAAAAAAAAAGAAGAGGAAAAACTGCAAAACATTTAAAAATAGTATATATATATATTAGACACAGTCTTGCTCTGTTGCCCACGCTGGAGTGCAGTAGTGCGATCTCGACTCACTGCAACCTCTGCCTTCCGAGTTCAAGTGATTCTTCTGCCTCAGCCTACTGAGTAGCTGGGATTACAGGCACCCACCACCACGCCCAGCTAATTTTTGTCTTTTTGGTAGACACAGGGTTTTGCCATTTTGGCCTTGAACTCTTCAGGTGACTCACCCGCCTCAGCCTCCCAAAGTGTTGGGATTACAGGTGTGAACGAACCACTGCACCCGGCCGTTTGTTTTTTTTTTTATTTTTTTTTATTTTAGATGGAGTCTGGGATTACAGGCAAGTGCCACCACGCTCAGATAATTTTTGTATTTTTAGTAGAGATGAGGTTTCACCATGTTGGCCAAGCTGGTCTTAAACTACTGACCTCAAGTTACCCGCCTGCCTTGGCCTCCCAAAGTGCTGGGATTACAGGTGTGAGCCACCGCACCCGTCCATCCAGCTAATTAAAAAAAATTTTTTTTGTAGGCTGGGCGTGGTGGCTCACGCCTGTAATCCCAGCACTTTGGAAGGCTGAGGCGGGCACATCCCCCTCGAGGCCAGGAGTTCCAGACCAGCCTGGCCAACATGCGGAAACCCAATCTCTACTAAAAATATAAAAATTAGCCCAGTGTGGTGGCGTGTGCCTGTAATCCTAGCTATTTGGGTGGTTGAGGCATGAGAATCGCTTGACTCCAGGAGGCGGAGGTTGCAATGAGCCAAGATCAAGCACTCCAGCCTGAGTGACAGAGCGAGACTATGTCTAAAAAACAAAAAATTTGTAGAGATCATATTGTCTGGGCTGGTCTCAAACTGCTAGCCTCAAGCAATCCTCCCACCTCGGTCTCCCAAAGTGCTGGGATTATAGGCGTGATCCACTACATTTGGTCTCAGAATTGTTAAAGGGGATCCAGGACAAAGGTTTGTTTGTTTATTTATTTTGTTGATGTTGTTGTTTTGAGAGGGAGTCTCGCTCTGTCGCCCAGGCTGGAGTGCAGTGGCGCTATCTCGGCTCACTGCAACCTCCGCCTCCCGGGTTCAAGCAATTCTCCTACCTCAGCCTCCCAAGTAGATGAGATTACAGGCACCCGCCACCACACCCGGCTAATTTATTTATATTTTTAGTGGAGACAGGGTTTTGCCATGTTGGCCAGGCTGGTCTCGAACTCCTGGCCTCAAGTGATCTGCCCGACTCGGCCTCCCAAAATGCTGAGATTACAGGTGTGAGCCACCACACCCAGTTATTTTTATTTTTATTTAAAAATTTTAAAATATTCTTTTGTTTTTTGAGACAGGGTCTCTGTCGCCCAGGCTGAAGTGCAGTGGCGCGATCTCAGCTCGCTGCAACCTCCACCCCCTGGGTTCAAGTGATTTTCCACCTCAGCCTCCAGAGTAGCTGAGACTACAGGCACACACCACCACATCTGGCTAATGTTTTTATTTTTGGTAGGGACGGGGCTTTGCCAGGTTGTCTAGACTGGTCTCAAATTCCTGCCCTCAAGTGATCTGCCCCCCTTGGCTTCCCAAAGTTTTGGGATTACAGGTGTGAGCCACCACGCCCAGACCAGGACAAAGGTTTTACAAAATAAACTTACTGAATTTTCCGATGACACCCCTGGTTTTAGATACATTGATTCATTGTCTGATCAAAATCAGATAATTATGGCCAACCCAGTGGCCATAATTAGGAGAATCACTTGAACCTGGAGGCAGTGGTTGCAGTAAGCGGAGATCGCGCCATCGCACTCCAGCCTGGGCAACAAGAGCGAAACTTCGTCTAAAACAACAGCAAAAACAAACCAAACCCTAACAAGCTGGTTGTTTTTTGTTGTTGTTCTTTTGTTTTGTGTTTTGAGATGGATTCTTGCTCTGTAACCCAGGCTGGAGTGCAGTGGCCGGATCTCAGCTCACTGCAACCTGGGCCTCCCGGGTTCAAGCAATTCTCTAGCCTCAGCCTCTGGACTAGCTGAGATAACAGGCATGCACCACCACACCGGCTAATTTTTGTATTTTTAGTAGAGATGGGGTTTCTCCACCCACCTCAGCCTCCCAAGGTGCTGGGATTAGAGGCATGAGCCACCACGCCCGCCAAGCTGGGTATTTTTTTTTTTCCTCCAAGACGGTGTCTCGCTCTGTCACCCAGGCTGGAGTGCAGTGGCTTGATCTTGGCTCACTGCAACCTCCGCCTCCCAGGTTCAAGCAATTACCCTGTCTCACCTTCCCAAGTAGCTGTCTCACCTTCCCAAGTAGGTGGGGTGAGCCACCATGCCCAGCTAATTTTTGTATTTTTAGCAGAAACGAGGTTTCACAACATTGGTCAGGCTGGTCTCAAACTCCTGACCTCATGATCTGCCTGCCTCGGCCTTCCAGAGTGATAGGATTACAGGCGTGAGCCACCGCACCTGGCCGACAACTTGATTTTTATATGAAAAGGTAACCAAGACCAGGCATGGTGGCACACGCCTGTAACCCAGCATTTTGGGAAGCCGAGGCGGGTGGATCACCTGAGGTCAGGAGTTCGAGACCAGCCTGGCCAACATGGCAAAACCCCGTCTCTACTAAAAATACAAAAAATTAGCTGGGCATGGTGGTGGGCACCTGTAATCCCAGCTACTCAGGAGGCTGAGGCAGGAGAATCGCTTGAACCCAGGAGGCGGAGGTTGCAGTGTGCCAAGACTAAGCCACTACACTCCGGCCTGGATGACACAGTGAGACTCCATCTCAAACAATAATAATAATTTTTTTAAAAAAAGAAAAGTTGGCCGGGTGGCGCGGTGGCTCACGCCTGCAATCCCAACACTTTGGGAGGCCGAGGCAGGCGGATCATGAGGTCAGGAGATCGAGACCATCCTGGCTAACACGGAGAAACCCCGTCTCTACTAAAAATACAAAAAAATTAGCTGGGTGTGGTGGCGGGCGCCTGTAGTCCCAGCTGCTGGGGAGGCTGAGGCAGGAGAATGTCATGAACCCAGGAGGCGGAGCTTGCAGTGAGCCGAGATCCTGCCACTGCACTCCAGCCTGGGTGACAGAGCAAGACTCCATCTCAAAAAAATAAATAAATAGGGCCGGGCGCGGTGGCTCACGCCTGTAATCCCAGCACTTTGGGAGGCTGAGGAGGGCGGATCACGAGGTCAGGAGATCAAGACCATCCTGGCTAACGGTGAAACCCCATCTCTACTAAAAATACAAAAAAAAAAAAAAAAAAATTAGCCAGGCGTGGTGGCGGGTGCCTGTAGTCCCAGCTACTCAGGAGGCTGAGGCAGGAGAATGGCGTGAACCTGAGAGGCGGAGCTTGCAGTGAGCCAAGATCACGCCACTGCACTCCAGCCTGGGTGACAGAGCAAGACAAAAAAAAAAAGAAAAGAAAAGTTAA
Source organism: Pongo pygmaeus (assembly GCF_028885625.2). Lineage (NCBI taxonomy): Eukaryota > Metazoa > Chordata > Mammalia > Primates > Hominidae > Pongo > Pongo pygmaeus. The sequence continues at coordinate 7,588,941 of NC_072382.2, read as the reverse complement.
CCAAAGCAATTTACCTCTGTGATCTTCCTCCTAAAATCCCACAATCCTTGTCTAATAATGAGAAAAATACCAGACAGATCCAATTAAGGGACATTGTACAAATCTGACCAGTCCTCAAAACTGTCAAGGTTATCAAAAACAAGGAAAAGGCCAGGAGCAGTGACTCATGCTTATAATCCCAGAACTTTGGGAGGCCGAAGTGGGAAGACTGCTTGAGGACAGGAGTTCAAGACCAGCAGTCTCTGCAATGTGGTGAGACCCTGTCTCTACAAACAAAATTAACTTGGTATTGTAGTTCAAACCTCAGTCCCAGGAGGCTGAGGTGGGACGACTGCTTGAGCCAGGAGGTTAACACTACAGTGAGCCGTGATTGTACCATTGCACTCCAGCCTGGGTGACAGAGAGACCCTGTCTCAAAAAACAACAACCAGGAAAGTCTGAGACACCATCACAGCCAAGAGAAGCCTAAGGAGACATGACAACTCAATGCCATTGATGTGGTGTCCTGGATGGGATTCTGGAACAGAAAAGGACATTAAGTTAAAACTAAGGAAATCAGGCCGGGCGCGGCGGCTCACGCCTGTAATCCCAGCACTTTGGGAGGCCGAGGCAGGCGGATCACCTGAGGTCAGGAGATCGAGACCATCCTGGCTAACACGGTGAAACCCCGTCTCTACTAAAAATACAAAAAATTAGCCGGGCGTGGTAGCGGGCGCCTGTAGTCCCAGCTATTCGGGAGGCTGAGGCAGGAGAATGGCATGAACCTGGGAGGCGGAGCTTGCAGTGAGCTGAGATCACGCCACTACACTCCAGCCTGGGCGACAGAGTGAGACTCCGTCTCAAAAAAAAAACCAAAAAAAAACAACTAAGGAAATCAAGCTGGGCACGGTGGCTCACACCTGTAATCCCCGCACTTTGGGAGGCCAAGGCGGGAGGATCACCTGAGGTCAGGAGTTCGAGACCAGCCTGGCCAACATAGTGAAACCCCGTCTCTATTAAAAATACAAAAATTAGCTGGACGTGGTGGCACATGCCTGTAATCCCAGCTACTTGGGAGGTTGAGGCAGGAGAATCCTTGAACCTGGGAGGCAGAGGATGCAGTGAGCTAAGATTGTGCCATTTTACTCCAGCCTGGGCAACAAGAGCAAAACTCCATCTCAAAAAAACAAAATAAACAAAAACTAAGGAAATCAGAATAAAGTACTTTTTTTTGTTTTTGTTTTTTTTTTTTTTTTTTACTTTAGGTTCTGGGATACATGTGCAGAACGTGCAGGTTTGTTACATAAGTACACATGTGCCATGGTAGTTTGCTACGCCTATCAACTAGGTTTTAAGCCCCGCATGCATTAGATATTTGTCCTAAGCCAGGCGTGGTGGCTCATGCCTATAATCCCAGCACTTTGGGAGGCCGAGGCAGGCGGATCACCTGAGGTTAGGAGTTCGAAACTACCCTGACCAACAGTAAGAAACCCTGTCTCCACTAAAAATACAAAATTAGCTGGGCGTGGTGGTGCATGCCTGTAATCCCAGCTACTCGGGAAGCTGAGGAAGGAAAATCTCTTGAACCTGGGAGGCAGAGGTTGCAGTGAGCCAAGATCACACCATTGCACTCCAGCCTGGGCTACGAGAGTGAAACTCCATCTCAAAAAAAAAAAGATATTTGTCCTAATGCTCTCCCTCCCCTTGCCCCCGACTCCCCAACAGGCCCTGGTGTGGGATGTTCCCCTCCCTGTGTCCATGTGTTTTCATCGTTCAACTCCCACTTAGTAGTGAGAACATGCGATGTTTGGTTTTCTGTTCCTGTGTTAGTTTGTAAAGTACGATCTTTAATTAAAAATAATGTATCAATATTGTATGTATCATTTCTTGTTTTTCCTTTTTTTGTTGTTTATTTGTTTGTTTTTGAGACAGAGTCTCACTCTTTCGCCCAGGCTGGAGTGCAGTGGTGCAATTTCGGCTCATGGCAAGCTCCGCCTCCCAGGTTCAAGAGATTCTCCTGCCTCAGCCTCTCTTTTTTTTTTTTCTTTGAGACGGAGTCTTGCTCTGTCACCCAGGCTGGAGTGCAGTGGCATTGGAAGCTCCGCCTCCCGGGTTCATGCCATTCTCCTGCCTCAGCCTCCCGAGTAGCTGGGACTACAGGCGCCCACCACCACGCCCGGGTAATTTTTTGTATTTTTAGTAGAGACAGTGTTTCACCATATTAGCCAGGATGGTCTCCATCTCCTGACTTCAGGATCCGCCCGCCTCGGCCTCCCAAAGTGCTAGGATTACAGGCATGAGCCACCGCGTCCGGCCTGCCTCAGCCTCTTGAGTAGCTGGGATTATAGGCGTGCGCCACCATGCCTGGCTAATTTTTTATATTTTTAGTAGAGATAGGGTTTCACCATGTTGGCCAGGCTGGTCTGGAACTCCTGACCTCAAGTGATTTGCCCGCCTTGGCCTCCCAAAGTGCTGGGATTACAGGCGTGAGCCACCAGGCCCAGCCATGTATCATTACTTGTAACACACGTACCACAGTAATCTGAGATATTAATAATAGGGGAAACTGGGTGCAGGGCTATATACAAACATACTTTTCCTGCAAATCTAGAACTGTTCTAAAGTAGAATGGTTATTTAAAAAATCAGGCCGGGCACAGTGGCTCAGGCCTGTAATCCCAGCACTTTAGGACACCAAGGCAGGTGGATCACGAGGTCAGGAGATTGAGACCATCCTGGCCAACATGGTGAAACCCCATCTTTACTAAAAATACAAAAAAATTAGCTGGGCGTGGTGACATGCGCCAGTAGTCCCAGCTACTCGGGAGGCTGAGGCAGGAGAATCGCTTGAACCAGGGAGTCAGAGGTTGCAGTGAGCTGAGATTGTGCCACAGCACTCTAGCCTGGCAACAGAGTGAGACTCCGTCTCAAAAAAAGAAAAATCAAAGTAGCCACCAGAAATTACAGTAGTCAGGTGAAATCCCAAGAGTAGGTTGGAAGTCCTAGGACTTGCGTTAGCCCCCTTTTTAGATTGTCTTATCTGTGCTGGGATGGATCTATTAATCCTTCAGCACTGAAGAACATCTAAAGGCCCTAATCTGTTAGGGCCTGAGTTGCGTCCTTGAGTACCTATTCCTGCCTGCTGCACTGCCCTGGCTGGGTGGGCCACCTGAGGGCTTTCCCTACTGGTACCTAGACGGCATACTGGCTGAGGGTAGGTCCCAGAGACCCAATAGCAACCCATCTGCCTCCCTCAGTGCAGAGCAGTGTTCAGTAAATGCATGTGTGCAGCATAAGATGTGAACTGCCCCAATTCCAGGCAAGACCTATAGGACGGGTGCAATGCACACCTACTTGTGAAATTCTAGTCCTGGGTGGAGCAGTAACCCACCTGAACCGGGGGATACCTCCTGAGGTTTAAACAAACCTCAGCTGGCAGCTGACAATAGAAATGTAAACAGCCAAGCCGGGTGCGGTGGCTCATGCTTGTAATCCCAGCACTTTGGGAGGCTGAGGCAGGCGGATTGCTTGAGGTCAGGAGTTTGAGACCAGCCTGGCCAACATGGTGAAACCCTGTCTCTACTAAAAATACAAAAATTAGTGGAGCATGGTGGGGTGTGCCTGTAATCCCACCTACTAGGGAGGCTGAGGCAGGAGAATCGCTTGAACCCAGGACGTGGAGGTTGCAGTGACCAGAGATCGTGCCACTGCACTCCAGCCTGGGCAACAGAGCAAGACTCTGTCTCAAAAAAAAAAAAAAAAAAAAAAAAAAAGCCAGGCGCGGTGGCTCACGCCTGTAATCCCAGCACTTTGGGAGGCCGAGGTAGGCAGATCATGAGGTCAGGAGGTCAGGAGATTGAGATCATCCTGGCTAACACGGTGAAACCCCGTCTCTACTAAAAATACAAAAAATTAGCCAGGCGTGGTGGCCAGCACCTGTAGTCCCAGCTACTCGGGAGGCTGAGACAGAAGAATGGCGTGAACCCAGGAGGCGGAGCTTGTAGTGAGCCGAGACACGCCACTGCACTCCAGCCTGGGCAACAAAGTGAGACTCTGTCTCAAAAAAAAAAAAAAAAAAGGAAGGGAGGGAGGGAGAAGCGAGGGAGAAAAGGAAGGAGGGAGAGAGAGGGAAAAGGAAGGGAGAGAGAGAGAAAGAACGAATGAAAAGAGAAAGAGGAAAGGAGGGAGGGAGGGAGGAAGGAAGGAAGAGAAGGAAAGAAGGAAAGAAAGTAAGCAAGCCCCTGACAGATTTAGATTTGCTCACGCATTTTTCCCTCCTGGTGCTGTTCGCTCAAGTTTCCTTTGCCAACCCATCCTGGGTCTCTGGGCTGCAGGCAGAGCAGCTCCCAGGCTTCTCCAAGCTCACTGGCCCCTCTTCCCACCTTCAAACCAGCTGCATCAGCAGAAGAGATTATGCCAGGTATTAAAAGCCTGCCAGGGGGCGGGGGTGGGGTGGGGTAGGGATTGCCAGGCCAGCATGCTGGAGGCCCAGGCACCTGCAGGGACACCAGGAACAGCTGTCCACCAGCCAGAAGGGCCACTGCTCCCCTCCATGTGCCCAAAACCTGACCTTCCCTGTGCCTCTAGCTGAAGTTTGCTCCAGTCCAGGCTCACAAGGTAGTGGTCTGTGGTCAGCTGTGCATGAGGCTTGGGATGCTAGGGTTGTGGTGGAAGTGAAGGAAAGATTTAGGGCTGAGCCAGGTGAGGGGACACTGGAGAATTTTCACAGCTGGGCTGATCCTGGAGCAGGAGTGAGAGCAGCGGTGGGATGTGCAGGATGGGCTGGAGGGACCTGCAGACCTGTCTGGATGGATGATGCTCCAGCACCCGCTCAGGGTGAAGACAAGCAGGGTTCAGGATGAAGACCTCTCACCTAAGCTTCAAGGGCTGACCCAGCCCCTCTCCCTGCCCCGTCCCCTGAAGCTGCTAGTCAGTTGCAGCGTGAGTACTGGGGCAGAAACTGTCCTCTCTGGAGAAGTGCTCACACTGCAGGGGACACTGCTGGGGGTTCAGGGGAGAATGGGACCCTTGCCCCCATGAGTAACTAGGGATCAGTAACTAGGTAGCCGCCTTCCTGCAGCAGGCCACCCTCTGGCCCCTGCTTCTTAGCTGCAACCTCTGCAAGGTCCTGGCCCATATAGGTGTGACCTGTGAGGAGGTTAAAGGAAAGGTACCTTAGCCCCTGGCTGGGGCTCTCTCTCTGAAGTGCACCTGTAGTCCCAGCTCCTCGAGGCTGAGGCAAGAGGACCACCTGAGCCCAAAAGTCTGAGGCTACAGTGAGCTATGGTCACGCCACTGCACTCCAGTCTGGGTGAAAAAATGAGACCCTTTCTCTAAAAAAAAAAAAAAAAAAAAAAGGAAGTCCAGGCATGGTGGCTCATGCCTATAATCCTAGCACTTTGGGAAGCCAAGGTAGGCGGATCACCTGTCGGGAGTTTAGAGACCAGCCTGACCAACATGGCGAAACCCCGCCTCTACTAAAAATACAAAATTAGCTGGGCGTGGCGGCACATGCCTGTAATCCCAGCTACTCGGGAGGCTGAGGCAGGAGAGTCGCTTGAACCCAGGAGGCAAATGTTGCAGTGAGCCAAGATCACGCCATTGCACTCCAGCCTGGGCAACAAGAGTGAAAGTCCATCTCAAAAAAAAGAAAGAAAGAAAGAAAAAGAAAAAGAAAGGGCACATTGGCCGGGCGTGGTGGCTCACGCCTATAATCCTGGCACTTTGGGAAGCCGAGGCGAGCAGATCACCTGAGGTCAGGAGTTCAAGACCAGCCTGGCCAACATGGCAAAACCCTGTCTCTACTACAAATACAAAAATTAGCCAGGGGTCGTGGCAGGCACTTGTAATCCCAGCTACTCGGGAGGATGAGGCAGGAGAATCACTTGAACCTGCGAGGCTGAGTTTGCAGTAAGCAGAGATCATACCACTACACTCCAGCCTGGGGTGACAGAGCGAGACTGTATCCCAAATAATAATAATAATAATAATAATAATAATAATAATAAATAAAGGGCATCTTTAGCTTTGGGTGGAGCCAGGCTGGTGGCTGCGAGGGCCCCATGGGAGCAGGGAGGCCGGGAGACACTGCTACCAGGGGCCTCCACTCACCTGCCTCCTTCCCTCCCAACTCTGCCTTACAGCCCAGCAGGCTGCCTCCCAGCAGGCTGGCTCTTGCAGTGGGATGTGGCACAGGAGGTTTTCTTTCCAGCTGGCTTTCCTTCCCACATCTGCAAGTTCAAACTCAATGCCCATGATCCCTAGAAAGCCTTGGTAAAGGATGACACTAAGTCTGACATACTCTCAAACTGACCTTTTTTTTTTCTGGTGCCCACCATACCCTACCCTAGTTCTCTCAGAGTATCCAAAGAACTCTCCAGAACTCTCCACTGCCCTCTGTAGCTCTGGATGTGGTGCCTACCATGGGCCATTGGCAGTCCCCATTCTGTGTCTCTTACTCAGG
>NC_072382.2:0-10000 GCF_028885625.2 Pongo pygmaeus | reverse complement strand
AGGGTTAGGGTTAGGGTTAGGGTTAGGGTTAGGGTTAGGGTTAGGGTTAGGGTTAGGGTTAGGGTTAGGGTTAGGGTTAGGGTTAGGGTTAGGGTTAGGGTTAGGGTTAGGGTTAGGGTTAGGGTTAGGGTTAGGGTTAGGGTTAGGGTTAGGGTTAGGGTTAGGGTTAGGGTTAGGGTTAGGGTTAGGGTTAGGGTTAGGGTTAGGGTTAGGGTTAGGGTTAGGGTTAGGGTTAGGGTTAGGGTTAGGGTTAGGGTTAGGGTTAGGGTTAGGGTTAGGGTTAGGGTTAGGGTTAGGGTTAGGGTTAGGGTTAGGGTTAGGGTTAGGGTTAGGGTTAGGGTTAGGGTTAGGGTTAGGGTTAGGGTTAGGGTTAGGGTTAGGGTTAGGGTTAGGGTTAGGGTTAGGGTTAGGGTTAGGGTTAGGGTTAGGGTTAGGGTTAGGGTTAGGGTTAGGGTTAGGGTTAGGGTTAGGGTTAGGGTTAGGGTTAGGGTTAGGGTTAGGGTTAGGGTTAGGGTTAGGGTTAGGGTTAGGGTTAGGGTTAGGGTTAGGGTTAGGGTTAGGGTTAGGGTTAGGGTTAGGGTTAGGGTTAGGGTTAGGGTTAGGGTTAGGGTTAGGGTTAGGGTTAGGGTTAGGGTTAGGGTTAGGGTTAGGGTTAGGGTTAGGGTTAGGGTTAGGGTTAGGGTTAGGGTTAGGGTTAGGGTTAGGGTTAGGGTTAGGGTTAGGGTTAGGGTTAGGGTTAGGGTTAGGGTTAGGGTTAGGGTTAGGGTTAGGGTTAGGGTTAGGGTTAGGGTTAGGGTTAGGGTTAGGGTTAGGGTTAGGGTTAGGGTTAGGGTTAGGGTTAGGGTTAGGGTTAGGGTTAGGGTTAGGGTTAGGGTTAGGGTTAGGGTTAGGGTTAGGGTTAGGGTTAGGGTTAGGGTTAGGGTTAGGGTTAGGGTTAGGGTTAGGGTTAGGGTTAGGGTTAGGGTTAGGGTTAGGGTTAGGGTTAGGGTTAGGGTTAGGGTTAGGGTTAGGGTTAGGGTTAGGGTTAGGGTTAGGGTTAGGGTTAGGGTTAGGGTTAGGGTTAGGGTTAGGGTTAGGGTTAGGGTTAGGGTTAGGGTTAGGGTTAGGGTTAGGGTTAGGGTTAGGGTTAGGGTTAGGGTTAGGGTTAGGGTTAGGGTTAGGGTTAGGGTTAGGGTTAGGGTTAGGGTTAGGGTTAGGGTTAGGGTTAGGGTTAGGGTTAGGGTTAGGGTTAGGGTTAGGGTTAGGGTTAGGGTTAGGGTTAGGGTTAGGGTTAGGGTTAGGGTTAGGGTTAGGGTTAGGGTTAGGGTTAGGGTTAGGGTTAGGGTTAGGGTTAGGGTTAGGGTTAGGGTTAGGGTTAGGGTTAGGGTTAGGGTTAGGGTTAGGGTTAGGGTTAGGGTTAGGGTTAGGGTTAGGGTTAGGGTTAGGGTTAGGGTTAGGGTTAGGGTTAGGGTTAGGGTTAGGGTTAGGGTTAGGGTTAGGGTTAGGGTTAGGGTTAGGGTTAGGGTTAGGGTTAGGGTTAGGGTTAGGGTTAGGGTTAGGGTTAGGGTTAGGGTTAGGGTTAGGGTTAGGGTTAGGGTTAGGGTTAGGGTTAGGGTTAGGGTTAGGGTTAGGGTTAGGGTTAGGGTTAGGGTTAGGGTTAGGGTTAGGGTTAGGGTTAGGGTTAGGGTTAGGGTTAGGGTTAGGGTTAGGGTTAGGGTTAGGGTTAGGGTTAGGGTTAGGGTTAGGGTTAGGGTTAGGGTTAGGGTTAGGGTTAGGGTTAGGGTTAGGGTTAGGGTTAGGGTTAGGGTTAGGGTTAGGGTTAGGGTTAGGGTTAGGGTTAGGGTTAGGGTTAGGGTTAGGGTTAGGGTTAGGGTTAGGGTTAGGGTTAGGGTTAGGGTTAGGGTTAGGGTTAGGGTTAGGGTTAGGGTTAGGGTTAGGGTTAGGGTTAGGGTTAGGGTTAGGGTTAGGGTTAGGGTTAGGGTTAGGGTTAGGGTTAGGGTTAGGGTTAGGGTTAGGGTTAGGGTTAGGGTTAGGGTTAGGGTTAGGGTTAGGGTTAGGGTTAGGGTTAGGGTTAGGGTTAGGGTTAGGGTTAGGGTTAGGGTTAGGGTTAGGGTTAGGGTTAGGGTTAGGGTTAGGGTTAGGGTTAGGGTTAGGGTTAGGGTTAGGGTTAGGGTTAGGGTTAGGGTTAGGGTTAGGGTTAGGGTTAGGGTTAGGGTTAGGGTTAGGGTTAGGGTTAGGGTTAGGGTTAGGGTTAGGGTTAGGGTTAGGGTTAGGGTTAGGGTTAGGGTTAGGGTTAGGGTTAGGGTTAGGGTTAGGGTTAGGGTTAGGGTTAGGGTTAGGGTTAGGGTTAGGGTTAGGGTTAGGGTTAGGGTTAGGGTTAGGGTTAGGGTTAGGGTTAGGGTTAGGGTTAGGGTTAGGGTTAGGGTTAGGGTTAGGGTTAGGGTTAGGGTTAGGGTTAGGGTTAGGGTTAGGGTTAGGGTTAGGGTTAGGGTTAGGGTTAGGGTTAGGGTTAGGGTTAGGGTTAGGGTTAGGGTTAGGGTTAGGGTTAGGGTTAGGGTTAGGGTTAGGGTTAGGGTTAGGGTTAGGGTTAGGGTTAGGGTTAGGGTTAGGGTTAGGGTTAGGGTTAGGGTTAGGGTTAGGGTTAGGGTTAGGGTTAGGGTTAGGGTTAGGGTTAGGGTTAGGGTTAGGGTTAGGGTTAGGGTTAGGGTTAGGGTTAGGGTTAGGGTTAGGGTTAGGGTTAGGGTTAGGGTTAGGGTTAGGGTTAGGGTTAGGGTTAGGGTTAGGGTTAGGGTTAGGGTTAGGGTTAGGGTTAGGGTTAGGGTTAGGGTTAGGGTTAGGGTTAGGGTTAGGGTTAGGGTTAGGGTTAGGGTTAGGGTTAGGGTTAGGGTTAGGGTTAGGGTTAGGGTTAGGGTTAGGGTTAGGGTTAGGGTTAGGGTTAGGGTTAGGGTTAGGGTTAGGGTTAGGGTTAGGGTTAGGGTTAGGGTTAGGGTTAGGGTTAGGGTTAGGGTTAGGGTTAGGGTTAGGGTTAGGGTTAGGGTTAGGGTTAGGGTTAGGGTTAGGGTTAGGGTTAGGGTTAGGGTTAGGGTTAGGGTTAGGGTTAGGGTTAGGGTTAGGGTTAGGGTTAGGGTTAGGGTTAGGGTTAGGGTTAGGGTTAGGGTTAGGGTTAGGGTTAGGGTTAGGGTTAGGGTTAGGGTTAGGGTTAGGGTTAGGGTTAGGGTTAGGGTTAGGGTTAGGGTTAGGGTTAGGGTTAGGGTTAGGGTTAGGGTTAGGGTTAGGGTTAGGGTTAGGGTTAGGGTTAGGGTTAGGGTTAGGGTTAGGGTTAGGGTTAGGGTTAGGGTTAGGGTTAGGGTTAGGGTTAGGGTTAGGGTTAGGGTTAGGGTTAGGGTTAGGGTTAGGGTTAGGGTTAGGGTTAGGGTTAGGGTTAGGGTTAGGGTTAGGGTTAGGGTTAGGGTTAGGGTTAGGGTTAGGGTTAGGGTTAGGGTTAGGGTTAGGGTTAGGGTTAGGGTTAGGGTTAGGGTTAGGGTTAGGGTTAGGGTTAGGGTTAGGGTTAGGGTTAGGGTTAGGGTTAGGGTTAGGGTTAGGGTTAGGGTTAGGGTTAGGGTTAGGGTTAGGGTTAGGGTTAGGGTTAGGGTTAGGGTTAGGGTTAGGGTTAGGGTTAGGGTTAGGGTTAGGGTTAGGGTTAGGGTTAGGGTTAGGGTTAGGGTTAGGGTTAGGGTTAGGGTTAGGGTTAGGGTTAGGGTTAGGGTTAGGGTTAGGGTTAGGGTTAGGGTTAGGGTTAGGGTTAGGGTTAGGGTTAGGGTTAGGGTTAGGGTTAGGGTTAGGGTTAGGGTTAGGGTTAGGGTTAGGGTTAGGGTTAGGGTTAGGGTTAGGGTTAGGGTTAGGGTTAGGGTTAGGGTTAGGGTTAGGGTTAGGGTTAGGGTTAGGGTTAGGGTTAGGGTTAGGGTTAGGGTTAGGGTTAGGGTTAGGGTTAGGGTTAGGGTTAGGGTTAGGGTTAGGGTTAGGGTTAGGGTTAGGGTTAGGGTTAGGGTTAGGGTTAGGGTTAGGGTTAGGGTTAGGGTTAGGGTTAGGGTTAGGGTTAGGGTTAGGGTTAGGGTTAGGGTTAGGGTTAGGGTTAGGGTTAGGGTTAGGGTTAGGGTTAGGGTTAGGGTTAGGGTTAGGGTTAGGGTTAGGGTTAGGGTTAGGGTTAGGGTTAGGGTTAGGGTTAGGGTTAGGGTTAGGGTTAGGGTTAGGGTTAGGGTTAGGGTTAGGGTTAGGGTTAGGGTTAGGGTTAGGGTTAGGGTTAGGGTTAGGGTTAGGGTTAGGGTTAGGGTTAGGGTTAGGGTTAGGGTTAGGGTTAGGGTTAGGGTTAGGGTTAGGGTTAGGGTTAGGGTTAGGGTTAGGGTTAGGGTTAGGGTTAGGGTTAGGGTTAGGGTTAGGGTTAGGGTTAGGGTTAGGGTTAGGGTTAGGGTTAGGGTTAGGGTTAGGGTTAGGGTTAGGGTTAGGGTTAGGGTTAGGGTTAGGGTTAGGGTTAGGGTTAGGGTTAGGGTTAGGGTTAGGGTTAGGGTTAGGGTTAGGGTTAGGGTTAGGGTTAGGGTTAGGGTTAGGGTTAGGGTTAGGGTTAGGGTTAGGGTTAGGGTTAGGGTTAGGGTTAGGGTTAGGGTTAGGGTTAGGGTTAGGGTTAGGGTTAGGGTTAGGGTTAGGGTTAGGGTTAGGGTTAGGGTTAGGGTTAGGGTTAGGGTTAGGGTTAGGGTTAGGGTTAGGGTTAGGGTTAGGGTTAGGGTTAGGGTTAGGGTTAGGGTTAGGGTTAGGGTTAGGGTTAGGGTTAGGGTTAGGGTTAGGGTTAGGGTTAGGGTTAGGGTTAGGGTTAGGGTTAGGGTTAGGGTTAGGGTTAGGGTTAGGGTTAGGGTTAGGGTTAGGGTTAGGGTTAGGGTTAGGGTTAGGGTTAGGGTTAGGGTTAGGGTTAGGGTTAGGGTTAGGGTTAGGGTTAGGGTTAGGGTTAGGGTTAGGGTTAGGGTTAGGGTTAGGGTTAGGGTTAGGGTTAGGGTTAGGGTTAGGGTTAGGGTTAGGGTTAGGGTTAGGGTTAGGGTTAGGGTTAGGGTTAGGGTTAGGGTTAGGGTTAGGGTTAGGGTTAGGGTTAGGGTTAGGGTTAGGGTTAGGGTTAGGGTTAGGGTTAGGGTTAGGGTTAGGGTTAGGGTTAGGGTTAGGGTTAGGGTTAGGGTTAGGGTTAGGGTTAGGGTTAGGGTTAGGGTTAGGGTTAGGGTTAGGGTTAGGGTTAGGGTTAGGGTTAGGGTTAGGGTTAGGGTTAGGGTTAGGGTTAGGGTTAGGGTTAGGGTTAGGGTTAGGGTTAGGGTTAGGGTTAGGGTTAGGGTTAGGGTTAGGGTTAGGGTTAGGGTTAGGGTTAGGGTTAGGGTTAGGGTTAGGGTTAGGGTTAGGGTTAGGGTTAGGGTTAGGGTTAGGGTTAGGGTTAGGGTTAGGGTTAGGGTTAGGGTTAGGGTTAGGGTTAGGGTTAGGGTTAGGGTTAGGGTTAGGGTTAGGGTTAGGGTTAGGGTTAGGGTTAGGGTTAGGGTTAGGGTTAGGGTTAGGGTTAGGGTTAGGGTTAGGGTTAGGGTTAGGGTTAGGGTTAGGGTTAGGGTTAGGGTTAGGGTTAGGGTTAGGGTTAGGGTTAGGGTTAGGGTTAGGGTTAGGGTTAGGGTTAGGGTTAGGGTTAGGGTTAGGGTTAGGGTTAGGGTTAGGGTTAGGGTTAGGGTTAGGGTTAGGGTTAGGGTTAGGGTTAGGGTTAGGGTTAGGGTTAGGGTTAGGGTTAGGGTTAGGGTTAGGGTTAGGGTTAGGGTTAGGGTTAGGGTTAGGGTTAGGGTTAGGGTTAGGGTTAGGGTTAGGGTTAGGGTTAGGGTTAGGGTTAGGGTTAGGGTTAGGGTTAGGGTTAGGGTTAGGGTTAGGGTTAGGGTTAGGGTTAGGGTTAGGGTTAGGGTTAGGGTTAGGGTTAGGGTTAGGGTTAGGGTTAGGGTTAGGGTTAGGGTTAGGGTTAGGGTTAGGGTTAGGGTTAGGGTTAGGGTTAGGGTTAGGGTTAGGGTTAGGGTTAGGGTTAGGGTTAGGGTTAGGGTTAGGGTTAGGGTTAGGGTTAGGGTTAGGGTTAGGGTTAGGGTTAGGGTTAGGGTTAGGGTTAGGGTTAGGGTTAGGGTTAGGGTTAGGGTTAGGGTTAGGGTTAGGGTTAGGGTTAGGGTTAGGGTTAGGGTTAGGGTTAGGGTTAGGGTTAGGGTTAGGGTTAGGGTTAGGGTTAGGGTTAGGGTTAGGGTTAGGGTTAGGGTTAGGGTTAGGGTTAGGGTTAGGGTTAGGGTTAGGGTTAGGGTTAGGGTTAGGGTTAGGGTTAGGGTTAGGGTTAGGGTTAGGGTTAGGGTTAGGGTTAGGGTTAGGGTTAGGGTTAGGGTTAGGGTTAGGGTTAGGGTTAGGGTTAGGGTTAGGGTTAGGGTTAGGGTTAGGGTTAGGGTTAGGGTTAGGGTTAGGGTTAGGGTTAGGGTTAGGTTAGGGTTAGGGTTAGGGTTAGGGTTAGGGTTAGGGTTAGGGTTAGGGTTAGGGTTAGGGTTAGGGTTAGGGTTAGGGTTAGGGTTAGGGTTAGGGTTAGGGTTAGGGTTAGGGTTAGGGTTAGGGTTAGGGTTAGGGTTAGGGTTAGGGTTAGGGTTAGGGTTAGGGTTAGGGTTAGGGTTAGGGTTAGGGTTAGGGTTAGGGTTAGGGTTAGGGTTAGGGTTAGGGTTAGGGTTAGGGTTAGGGTTAGGGTTAGGGTTAGGGTTAGGGTTAGGGTTAGGGTTAGGGTTAGGGTTAGGGTTAGGGTTAGGGTTAGGGTTAGGGTTAGGGTTAGGGTTAGGGTTAGGGTTAGGGTTAGGGTTAGGGTTAGGGTTAGGGTTAGGGTTAGGGTTAGGGTTAGGGTTAGGGTTAGGGTTAGGGTTAGGGTTAGGGTTAGGGTTAGGGTTAGGGTTAGGGTTAGGGTTAGGGTTAGGGTTAGGGTTAGGGTTAGGGTTAGGGTTAGGGTTAGGGTTAGGGTTAGGGTTAGGGTTAGGGTTAGGGTTAGGGTTAGGGTTAGGGTTAGGGTTAGGGTTAGGGTTAGGGTTAGGGTTAGGGTTAGGGTTAGGGTTAGGGTTAGGGTTAGGGTTAGGGTTAGGGTTAGGGTTAGGGTTAGGGTTAGGGTTAGGGTTAGGGTTAGGGTTAGGGTTAGGGTTAGGGTTAGGGTTAGGGTTAGGGTTAGGGTTAGGGTTAGGGTTAGGGTTAGGGTTAGGGTTAGGGTTAGGGTTAGGGTTAGGGTTAGGGTTAGGGTTAGGGTTAGGGTTAGGGTTAGGGTTTAGGGTTAGGGTTAGGGTTAGGGTTAGGGTTAGGGTTAGGGTTAGGGTTAGGGTTAGGGTTAGGGTTAGGGTTAGGGTTAGGGTTAGGGTTAGGGTTAGGGTTAGGGTTAGGGTTAGGGTTAGGGTTAGGGTTAGGGTTAGGGTTAGGGTTAGGGTTAGGGTTAGGGTTAGGGTTAGGGTTAGAGGGTGGGTTAGGGTTAGGGTTAGGGTTAGGGTTAGGGTTAGGGTTAGGGTTAGGGTTAGGGTTAGGGTTAGGGTTAGGGTTAGGGTTAGGGTTAGGGTTAGGGTAGGGTTAGGGTTAGGGTTAGGGTTAGGGTTAGGGTTAGGGTTAGGGTTAGGGTTAGGGTTAGGGTTAGGGTTAGGGTTAGGGTTAGGGTTAGGGGTTAGGGTTAGGGTTAGGGTTAGGGTTAGGGTTAGGGTTAGGTTAGGGTTAGGGTTAGGGTTAGGGTTAGGGTTAGGGTTAGGGTTAGGGTTAGGGTTAGGGTTAGGGTTAGGGTTAGGGTTAGGGTTAGGGTTAGGGTTAGGGTTAGGGTTAGGGTTAGGGTTAGGGTTAGGGTTAGGGTTAGGGTTAGGGTTAGGGTTAGGGTTAGGGTTAGGGTTAGGGTTAGGGTTAGGGTTAGGGTTAGGGTTAGGGTTAGGGGTTAGGGTTAGGGTTAGGGTTAGGGTTAGGGTTAGGGTTAGGGTTAGGGTTAGGGTTAGGGTTAGGGTTAGGGTTAGGGTTAGGGTTAGGGTTAGGGTTAGGGTTAGGGTTAGGGTTAGGGTTAGGGTTAGGGTTAGGGTTAGGGTTAGGGTTAGGGTTAGGGTTAGGGTTAGGGTTAGGGTTAGGGTTAGGGTTAGGGTTAGGGTTAGGGTAGGGTTAGGGTTAGGGTTAGGGTTAGGGTTAGGGTTAGGGTTAGGGTTAGGGTTAGGGTTAGGGTTAGGGTTAGGGTTAGGGTTAGGGTTAGGGTTAGGGTTAGGGTTAGGGTTAGGGTTAGGGTTAGGGTTAGGGTTAGGGTTAGGGTTAGGGTTAGGGTTAGGGTTAGGGTTAGGGGTTAGGGTTAGGGTTGGGTTAGGGTTAGGGTTAGGGTTAGGGTTAGGGTTAGGGTTAGGGTTAGGGTTAGGGTTAGGGTTAGGGTTAGGGTTAGGGTTAGGGTTAGGGTTAGGGTTAGGGTTAGGGTTAGGGTTAGGGTTAGGGTTAGGGTTAGGGTTAGGGTTAGGGTTAGGGTTAGGGTTAGGGTTAGGGTTAGGGTTAGGGTTAGGGTTAGGGTTAGGGTTAGGGGTTAGGGTTAGGGTTAGGGTTAGGGTTAGGGGTTAGGGTTAGGGTTAGGGTTAGGGTTAGGGTTAGGGTTAGGGTTAGGGTTAGGGTTAGGGTTAGGGTTAGGGTTAGGGTTAGGGTTAGGGTTAGGGTTAGGGTTAGGGTTAGGGTTAGGGTTAGGGTTAGGGTTAGGGTTAGGGTTAGGGTTAGGGTTAGGGTTAGGGTTAGGGTTAGGGTTAGGGTTAGGGTTAGGGTTAGGGTTAGGGTTAGGGTTAGGGTTAGGGTTAGGGTTAGGGTTAGGGTTAGGGTTAGGGTTAGGGTTAGGGTTAGGGTTAGGGTTAGGGTTAGGGTTAGGGTTAGGGTTAGGGTTAGGGTTAGGGTTAGGGTTAGGGTTAGGGTTAGGGTTAGGGTTAGGGTTAGGGTTAGGGTTAGGGTTAGGGGTTAGGGTTAGGGTTAGGGTTAGGGTTAGGGTTAGGGTTAGGGTTAGGGTTAGGGTTAGGGTTAGGGTTAGGGTTAGGGTTAGGGTTAGGGTTAGGGTTAGGGTTAGGGTTAGGGTTAGGGTTAGGGTTAGGGTTAGGGTTAGGGTTAGGGTTAGGTTAGGGTTAGGGTAGGGTTAGGGTTAGGGTTAGGGTTAGGGTTAGGGTTAGGGTTAGGGTTAGGGTTAGGGTTAGGGTTAGGGTTAGGGTTAGGGTTAGGGTTAGGGTTAGGGTTAGGGTTAGGGTTAGGGTTAGGGTTAGGGTTAGGGTTAGGGGTTAGGGTTAGGGTTAGGGTTAGGGTTAGGGTTAGGGTTAGGGGTTAGGGTTAGGGTTAGGGTTAGGGTTAGGGTTAGGGTTAGGGTTAGGGTTAGGGTTAGGGTTAGGGTTAGGGTTAGGGTTAGGGTTAGGGTTAGGGTTAGGGTTAGGGTTAGGGTTAGGGTTAGGGTTAGGGTTAGGGTTAGGGTTAGGGTTAGGGTTAGGGTTAGGGTTAGGGTTAGGGTTAGGGTTAGGGTTAGGGTTAGGGTTAGGGTTAGGGTTAGGGTTAGGGTTAGGGTTAGGGTTAGGGTTAGGGTTAGGGTTAGGGTTAGGGTTAGGGTTAGGGTTAGGGTTAGGGTTAGGGTTAGGGTTAGGGTTAGGGTTAGGGTTAGGGTTAGGGTTAGGGTTAGGGTTAGGGTTAGGGTTAGGGTTAGGGTTAGGGTTAGGGTTAGGGTTAGGGTTAGGGTTAGGGTTAGGGTTAGGGTTAGGGTTAGGGTTAGGGTTAGGGTTAGGGTTAGGGTAGGGTTAGGGTTAGGGTTAGGGTTAGGGTTAGGGTTAGGGTTAGGGTTAGGGTTAGGGTTAGGGTTAGGGTTAGGGTTAGGGTTAGGGTTAGGGTAGGGTTAGGGTTAGGGTTAGGGTTAGGGTTAGGGTTAGGGTTAGGGTAGGGTTAGGGTTAGGTAGGTGGTTAGGGTTAGGGTTAGGGTTAGGGTAGGGTTAGGGTTAGGGGTTAGGGTTAGGGTTAGGGT